>NC_054603.1:22606139-22940500 GCF_004785595.1 Juglans microcarpa x Juglans regia | reverse complement strand
GCACACGGTGCTAAGGCGAATCATGTTGTGTCCACCCTCTGAACAAGAATAAGAGCTTATGTGATAAGGATTACTCGATGCAAATCTTGTGATATGTTCTAATAAGACAAATTCTGATTAAGATCACATGAATAAGAAAAGTTAAGAAGTTTTTCTGAAAAGTTAAGTTTTGTTACAAGTCTTTTGAAAATGGTCAAGTCATATGTCAAGTACATATCCATGCACGCATTTCATGATATACCTCTTGTATGCTTGTATTAACTGTGGTATGTTGTGTGATTACTTGCTAAGATTTATTGAAATCTGATTGTGTAGTTTCCACTACCATTCCCCAACCGGAATGGTAGAAGTTGTGACAAGTATAATAGACGATGCCCATGACCAAGAGGAAGAGAATGTCACCTCCTCCTCTGGAAAGGATCGTGCCTAATATGGCTGCAATTTGGCCTTAGCCCTCCATCCTAGAGCGACTCGAGGCCATCGACGAGGAGATCTCTAGAATACTTGAGTTCATTACGAAATTCAGGCGGCACAACAATCGGGACAAAGATAAAACCTTAGAAAAGCATGTGAAACCCGAACCCTCTTGAAGAGAACGAGAACCAAAATTATTTTGTGGAAAAAAAAAAGATAGGACTTATGGTTTTAAACCTCACATTTTGTGGAACTATGTTTTGACGAGGTCCAGTGTTTTGGGAGATTTAAACTACACTCTATGATTTTGGGATGCTATATCTTTATGATACATGTTTATGTTTCAGGCAATGTTGGGATATGATATTAATGTAGTGCTATGTGCTTGCAATTGCTTATTGCATTGCTTAGATTATCTGACCTTTTATTTTTTCGCTACTATGTTATTGCATACTGCTAGTGTACTTAGGTGCATAACATATTATCTGTCATGTACGAGCGGTGTGTAGCCTTGTGTTACATGTCCTGGCATTTCAGTCACCATTCAATCCAACTGGGGGCTGGGGGCACCACATAATGGTCTTTCCATCAGGGGCCCAACTTTCCCTCGTCTCACGTCGTTATTCCTGTTTCTTTAAGTATGAGGTCTCTGACTTTGAATGCTTTCTGACGCACTCGTTTGTTGAAACATCGTTTGACCCTCCTTTTGTTGGCGACAGTTCTTACCTCTATCTCCAGTCGGACTTCTTCCAACAAATCAAGTTGTTCTTCTAGCCGCCAGTCATTAGAGCCTTGATTGAAGTGCTAAACTCTGTAGGTGGGGATTCCAATTTCCACTGGTAGCATCACCTCGTGGTCGTAACTAAGGGTGAAAGGAGTTTCCCCTGTTGGTGTCTTTACTGTGACTCGGTAGGCCAACAGAACTCCTCTACCCATGTGCCCTCCCTATCATGAAGTTGTTTCTTGAGCATTCCCATCAACGTCTTGTTGGTCACCTCCACTGACATTTCCCACGTACTCCTCGGTATCTCGCAAGGCACAGGGCTAGTAATATCCCGCCCTCATTACTTTTATGGCTAGCACCTTTTCTCCCGAGTGGCTGCCGCAGATCCCTTTATGTATTTACCAACACATACTGGGCTTTTTCACGGGAGGTGCACCTCAAGAGAGGCGTCGAGTGGCCTCTTCAGTATAGAATTCCCTCAATCAAAGTGTAGCATGCCACTTGATTCCTAATCTTTCTGGCTTCTTGCCTATCATCGAGCACCTCGCTGGCATCCAAGTACTTAAGGATGTCCCTTGCCCAATCCAAGGCTCTGGGCTGTATCTCCATCACCTCAATTCCCATGATGGGTACTTCGATATTTCGGATCACTGTCTGCTTTAGCAAGGGAGTCTTCTTCCCTGGATGCCCCGCATGCCAGCTTGTTCACTTTTTGGTTTTCTACCCTCAGCACCGGTTGAATCTGGATGTACTTGAAGTAAGGGTACTCAGCTTCTACTAGCGCCAACTATATTTTCAACTTTTTGCTCTTCATGGTGAACTCCCCTCGTACTTGATTGACCACCACCTATGAGTCGGCTCGCACTTCAATTTTTGTGACACCCACAGACCTGGCTACTGCCAGTCCTGAAAGCAATGCTTCATACTCCACCTCGTTGTTCGTGGTCATGACTTCCAACTTGTTGGTGTAATTGTAATCCTCTCCCTCGGATGTAATGATATGCACCCCTACTCCCCTCCAACCCAGCAAGACAAGCTGTTGTGCTAAAATAATCTCTAGGTGCACAGAATTGTAACAAGGAGTAAAGTGTTTTAAAGAAAACGAATGTCGAACCCACAGGGAATAATTATGCTATTGCGTATTAAAATTTACTAAATTAATTACTAATTGGGAAACCAAAATTTGAAAAATAAATTATCTAAATTAAACTGAAGAAAATAGCATTAAAATTTAGATTTTAAAGATAATAAGAATAGATCTAGAATGTTTGATTTCACTCAGCAAATCTCACACAATTTATTCTTCCTTGTTATAGAATTCCAATTATCCCAAGTTGATGATAAAAATCCCTTAACTATTCAATATTTTCTCTTGAACAATAACAAAATTATCTCCAACTAATAACTCCATATCTCTATGTGAATTTAACTAATTGGAGACTCATTAAGTTTTTTAGATTTTCTTGAAAATCACACTGATTGAGATAAAGTATATCTACTTTTGCTCAACTAATAGTGCTTAATCCTAGATCTTTAATCACAAATCACCCATCGGTCTCATTATGATTCAATAGACCGAATAATAATTTAGCTAGAAAATTACAAGTATTAAGAATAAGGAATAAACACTCAATCATAGAAATAACGAAAATAAAATAACTTGACCCAATGGTCAATATCAGCATGTAAAGGCAAACCATGAGAATGTATGCATAGACATGTACTTGACCCGAAACCTGACTTATGCATGTACATTTAAGAAATCAGTGACGGTGAAATCTTGTGACAGAATAATCATGTTTGACTTTTCAGAAAACCCTTTTCTTCTTTTCATATGACACATTACTTATAGCCTTATAGTCAAAGTTACCGTATCACTTCCTGACCCTCTTGACCTGTGGTGACTACATCAGAGTTCTTATTATGTGGTAGTTCGCATTTTGCCTTCACTGCATCCATCTTATGGCACCCATTAGTGCTAGGTGCTACCTCACTCCGGAATCCTTTAGAAATTACCCATTCAAGGTCTACCGATTGTGCTTCGTAGACCCAAGGGTTACCACTCAAATTTATGCACTCCAAAGTGGACAAATGAGTTCCACTAGGACATTCCCTCATCCTAGCATTTGGGGTCATGACAAATCATTAAATGACATTTTCTTTTAAAAATGATGCACAACCAAAAATACATGTGACATGTACTATGAAAACTCTTTTTATTTTATGAGAGACTCGATCATGCATGGTCATGGGTTACACACTTTCATGCAACTCATCTAAGCATATCACAGTTAAGGCTTGAGAATATTAGAACAAATGATACACTTGTCATAAAACAACAATCTGTGCATCGCATGTTAAGCAACGACAATTTGATGATAGCAAACTAGGTATGGCCGAACATCACAATATCCATAGAGGACACATATAAACATGGCAAAGACATGGGAAACCACATATAAAGCATTCGACAATCAACGATTCCATAATCCAAATTGTTCGATAACATGCAAAGTTCACACAATACATACAAACATTATCCGATTGTAGATTAAGAGCTAGCTTTCTTACATTTAAAGAAATGAAATACCTACGATAAGCAAGCTAAACATATTGTATAAATCGTTAGATCAAGTGAGACAATGAAATCATAATTCGAGAGTGCATGTGTGGCGTGCTTAAGGTTCATCCCTCTCAGTGATAGAGCACTTTCCTTGTCTAGTGAAACTCTTCATGTGTTCAGCCTCGAGGAGTTGCCCTAGGCCAAATGACATTCATGCTCATCTAACAATGGATTGGCCTTAGTGACGTGCATGATGTGTGTGCATGAGCAGCCATGAATGGTGATCATCATTTCCCATAGTGGAAACTTCACAAAAAAGGGAAAGCCCTAGTTGAACTCTAATGGTGGCCGAAGATCCCTTATCCTTTCAAAGGCCATTTTCACTCATGTTTTCTAGTGATGGTCCGGTGTTTATCATGAGGAGAAATCCTAGTCTTTGTGTGACTGTGTATGTGTAGGTGAGAAGATTCATAGTGGAAGTTAGTGGTTCTCACCGTGCAATTTTCGTCCTTGCGTGGGCTCTTTGCTTTTCCTTTCACCCATGTGGTTAGATGGTAGGGAACAATATGGGATTGTGAGTGTTTGGTTGAAGAGAATGAGGTGAGTGTGTTTGGTAGGTGAGAAAGTGAGGGAGTTGGTCCTTTCCCAAAGGTGGTCATGCAAGAGAGAGACAGAGATAGAGACAGACGGAAGGAGAGTGATTTGAAAATGAAAATGGCAAAAATGACTCTTGAGTACCCTATTGGGCCCCGGCCTCAAAAAGACTCTTTTATTGTCCCTCATTTTTCTCACACTAGCCCCTCTCTCATCATTAATCCTAACATAGAAAATCCCAAAGTTTGAATGGATGAGCACCAACTGGCACAAGGCTTCTTGCCTTGGCCAAAACTCCCCTTTTCTTCCCCCCATCATTGCCCTAATTTTGGGAACTCCTAAGGTCTTCTTGCGTGAGCGACACGTGACCTAGCTCCTTACCCAATACCAAAACCCTAAATGCCCTTGGGTGTGATCCTCATGTGGTCTAGGTTCATTGACCTTCCATGGAGTATGGGTCTTTTAACAAAACCCTAAATCAAGTCTTAGGATTTAACCGTGTCCATGCTTGTCATGTGACAAATGGCTTGTGTGTGTTCGTGCCCTAGCCCTCTGTGGTGCGCTCAGCCCCCACATGGGATTGGACGGTTATTGAAACGTCGGGACATGTAACACAAGGCTACATACCCCTCGTACATGACAGATAATATGCTATGTATCTAGTACACTAGCAGTATGCAATAACATAGCAGCAGAAAAATAGTAAAAGTCTGGTATTCTAAGGAATGCGATAAGCAATTGCAAAGCACATGGCACCGTACTAATAACATATCCCAACATTGTCCAAAACCATAAACATGTATCATAAAGATATAGTATCGCAAAAGCATAGAGTATAGTTTAAATCTCCCAAAACAAGGGACCTCCTCAAAACATTGTTTCTCAAAAGTTTGAGATCTAAACCATAGGTTCTCTTTTTTTCCACAACATAACTTAGGTTCCCATTTTCTTCATCACTACTGTACCATCAAGAGACAAACACCAGAAAACCCCATGAGATTGCTAAGGCTCGGGTAGTGTCAAACCTAAGTCCTTTGTTGTTACCATTGCATCAACAGAGGCCTTCGGGGCTCGCTCCAGATAAGTAGATAGTTGGTCCATGTCCCACCAAAATTTCATATTCTTGGATGGTTGATTGATCATAACATCAATCTCAGTCTCACTAATACTAGTTAGGATCTCCCTGAGAAGCTTAGCCTGTGTTTTATGCGTCAGCGGTATAGTCATGACGAGCCTGAACAGTATACTCATCCTCTATCAAGGAACCGTCTAGGTTCATGTTTCTTGGGAGTCTGGGGTACCTATAACAACTTCTACCATCCTGATTGGAGAATGGAAGTGAAAGCTACCACATTGAGATTTCAAGAAATCTCAGCAAGTAATCACACAACATTCAATAGTTAGCACAAGCATACAAGAGGTATATCATGAAATGCGTTCATGGACATGTACTTGACATATGACTTGGCCATTTTTAAAAGACTTGTAATAGAGACTTTAGCTTTTTAGAAAAACTTCTTAACTTTCTTATTCACGTGATCTTAATAAAAATTTTCCTTATTAGAACATACTACAAGATTTGTATCAAGTGATCTTTATCATACCATGAGGTTTTCATCAAGTGATCCTTAACTTATGAGCTCTTGTCCTTGTTCAGAGGGTGGACACAACACGATTCCCCTTTGCATCACGTGTTGCTGCTAGTTACCGCATCATCAACGGTCCGTGCACCGTGATTAATATGTCAGAAACAGAGATTCATATTAACATGACCTTACTTCGTCGGGTTACATGCTTTATGCACCCACTAGCGTTAGGCGCTTCCTCCGGCATTCTTTGAAAAGAATCAATTCGAAGCTCGTCGACGCAGGGGGTTACCACTCTATTCTTAAGCACTCCAGAGTGGACAGAGGAGTTCCACTAGGACATTCCTCTCTGCCCTAGCACTTGGGGCTTTGATAAAACTTATAAACTCTTTCCTTTGAAAACACTTTTGGAAACACTTTTCCCCAAATGCATGTAACATGAGACTTAAGACACATGAAATGCCGTGAATGAAATAACCAAGCATAACGTGTTCAATTCATGGTATGATAACATAAATCACTTGAGGTATCAAAACACATATATGGAACTATGAGAAAGGGCCTTGGCCGAAACATGTAGGTGCAAAAACATGAAGAATCATCACTTGAACATGCTTCTTCTTCAAACATATTTGCTTAGAAATCATAGCATAACAAAATGAAACATAAAATCATAGTATTTGGCCAAGATCCTAAACTTCTAAGACATAGTATAGCCGAATTATCAAGTATCACAAATCAACCACAATGTTTTCCTTAGAACTGAAACATGCTAAGAACATTCTTGCCATTTTCATCTTAAACCAAATCATACCATTCATGTAATATTCATATTTCAAGATCACATAAGCATATTCAAAGAAACAAACAAACAAGAGATATCAAACAAAGCAAACATATCGATGAAAGGATTTACACAAATGTATACAAGTATTAACCAAGAGTAAGTTGAGTGTATACATACAAAAATCCACATAAGGAAATACTAGCAAGCTGTAAATCCGAATGTGCTTTATTAGAAAGTGTCTAAAAAATCATATTTCTTGTTCTTGAGTGTGTGAGGGTTTCTAGGGCATCACTTGATCTTGAATCATTCAGCCTTTAGAGTTTTTAGGTCAAAAACCCCTTCATTTCACTCATGTTGTAAAATAAAACTTGAAATAAGATAAATACACATGCGGTGATCGAAAACATGGAGGGTATAAATCCCCCACCATTCAGCTTCAAGGGTTCCTTGAAAACCCTAAAACCTTTTTCCATAAAAATGGGTAGAAGTGTGTGTGTATTTCACCATTCTCGAAATCCTTATGAGATTTGAACCTCATTTTGAGTTGAGAGGATGACTTGTGTGTGTAAGACTAGAGAAAAGCAATCCTTACCTTGCCTTTTCTTGATGGTGGCAAAATCTTCTCTTGAAAAGGAATCCTCCTTGTTTGGTTAGAAAGGAAGTGTGAGAAAGTATGAGAATCTTCAAGTGAAGGTGTGAGAAGAATGTGGAGAAGATGACAAAACATGCAAAACTCAAAAATGACCAAGAAGAAAGTCTTGGGCGTGTGTTTCTCTTCCCTTTTTATAGAATTTTCCTCAATCCCTCATTGGTTGCTTGAATTCTATTGCATGTAAGACAAGTGGCCTTTCCCTCTTCCCTCTTCTCTTTAGCCAAAAATGACCCTTGGTGTTGGATTGCATTAGGAAGGTAAAAGGCTTGTGGGTGGCGTGTGGGTCCTTCCCATAGCCGAATCCTTCTATTCCATTTATACCCCTTCCAATTGTCAACTAAGTGCATTGTTCATTAGGGAAAAAAGGTAAAACAACTTCAAGTCTCTTCCTTTTCCCAAGAGATAAACTTTGCATGAGTGACACATGGCATAGGCGTGTGCCTTGCCCTAGCCATCCACTATCTCCCCCACTTCCCAAGTTAATGCTTCATCTCATAGTGTTACTTCCCTAGATGACTCTTCATGTGCCATTGGTCTAAAGGTAACTTAAGTGACAAGTGGCAAGTGAAGAGGTGCATTGGGAATGTGGTAGCCGAAATTCTAGGGGCATATTTGTCCTTTGATACAAGAGTCCCTTCATCCAGTCTTCTAGAAGCATAATGCATGCTTGACGCTTGGCAAAAGTCTGACAAATCCGAAATCCCATGTGCCCCTTCAGTTTCCCATGCATCTTTTCTAGAAAAACTTCCTACATCTTCCCTAGGCTTCTCTTTCCAAGAAAATCTATCTTGAAACTCGAAATAAGGCTAAAACAATGGTCTAGGAGTGTGGGAAATAGGTTGGCCAAAAATCCTATAGTCTTCCTAGGTTCCTTTTGCCTCTTGATTTTTCTAGAAGGTTTCTAGATGTTGACAAGTGGCAAATCATTTAGGGTAGGCGTGCAAGCCACCTCTTGGTGTTTCCCTACACTTCTCTCTCCCCCTTAGCCCACTATCAAATCCAGATTCATAGTGCAACACATGCATGGCACATGGCACCATTGACTAGGGTTTGGGTCATGGACCTAAAGCTATTGGGCTTGGGTTTCTAAATAGGGCCAAAAATCACAAGGCATTCTGGCGCTACTCCCCTCTTGGGCTCAAGTTGCTAGTTTAAAAACTCTAAGGCTTTCCAAAAATAACTAAAGCTCTTAAAATGCAATGGCAACTAAGAATAGATTCTATGGGCCATGCTTAGGCAAGCTCGGGTCATTTCACCAACCCTCTCTCCTACCTTCTTCACACAAAGATTCTTCTAGAATCTTGAAGAATGTGTGTCCCTTCCCCATGCACCTCTTCCTCTTCCTCATGATTACACCTTTCTAGAGACTCATACATGTGTGACAAGTGGCAAAGTGGTGGTTGCCTTTGGTGGCTAGGCATGTGGATCCTTTGGCCAAAATCCTAAGATCTCCCTTAAGACTTATGCTCCAGATTTCGAAGCTTCACTATATGCCTCTTCCCATTCCTCATCATTGCATATCTTTTAGGAACTCACCAAAATTTCATGGGTGGGCATGTGACTCTTAGGGTTCTGAAACCCTCTTTTCTCTCTCTCCCTTCTCCCACTTTCACATCCAGGTTCAATGTATCCTAGATGTAGGTTTGCATGTGAGCCATGTGGCATGTGGGTGGGTGAGATGGGCGTGTGCCCTAGGTGTGCCGAACCCTAGCTTCCTCCCTCATCAAGTTTGGCTTTTTCTAGAAGCCTTCATGCATGCTTGCCAAGTGGCAACATTGTACTTACCAGAGTGCTTCTTCCCTAGATTCGAAACGATGGGGTTCTAAGGAAGCCAAAGGCCCTTTTCCCTCCAAGGGCGGCTCCCCTTTTAGTCCAAACCCTAATTAGGGTTTTCAAAACCCTTAGTTTTCTTAGTAGCCGAATCCCACTTAGTCCTCTTTGGGCTTCTATTAGGCTTGGATGCCTATGCTACCAGATCCAATTGGCTTTCATGACCCTAACATGTCCTTGTCTTGTTTAGATATTGGGTCGAAATCTAACTAAGCTAAGATAAAATAAATAAAATAATAAGTGAGGTTTTGGCACAAATTCAGGTCGTCACACTTTCAAATCAAATTCTAACGTTTAGAACAAATATGTTTCAGCTTGCTTGTTCATCAGCATTATTATTTTAAATCGGGAGCTTTGTAAGTTAGTCTCTAACTTAATCTTTGATAATATGTTCATGTTTATTGTGTAAACGTTGCATCTATGATTTGTTGTTTGAAATATTGAAGGATTCACATGATTTGTATTTCAACCATGCTATGCTATGTTGTTTGATAATAAAGTTTCACGTTCATGATATGTGCTATGATCATTGTGAGTATGTTCAAATTCTAATTATTTCAAATTGTCCATATGTTACAACCATTGAATATGTGCCATGTTGTATGCCACTCACTTGCCATGCTAAGATCATATGAATACGTCACATGTTCGCATGTTAAGCTTTTGCATCTAGAATATTCTTGACGCAACCCAATGCCTAGATGACAGAATATCCTAGTGAAACTCCCCTGTCTACTTTGGAATGAGTGAAAATCGAGGGGTGACCTCGGGTTGACAAAGTACAATCAACGGCCATTGAAAGGAATCAAAAGGTCTCCAAAGCAAAGTTGTAGCGCCTGTAACACCCCACTTAATTAACTCTTGATTAACCCTTAAGCATTTTAGATTAGGCATTTAATCTTGGGTTAGTTACTTATATCAAGATTGATAGTGAGGTGAGCCTTAATCTTGGTACTTATTGTCATTAAGTTAAGGATTTGAGAGGCAAACCCAATGGTGATCTTAGTAAGGCTTTTTAGGACCTTAGAGCATTTATGGACCTAGCCCAAGAAGACTTGAACCAAGGCCTTAGGAAATCAAGGGTAGTTTTGGCCCAAGTATAAGGAAGGCCTTTGTGCCAAACTAGGTGTAGAATGAACCCATGGCCCAATTAGGCCAAGTCAAACATTTTCAAGCTATCTTAGTGGATCTTGAGGTTTCTTTTCAACCCTAAAAATCTGGAAATGAGGCTCCTCACATTCAAGCCCAAGAGCCCATAAGCCATGAACCCACATATTTGGCCCTTTTAAAGCCCACAAGACCCAAAGTCATCTTTGGGTTTATTTCACCATTCAAGACAAAAAGCCCAATACACCATACCATTGGTTTCTTTAAGCCCAAATCATACCCTAAGTACCCAAATTAAGTTTTGAAAATTGGCTAAGATCATTAACCATCATACTTGAGGTTAGTTAAATTTAAGCCATGCTTTGAAGCTTAATTGTGTCTAATCTTTTCTTAAACCTTTTAATTCAAATTTTCTTGAATTAATGCTTCATTACCTCATAATTAGACCTCACTAATACCCTAGATAAACCTCCCCACATGTGATATGAACTCCACCAACAACTGTGATGAAACCAGATAACAATGATGGCTTGGAACCCCAAGATCGTATAGACAAGATTTGTTGAGCCTTGACCAGTCACCCAACTAGATGAAAACCAAGACTACGAAGGATTGAAACACCACACCAAGAAATCTTAGGAGTCTCTCTAGAATCAAGGTGATAAGTTTGGAGCTTGAACGCCACAAGATTAACTTGATAAGTTCAAAGAGTTCTTTGAAGAACCAGGAGGAACACAAGACCTCACATAGACAATAAGCTTTTGATCAAATCTGATAATAAAACTCAAAATGCCCTTCTATATACTTGGAACAACCCTCCAAGAATAGGAAAAGTCATAACTACAGCTTTAAAAACAACACAAATATTAACATAAACATGCCCCACGTTTTTTTGGGCCTCTTGGACTTCTAGAGGCAGCCAAAAATAACTATATGACTAGATTCAATGTATTTAACATACCCAGCCAAGACCTTGTTCATTCTCCTATTTAATATCCTTGAAACTCAATAAATTCACTTCCTTTAATGGTCAGACCATGGATCATGTTTCTGCTTGCTAATTAGCCTCTTCAATTGCTTTGATAACATGGACTAAGCCTTGATTATTATTTGAGCCTATCTTGGTCTTTTTAGAATCAGCCCAATTCTCTTGGATTAGCCCATTTAGTGCTTCCTTGAAACGTTTGGCTCTAAGTCTTGTAATTGGGCCACTAGGAAGTGACAAAGGGCCTTGTGCAAATTCAGCTACATTCCCACTCGTATGATCAGCATGTCCGGCTCCTTGGTTTGCATCATTCTCCCCCTCTTGAGAAGGATTTGTCCTCAAATCATCACCTACATCAAAAGGAGACAAATCTACAACATTAAAGCTTGCACTAACACCATACTCACTTGGTAAGTCAAGCTTGTAGGCATTATCATTGATGCGTTCCACTGCTTGAAATGGTCCGTCACCCCGAGGTAGGAGTTTTGAACGTCGTTTCTCCGGAAAACGGTCCTTCCTTAAGTGCAACCAAACCCAATCTCCTGGTTGAAACACTACCTTCTTGCGTCCCTTGTTGACTTGATGGACATATTGTTTAGTCCTCCTTTCAATGTTCAGTCGTGCCCTTTCATGAATCATCTTTACAAATTCTGCCTTCTTTTTGCCATCTAAGTTCACACGTTTACTCAAAGGTAAAGAGATTAAATCCAAAGGTGACAATGGGTTAAAGCCATAAACAATTTCAAATGGTGCAAACTTAGTTGCAGAATGTATACTTCTATTGTAAGCAAATTCAACATGTGGCAAACATCTTCCCATGTTTTCAAGTTCTTTTTAATGATAGCACGCAACAAAGAAGACAAAGTTCTATTCACTACTTCAATTTGTCCATCCGTTTGTGGATGACAAGTAGTAGAAAACAACTTAGTTCCCAACTTTCCCCACAAAGTCTTCCAAAAGTAACTCAAAACTTCGCATCTCGAAACAATGGTCCTAAGCATACCATGTAACCTAACAATTTCTTTGAAGAACAAATCAACTATATGTGATGCATCATCAGTTTTATGACATGCAATGAAGTGTGCCATCTTGGAGATTCTATCTACCACCACAAAAACTGAATCTCTCCCCCTTTTAGTCCTAGGTAAACCTAAAACAAAATCCATAGAAATATCAGTCCAAGGTTCACTAGGTATTGGCAAAGGGGTGTACAAACCATGGGGTTTCAACTTAGACTTAGCCTGTTTACACGTGATATACTTCTCACAGATTCTTTCCACATCACGTTTCATATGAGGCCAAAAAAAATGTTCATGCAAAATTCCTAAAGTCTTAGCTACACCAAAATGACCCATCAAACCACCACCATGAGCTTCTCTCACAAGCAATTCACGCAAAGAACACATAGGCACACACAGTTTATTTTCTCAAACAAAAATCCATCATGCCTATAAAACTTACCAAACGCCACTTTTTCACATGCTTTGAACACATCACCAAAATCAGAGTCTTGAACATACAAATCCTTAATGTGTTCAAAGCCAAGCATTTTTGTATCTAAAATGGAAAGTAAAGCATACCTTCGGGACAATGCATCAGCCACCACATTTTCCTTACCTTGCTTGTATCTGATCACATAAGGAAATGTTTCAATGAATTCCACCCACTTAGCATGGCGTTTGTTCAACCTTTGCTGTCCTTTAAAATGCTTCAAAGATTCATGATCTGTGTGAATCACAAATTCCTTTGGCCATAGATAGTGTTGCCAATTTTCCAAAGCCCTCACCAAGGCATACATCTCCTTATCATAAGTGGGGCAATTTAGGGCTGCCCCACTCAACTTTTAGCTGAAATAAGCAATTGGACGGCCTTCTTGCATCAAAATAGCTCCAATACCTATTCCTGAAGCATCACACTCAATTTCAAAAGTTTTAGCAAAGTTAGGTAAACAAGCAAAGGTGCATTAGTTAAATTTTCTTTGATCAGACTAAATGCCTCTTCTTGTTCTTTCCCCCACTTAAACGGCACATTTTTCTTGATGACTTCAGTGAGAGGGGCGGCTAAGCTACTAAAATCACGCACAAATCGTCTATAGAAGCTAGCTAAGCCATGGAAACTCCTCACTTGGCTGATTGTTGTAGGCATTGGCCACTCATGGATTGCCTTCACATTTTCCTCATCCACCTCAATTCCTCTCTTACTAACAACAAAACCAAGAAATACAAGCTTATCCGTGCAAAAGGTGCACTTTTTGAGGTTAGCAAACAACCTTTCTTTCCTTAGAATTTCCAAAACAGATTTCAAATCCATTACATGTTCTTCAAAATTTTTGCTATAGATTAGGTGTAACCCCCGCTCCTTTCTTCTTACGTAAGCTTCTTTCTTTCTTACGTAAGGCTCCTCCTTTCTGACGTAAGCAAATTTCGATGACGGAATAATGCAATAGTCTGCCATTCCTTCTGGCGACTGCGAGTATCGTCATGTGTGCCAAACCATGACGACGTGTCTCTCGAGATATTAGGTAACTTCTAAAGTACACTCAGTGTTTAAAATGTACTGGAAATATTTATATGAGGTATTTCCAGTATCGTTGAGTTAAACTTGTTTTTAAATGAGACAATTATAATATTTTGAAGAGCTCCAAAATATTATAATTGTCAGAGATCATTTTAATATAAATTATTAAAATGATTCCAGTTACTTGAAATATTATGAGATTTAAATTATGTTGAAAGCTTTAATTAAATTAAATGGTTTTATCCTTTTAAATATATTAAATAAGACTTCATCATTTTATTAATGATGAAGAAATACTATTTTATAAACTAAAGTTAGTTTAAAATAATATTTACCTTAATTCCTCTAAGTGCTTTTAATTAAGTTAACGTTTACGCATTTTCAAATCAGTATTTTAATATCTCAACATTAGATCGTTTTGAGGATCCCCAGACGAAGGGACTGGATTTATAAACCCAGACCCTCTCTCTTTCCCCTCACTTTTCCCTCCCCTCTCTCTCTCCTCCCTCTCTCTTTCGGCGTACGCTGTACGCAGCCCCTACGCCCGTAGCTTCCATCACACAGCCCGGCGTCGCCATGCGCCACCCACTCTCACCGTTGGCACCATCGCACTCATCTCCCTCCGGTGAGTCCATCCACGGCAACCTCTCCCTCTAATGCTCTCTCCTCCTCTCCACTGGAAGTGTAAAGCCCGAATGGGCTTGATGGCCATTGCGCCGCCGTGCGCAGCCCAATGGCTCCACCGCTCCCACGGCGACCTCCCCTCCCACCGGCCATCATCCTCCACCAAAGCCAGCCCCTGTTACGCAGCCCTCCCTCTCCTTCCACGGCAAGAACCCGAAATGGGTCTCTAACCATTTCCTCACCGTGCGCCACCGTGTGCAGCACCCACGGCCACCAGGCACCACCGTGAGCCTCCCTCTATGTGGTAGAGTGATGCATCGTATGGCGGGTATGCTATATTGATGATGGGTTGTAGCGGGTATGAAGGGAGTACATGTGGAATGTACTCAATATGGTGGATTGATGCACCATATGGCGAGTATGTCATAAGGGTGATGTGGCGTAGTGCATGTAAATGGAGTATGTGAAGGGAGTATACGTGGAGTGTACTCCATGAGGCAGCGACACTCCGTGTGGCGTGTCGCAGAGATAAGGATGGTTGTGCAGTTGATGGGCGTAGAACGTGGCGAATAGTGTCGGGAATTGTGGAACAATGTCCCGAAGTAGTTAGGGCGTAGCCTGTAGTCTGAGGTGACAAGTGTTACTGTAATTGACTTACGGCTAGAAGTATGGGTGTAGTAGCAGAATAAGTGTAAGAGTATGCAGCGAAAGCATGACTGGGCAACGTCACTTCGTGACGTTGTTCCTGACAGTCAGGCTTATGATGGGTGAAGAGTTATTGTAGAAATGGCGTAACGGGAACGTGACGAGATGTCACGATGAGATAGGAGTACGTGAGGAACCGTACTCGTGATGAGTTAGAAGTTGGCGTAGAAGTGACGTAACAGGATGACAGGTGACATGACAAGGTCATGGTGTAGCTTGAGAGTAGTCTCGAGCTATGTGACGTGATGCAAGGTGTGGTTGTGAACGGAGTCTTGTCATGTTAAGTGTTGGGATGAACTGTCGAAAGGACGGGTAGCATGAAGAGTCATGCTAGCCAGGTTAAGAGAATGTTGGTATCAGACTATGGTGCTTGTTTACACAAGCAGGTGATCAACGTGTTATATGCTGATCTTAGGTGATAAAGGGGTAAGGTACATATGTAATCTGGTGAGACATGTGTACCAGACGGATTCACCATATGTAATGGGTAATCTGTCCTAAGCATAGTTACACGATGCTTAAGTCTCAGAGTTGGCTTAGAGCCGTGTGGCTTGTATGGATGGGAATGAGGATTAGTATGGGCTAAGATGTATGGAGGTAGTGACGGGTGTATTGTCTAAGATTGAGATGCGTGACTTAGTTAGTCTGATTCATGCATCAAGATGAGTTCAAAAAGGAGAATAAGATGAATGTCTTAGTGTCTTAATCCTAAGGTGAATCATGGGTTCATTTTAGTGAATGAGCACTCGAGGCAAGACCTGAGTTGGAAGATGCGGTAACCGCAATGGGTCCCCGAAGGTTTTAGCATAGTAAAGGGCACGTAAGTGCATGGGATAGAATGAGAGTGTTTCAAGTATAGTGTAGTTCTATTTCTAGTTCAATTGCTTATGCACTAGATAGAGAATGACGTTAAGGTTATGCATGCATGTAGGTTGCCAGCTGACACGCGCATGAATGGACTGCATGATATGCAAATAGCATGGAGTCCAGGTAAGTATTACGTTCATGCCCTTCTGGAGTTTTCTAGAAATTACGAAACAAAAAGGAAAAGCTTTTATCTTTAAGAAAATGCTCATGAAAGAAGATGTTATGCTTTCAAACGTATATGTACGTACGGCCCCTCCATGAAAGCCCCTTTTTACGCACCCAAAGTTATTAATTGTACGCATGCGAATGGATGACTATAAGATGTATCTATTGTACGTATTTTCAAAGAAACGAACTGATGAAAATGCATGAAAGACAAGCTCGAGCGGACGCCTTCGTGGATCCCACAGACCGACGCTGTCGTGAGCGCCGCGAGGTGATGCTCGTGGACGTCGCGAAGGCTAACGTTCAAGGTGATGCTTGCGGATGCAGCAAAAGGCGAAGTTTGAGCCCGTGCTTTATGTTTTATGGACGGTACGAACTGATACTTTTGTGAATGCCACGAGGTGATGCTCGTGGACGTCATGAAAGAGGACATTCGAGCCCATGCTCACGAATTGATGTTTTCTCATGAAAATAAATGTTTTCTCATGTTATATTTTAACTGCATGAAGTAATGCTTACGAGTCTTAGACTCATTTTAGTTTTTATGCATGTCCCTCCCCCCCACAGGGAAGGAAATGAAGTAAGCGTCGGGATGGACACGGCCCATGGGGAACAGTACAGAAGTCTAGGCACGAGCATTTAAATGTAAGAGAGGCCTTTTTATTATTAAAAATGATGTTTTTCGTTGTAAACCTCTTTTATTGTAAAAGCACATTTTTATTTTATAAACGTAGAGTCTTGCACCCAGGGAAGAAGCAAAAAGTTTTAAATCAGACGGTAATTCTCGTCGTCCTTTCTTAAAATATTTTATAAAAAGACCCACCACAAGGATGGGTGTTACATTAGGATATCATCAAAATACACAACTACAAACCTGCCAATAAATGCTCGCAAAACATGGTTCATCAAACGCACAAATGTGCTCGGAGCATTAGTTAAACCGAAAGGCATCACTAACCGCTCATACAAACCATATTTAGTCTTAAAAGCAGTTTTTCATTCATCACCTTCTTTCATCCTAATCTGATGATATCCACTCTTAAGATCAATTTTTGTAAAGACACAAGAACCATGCAATTCATCCAGCATATCATACTTTACCGTTATGTTGTTGATGGCTCGGCAGTCAACACACATCCTCCATGTTCCATCATTCTTAGAAACTAATAGCACCAGAACCGCACAAGGACTCATACTTTCACGCACATACCCCTTCTCCAATAATTCACTTACTTGCCTCTGAAGTTCCTTGGTCTCCTCGGGATTACTCCTATAAGCAGGTCGGTTTAGAATTGATGCACCAGGTATGAAATCAATTTGATGTTCAATCCCTCGGATTGGAGGTAAACCATAAGGTACCTCTTTGGGAAGGACATCTTCAAACTCCTGCAAAAGAGAAACAATATTGCTCGGCAAAGTACCGACGAGATCATTAGTACATAAAAGAGCCTCCTTGTACATGAGTACAATAAGGGGCTGGTGTGAAAATAATGCTCTCTTG
Source organism: Juglans microcarpa x Juglans regia (assembly GCF_004785595.1). Taxonomy (NCBI): domain Eukaryota; kingdom Viridiplantae; phylum Streptophyta; class Magnoliopsida; order Fagales; family Juglandaceae; genus Juglans; species Juglans microcarpa x Juglans regia. The sequence continues at coordinate 22,922,879 of NC_054603.1, read as the reverse complement.
ATCTCACTTTTTTTTGCGATGTAATTGAATTTTTCCTCTCTTTCTCTCACTATGGCCGAAATCCTCTCTCTTTCTTGTTCACTCTGATCAATGTTTTTCTCTCCTTTTTTCTTAAACTCTTTTTTTAAGTTTCGGCCTTCCTTTCTTTTTCCTTTTTCTTTTTCATTTGATCTTTGTAACTTTAATTGGTCCTCCCTGACCTGTTTAGGAGTTAATGGCACAAGAGTAATAGGTTGCCTTTTAAGAGTGAAAGAATACTTATTTGTGAATCCATCATGAGTAACCCTCAGATCATACTGCCATGGTCTTCCCAGTAGTAAATGGCATGCGTGCATAGGAACCACATCACAAAGCACCTCATCCTCATATTTGCCAATGGATAATGCTACCAACACTTGTCTTGTCACCTTGATTTCGCCACATTCATTCAGCCACTGAAACCGGTAAGGTTGAGGATGTTTCAAGGTAGTTAAAGCCAAATGCTCCACCATAAGTGCTGGCTACGTTTGTGCAACTCCCTCCATCAATAATGACACTGTAAACTTTGTTATTTACAAAGCACCGAGTATGAAACAAGTTCTCCCTTTGGTTACTTTCTTCCTCCTTAACCTGCACATTGGGAACTCGCCTTGCTACCAATAAATCTCCAACCACAACATTTTGCTCATCATCGGCATCCTCCAAAGATGGCATATCATCATTATCTACTTCTTCCTCATTTTCTGACTCAAGCTCTCCTTGGGCGTTTATCACCATCACCCTTTTGTTTACACACTGGCTGGCTATGTGTCCCCGCCTTTGACATTTAAAACACTTAATATCACATGTTTTAGAACTTGAAGTCTCGGTGTTACCTAAAGTAGTGGTGGTCTTTGGGTTGGCACTCTTAGATGATTCAAATTTTGACTTATTTTGTAGCTGCTCGTCCCTTTTTGGAGTTGCTATCTTCCACGAGCTGGTGGTAGCCATAGTTTGTCCCCTCCTAGCCATTCCCTTTCGTTTGAATTGTTCCTCCACCTTTATGGCTTGATGCACCATATTCGTCAACTCAACATAGTGCTGCATCTCGACTATATCCGCCATCTCATGATTTAAACCGTGCAAAAACCTAGCCATGGTGGCTTCCCGGTCCTCTTCTACATTAGCCCGGATCATAGCTACTTCCATCTCCTTGTAATACTCATCCACACTCTTAGAACCTTGAATTAACCTCTGCAATTTTTTATACAATCCCCCATAATAGTGGCTGGGTACAAAACGCTTCCTCATAAGCATTTTCATTTCCTCCCAAGTGTCCACGGGTGGCTCTCTATTCCTCCTCCTATTAATCAGTAATTGATCCCACCAAACAATGGCATAATCGGTAAATTCAATTGCAGCCAACTTAACCTTCTTTATCTCTGTGTAGTTGTGACAATCAAACACCATCTCCATTTTAGTTTCCCACTCCAAATAAACTTCAAGGTCATTTTTACCTTGAAAAGATGGGATTTTAATCTTTATATTTCCTAAATCATTATCCCTCCTTGGCCTACCCATCCTAGCTTCTCTATTTCTATACCCACAATCAAACCTGCCTCGGTTCAGATATGGCTCATCAAACTCCTCCGACTCCGCCTCTCCCTCAACATTCTGCCACAGAACACGCCCACCTTGTGGCCTATTGGGGATGTCATGTTGCTGGCCCCTAGGAGTTTCTGCTTCTACCCTGTCCAACCTTTCGTGAATAGGTTCTAATTAGCCCTCAACATACGCCTCATCTCGCCTAACATCGCTTGCATTTGGAGGTTCGGAACTGGTGGTTGCCGAAATTCTTCAGTTGTGTCTTCTTCTTGATTATTAGACATGTTTAAAATCTGCAAAACAAGGTTAGAATCCTCACAAGCACTCCCTCACGTGTTTCACTTAAGAATTGATACACTTGCACTCTTGTTTTCACTCTAAACGGCTTTTACCCTCTCATGATCTCACACACTCTTGCCTTTTTCCACTCTTTTGTGTCTTCTTCGATTCTTAATCGAACTTCAAGAAACTAATTCAAAATAATCCAGTAGCAATTCAAAAATGAGAAGAACAACCAAAACTTATCAAAAGGTCAAGAACTTGAATAAGGTGAGAGAAACAAGATTGAAAGGAAGAAGTTTTCGTACTGGAATCCTTTCTTTTTATTTTTTTATTTATTTTTACAGCAAAGAACAGGAAATAGCACGAAAATAAGAGATAGTCAAACTTATCTTAGAACCAAAGCTCTGGTACCAAAATGATATGAACTCCACCAACAACTGTGATGAAACCCGATAACAATGATGGCTTGGAACCCCAAGATCGTATAGACAGGATTTGTTGAAAACCAAGACTACGAAGGATTGAAACGCCACACCAAGAAATCTTAAGAGTCTCTCCAGAATCAAGGTGATAAGTTTGGAGCTTGAACGCCACAAGATTAACTTGATAAGTTCAAAGAGTTCTTTGAAGAACCAGGAGGAACACAAGACCTCACATAGACAATAAGCTTTTGAAATTTCAAATCTGATAATAAAACTCGAAATGCCCTTTTATATACTTGGAACAACCCTCCAAGAATAGGAAAAGTCATAACTACAGCTTTAAAAACAACACAAATATTAACATAAACATGCCCCACGTTTTTTTTGGGCCTCTTGGACTTCTAGAGGCAGCCAAAAATAACTATATGACTAGATTCAATGTATTTAACATACCCAGCCAAGACCTTGTTCATTCTCCTATTAATATCCTTGAAACTCAACAAATTCATTTCCTTAAATTGTCAGACCATGCATCATGTTTCTGCTTGCTAATTAGCCTCTTCAATTGCTTTGATAACATGGACTAAGCCTTGATTATTATTTGAGCCCATCTTGGCCTTTTTAGAATCAGCCCAATTCTCTTGGATTAGCCCATTTAGTGCTTCCTTGAAACGTTTGGCTCTAAGTCTTGTAATTGGGCCACTAGGAAGTGACAAAGGGTCTTGTGCAAATTCAGCTACATTCCCACTCGTATGATCAGCATGTCCGGCTCCTTGGTTTGCATCAACATGTCATTAGGAAAAACGAAATATCAAGCCCAAACCTTGCATCAATCGGTTTTGTGCATTATCAAGCCCAAATCTTGGTTGAGTTTTGAGAAGATTATCATGCTTAGTTCAAAATCGGGTCAATTAAGAGATGGTTTGAATGATTAAATGATTTTAAGTGACAACTTAGCTATGGTATGTCTTAAGCATGATTTGGTATGATTTATCATTGTCTTAGCATGATTATAGAAGGTTTAAATTGCGGTTAGAAGCATGTCATGGTAGGTTTTGAATATATCTTGTCTTGATCATCAAGCATGTATCGGTTTTGAACATATTGGTGATTAAGGATTTATTAGCCATGATTAAGTGTTGGGATGAACTTGATTATCTAATTTAGCCTTCATTATGTCATTAAAGATCTTAGTAATCATTTGTGATTAAAGAAAATCTCATATGCATGCATTCATGGGGATCAATAGTTAAGAATACACTTAGGCATCAACTAGAATGCATGCCATGGGTTAGGACTATTTGGGCAAGTTTCACTTTGATTTTTGAAAATCCAAGGGCATATATGGTTTTAGAATGCCAAAAATATGAGGTCTATAAAATTTGGTTAAATTTGGAGTTTGTTTGCAATTAGTGAAAATTTAGGGCCTAAATGGCAATTTTTGAAAGTCTAGGGGTATTTTTGTAAATACCCAATTTTGAAACATTTCATTTTGACCCTCAACCATAGAATATTAACCCTAACTTAGTATACACATGATTTACGCAGCTACGACGTTATTTTCAAATTTCTCCGAAAGTTTGTAAGTTGGCCTCTAACTTACACCTTGATAAATTATTTATGAATTATTGATAAATGTTTCATTCACATTTCAATTATCATTTTGAGTATAAAATATCATGTTATATGATACGTTGAGTGCATACTTACATGATATGTGAGATTTTCACCATTTTTAGTATATTGCATATAAATGTCATTTTCACATAAAAACTTGATATATATGCATATGTCATGAAATACATTTTTCAAGCATAGCATAAAAATAATTTTTGTCACGACCCCAAAGGTCAGGATGGGAAATTATCCTATTGGAACTCCTTTGTCCACTCAAGAGTGTTTAATAATGGAGTGGTAACCCCTGGGTTGATGAAAAATAGTCAACAGGCTTGGAATGGATTCTTTTCAAAGAGCGCTGGAGCGAAGTCAACATGTTATGACACCTGACGCTGGTAGGTGTACACGTTATGAATTTTATGATGTTACATTATATTACCAATGCATTGAAAACAAGTCTATAGACAATGTAGTTTCAACGTGAGTTGTACTACGGTCACCGGTAGGTACTCAAAGTGCATGTGGGGAACTGTGACGTTACCACACATTATAATTACGAATTGCTAATAATGATGAAGGTTAATGATGAAAGTTATAATGAAATTATGTTTTCAAAAATGATGGCAAAAATGTTTATTGAAGGAAAACTTGTGTCTCCATTTTTTTGAAATGTTGAGGAATGATGGAGACATGCATACTGATTTTCTTCATGCATTTTATGCATTACATATTTATCATTCTTCATGCTTAATTTATCTTTGTACACGTTGGTTGTTTAACTTACTGAAATTTCAAGTAAATTTCATCCATTGTGGGACCACTATCATTCCATTTGGAATGGTAGAAATTGTGATAGTTCTTGAGAAGATCGAGCTATATGGAGCGTTGGATTCAACTAATTGAGGACGAGCCGGACCTTGAGAAGAGACTAGATTTAATCCTGATATTTATAGCCCAAGTCCTTCATGCTTTAGATCGCATGAAGAGAATGATTTGACTATAACTCTTAGTTGTACTAAGTCTTTGCTACATTGGTATTTTGAACTTAATGATTATTAATGAAGTTAGGATGTTTTTTAGTTATTCTGGCGTATTTTATACTTGCACCTTTTATTTCCGCTATGATTATTGCATACTGCTAGTTTTTTTTTTTTTTTTATAACGACAAATCTCATTCCATTCATTAAAGGAGGACATACAAAGTTGACTTAAATAACAAGCCAATTACAAACGTTAGTAGTTTTCCAGTACACTTTCGTGACTGATATGATCTAGTCTAGATGGCAAATCTCTAAAAATCAAAGTCTAAGAGATAGTACAACTCTATCCACGACAGAGTTTGCAGTAACCAAGTAACAAAACTCCATACCCGACTAATTGGAGCATGGAGAAACCAACCCCATCATCACTGCCTAAGCGGAGGGGGACAACACCCTTCGGACCTAAGTATGAAAGCACAACGTTTTTGAGTTTTTGTTTTCTTGAAAATAAAGACAGGGCATAAAATAAACTACATTGTGAAAACACTGTAAAAAGGGGAAAACAGTGCACAAAAAGGCTACAGGAGGGAAAACCGACGGTCGATCTTGAGAGATCCAAAGTCGCCAATTTGAGAACAGCCTCGCGTTGCAGCGACAGAGAGCTCATTGGTGGCGCCTGAAGGCCACACGCCAATGAGCTCTAAATTTTTCATCATGTGCGTGTGAGCTACGCTCCACTCAGGTTGGGGCCACATTTGGTGGTCACGTAGATTAGCGGCTGATTGAGCTGAGTTATTGCATATTTTATACATTTAGAATCAATATATTTTATTTATTTCATTACATTATTATTGGTTTTAGATGGAAAAATAGTTAAAATGAATAAGTCTGAGTTGTGATTTAAATTGATTCATAGCATAGTTTATGCTTAATTTTATAACTTGTGATTTAATTGGATAATGTTCATTCACATGCACAATATATTTTTGATATTCTATTATTCTTATTTTATTTTATTTCTAATTTCTAACTTCTATTATTCTATTTCAAATTTCAAATTCAAAGGACTTTCAAGTGGGCAAAACATTGGAACAACCTAAGAACTTTCAACGAGTGTAGGACTCTTCAAATAAGGATAATGATGGGGTTTGAGAGTAATTTGGATCAGAGTCCAAAATGCGTTAGGAGACAGAATGGACATACTTTAGTATTTTAATCATAATTTTCCATTCAAATATCGAATTGATACGATTCTTAATGCATTGGAAAGCTATCTTAAAGGGCTACAAAGTTGTCTCTAATAACGATTTCCAAATTCGAACTCCTGAACCACGTACGTGACTGTCAAGTTGAGTCCTAAAATTTAAGCGATTTTGTGTGCAGGAATATGAAGACAATAAGGTTTCTTTCCTACCCTATTTAAGCATATCATTAGCACGAAATTGGAGACTTTTACAGAGCAGCACCGCACATTTGAACAACTCTTCCAGGGTCCAATGGTCGCTCCAACCGCCTCCTCCATTGCCTACCACCTCCATCTCCATTCATTTGGCTTGCTTTTTTTTACTCTCTACTATTTATTTAATTTTAGTTTAAAGATTATGGAGTAATTTTGAGATTTTTGGCTTAGAAATTTGCGCAAATTTATTTGCTATTTATTTTACTTAATGTCGCTATTTTTCTTGCTCTTTTAAGATTTCATTGAACAGTATTACAATTGCTATGCATTAATTTTGAGAATTTGTAATTTGAATACAATGATTAACCCTAGAATCTTGATTTTGGGGCTTTTCAATTTTCAGTTCGTATTTTGTCAATTACTTTCTAATCTAGTTTAATTCTTAGCTTAGTTTTATTAATCTCTTAGTTCCATTGCATATTAGATTGATTAAAGTTTAATTAAGACTTAAATAATTTCAGTTTTATTATTTAATTTTCAGATTAATTAAAATTGTTTAGTTTAGTTGATTTTTTTATTGTTAATTTCAATTTGTTAGTGTTTTACATTTCATTTCGACACTCAAAAATCTAAAAATATGAATCTAGTCCATGACTAGTGCCCATTTCATTCTTGTTGCACTTTTCCATCCATTGCACATACCATTATTTTTATTTTCTCTTTGTGAATATTTTCACCATTTTAAACGAGTTTGATTTTAAGTAACTTTCCCTGCGGAGACGATCCAGGAATTTATTCCTAATTATTACGCGATACCCTCCTGCATTTGTGATAGCCTTTATGCTACTAATTTTTTAGTGAGTCAAGTTTTTGGCTGAGCAACCTCCTGGTGGGGTGCGTGTTGCCTATTGGGTGCCGAAAAGTCACGATCGGTGATTCTCCCTTTATTTGGCCTGGAAAAAACAAAACCTAAACACTACACAAGAAGAAAACAGATAGGGGAAGGGAAGGAGTGAAGGGGGAAGGAGCCTAAGCTCCCACCCCCTCGAGCCGATTCTGAAGTTTGCATACTACTAGTTGCATACTAAGATTGCATTGCATATTAACTGTCATGTATGGGGGTATGTAACCTTGTGTTGCATGTCCCGAAACTCGAAGTCTCCATTTCATCCCAAGCAGAGGTTGGGGCATCACAACACCTAACACTAATGGGTGCAAAATGTGATAAGTATGGAGAAGGCGATGCTATCTGTTGTTTTTATTCTTTTGGTGAGGCGGGTCGATCTGCCAAGAGCATTAGAGGGTTAATGGTGAAGGCTTTCCAATCTGCCAAGTGCCTCAGTTATGACGTACTCACAACTGGTCGAGAAGCCTGCAATGTGATGCAATAACTAGTAGGTGCACATGGTTGTGGGGTGGCCATGAGGTATCCATAAGTGTGTATAAGATAAGAGTCTACGAATAAATATGGAAATGAATTATTACATTGTTTTTCTGTTCCTGTAAATTGTTGTGTTTTTCAAAAAGAAGTCTGAATGAGTGAAAAATATAGTTCACAAAATTGCACGCTCATGCTCATGCATCCATGTTCATGTTTACCTTATGCATGTTTATGTTATCTTTGTAAATGTTTTTTGTATAACTTGGCTGGATTTCTCGAAATCTCACTATGGTAGTTTCCATTACCATTCTCCCAGAATGATAGAAGTTGTAGCAAGTTTAAAAGACTAAAAGTAAGATGGAAGACTAGCTCAATATGATTAAGGACCAATATACAATGGAGGCCTATTTTAAGTTAGCTGACTTTTATATTGAAACTGATATGAACCCGTGGGAATAGAATCCCTTGAACCCACAATCAATTTGAAAACTCTCACCCAAGGAAGTCAAAATCAAGCCAATGGAAAATTTAGACCCGTTGAGGAACTCGTTTCAAGAACCTAGATTATATGAAAATCTAGAGCCATTGAATAACCTGTCTCAAGAACCTAACTTATAAGGAAGAATGCCACAAAGGTTGTGATTTGCCTTTAATTAGTTCAAAAGTTCATTCAAGAACAAAAGGAGATAAATTTAACTCACAATGAATAAATTCATCAAATCTCATAAACTAATGAAATGAGGCTACAAAGAGTATTTAAACCAAAACCTAATTAAAATCCTAGCCAAAATAAATCCCCATCTTCCAAAAATACCCCTGAGTGAATAGTGTCATGGCTACAGTAACTTACATATCTCAATCCCCCAAAAAGCCTAAGTTAAATAAAATCCTTTTCCAAAATACCCTTAGGGGAAATACATGGCCTTCCCAAAAGAAACCTAGCTGCAAATTAAAACAATCCCTAAACTACCCTTAAAACTTCTCTTGAAACCCTAGTTCATAAACATAAAATATATGTGGGCCAAACATCCTCAAGCCCCATTATTCTAGACTAATTCCTATAACTAATAAAATAAGCCATTTTAATAAATTAAACAAGGTCCAAACAATAACTCTGGCTCATGTCTTCCATAACTTGTATCAAGTGGATCAAAACTAGATCTCTTTCTCTGAAACTCATCTTGAGTGTTGGAGTCTTGCTAGCTTCATCCCAAGTAGATTGCACCAACCATTGCATTGCCCCCTTGATCTTCTTGGCTCTTGACCTTGTAATTGGCCCATCTGGAACTTGCAAAGGATCTTTAAGACTAGGTCCATCTTGGTGCCCATCATTCCCCTTCTGCTCAAAAGGATTCAACCTCGAATCTCCTCCTACATCAAATGGAGAACGGTCAGAAACATTGAAACCATAAATAATTTCAAGACGAGAATAAGAAATAGTAGTACGCAAGGTTTATTAAATTATTAAATGCACACTTTAATAAGGGCCATTGATACTCTCGCAAACGATCATGTAACAATTCAATGAATGGCAAAGGATACTCACACAAACGTTCATGAAACATATCTAAAGTTTTCCTTACACCAAAACGACCACTCCAATTATATGCAAACTCAATGAATGGCAAGCAATACTCTCACAACGTTTATGCAACACGTTAATGAATGATAATATACTCCGGCAAACGTTTTGCAACACGTCTAAAGTCTTCCTTACACCAAATTTACCCAACAAACCACCATGTCTATCACACACAAGCAACTTATGCATAAAACTAGTAGGCACACAAAGGCTATTCTCTTTAAAAAAGTACTAATCTAGTTTATAGAACTTACCAAACGATGTCTTCTCACATGTTCCATACACACTAGCAAAGCCATCTTCATTAGTATGCAATTTCTTATCACATTCGAATCTCAATAGCTTTGCATTTAAAATAAAGATAATGAATACCTTTTTGCTAATGCATTAACAACAAAATTTTCCTCACTATCAGTGTAATTGATTACATGAGGAAAAATCTTAATACAGTCATCCGACTTAGCATGCATTCTAGTCAACAACTTACCTTGTCATTCAAGTGTGTCAAGGACTCATGTTCTTCAAAGAAAGGTTGGGTAGAAATTGTTGCACTTGGCACAAAATCAATGTAGTGCTCTATCTCCCTAATAGGTAGCAATCCACTAAACACACCGCTAGGAAACACAACCTCATATCCCTGCAACAAAGAGACAACAACACTAGGCAAAGATATGTCAAGTTCGTTAGTATTAAGACTCGCCTTAGTATAAAAATTCACTTTTCTCGTTATTTTTCTCTCACTTTCTCCACTCTCTCCTTTCTTTCCACTCTCTTTTTCTTTTTCATTCTCCTTTTTTCTTTTCACTCTCTCTTTTTTTTTTTTTTTTGTCACTCTCTTTTTTTGAACTCTCGACCTTACAATTATTTTTCAACTCATTATCTCTTTTCTTGAGGCCTTAGCCTCATCCTAATCTTTTTTCTCTTTCACTTTTTTCTCTCTCTCCTTTTCAACCTCATTGTTTCCTTTTTTTCTCAATCTCACATTCACTCTTGCTTTTTAGCTCAATCTCACTTTCACTCTTACTTTTTAGCTCAATCTCTTTTTCACTTTTTCGTTTTTTATCACTCTCACTTTCACTCTTTCTCTTTTGATCACTCTCATTTTCACTCTTTATTTTTTAAGCAACCTCACTTTTCAGTTTCAGTTGGTCCCATAGACCTATGTTGGAGTTAATGAAACAAGTTTAATTATTTTTTCATCCTTTTCAAAACTATACATGTTCCTTAACCCATTATGAATCACCTTCCTATCATACTGCCACGGATTCCCCAACAAAATATGGTCAGCATAGATAGGCACTACATCACAAAGCACCACATCCTGGTATTTCCCAATTGAAAAAGAAACTAGCACTTGCTTATTTACCCTAACCTCCCCACACTCACTTAACTACTGCAACTTGTATGGTCTAGGGTGTTTCAAGGTAGGTAAACTCAATTTCTCAACTAAAATAGTGCTAGTCAAATTAATACAACTCCTCTCATCAATTGATTATACTACATACATTGTTGTTGATGTGGCATCTAGTATGAAAAATGTTCTCTCTCTGCTGCTCTGTATCATCCATCCGAATTTGTGTATTGAGAGCATGTCTGGCAACAAGAGACTCACTATACTCTTCATTCTTATACTCATGTTCAATACTAGGCTCACGCCTCTTCCTATCTCTCATGTCTTGTAGATGTCTAATTACGGCTTCTTGATAATCCATCATATCTCTCACTTCACCCAACACCAAGTTCAACCGCTCAAACTGTTGTTGCATGGCTTGCAACACAAAGGATGAGTTATTTGCCATCATCCCCTTTGGTGATGAGTCACTCCTATGAGACATTGTAATGTGCTGCACAAAAAGAATGTTAGTGAAAAACCTCACACACTCCCTTACGTATTTACACTCAAATAATAGCATTCCACTCGTGTTTCACTCTTAATTGACTTTTTCCCAATAATAGTCTCACACTCTCTTGCCTTTTACCTCAATAGTTTTTCCGCTCAAGTTCTTTAACAACTAGTTGAACTAAATTAAGATAATACATCCTTTTATTATTCCAACTAGTAATATAGATCCAAGAAACAAGAACAAGAAACAATGAATGAATAAAATGGCATGAGACTCAAGAATTTATACAAGGAAAAGAGTAATTTAAAACATGATACTAACTAGAAAGATTTATTCAGCCCCTTTGATGATAAAGCTCAATCAACAATGTCTTCCTTTCTCTTTGTTGTAACTATGTAGCAACCTTTGAATATGCTACATTTTCTTTTATTCTTCTTCTTCTTTTTTTCCAGTTTTCTTTTCTTTTCTTTTCTTTTCTCTAATTAAATCACAAACAATAATATTCAATTGTGAAAATCAAGCAATTGAATTCAAGCACACAAGAATTGACAATGAAGTAGAAGAGAATCAATGGAACGACACTCCAAGCAATTGACAAACTTGGAGATGCAAGAAATCCTAAAATTTGAAACTCTAGGTGATGCAAATTTCAGCCAAACCAAAAACTCTAAGGTGTCGTTTGGATTTAAAGATGAGTTGAGATGGGTTGTGAATAGTAATGTGATTTGTGAGTTAAAGTTAATGAATAGTAATGAATAGTAGTGAGATGAGTTGAGATGAATTGAGATGGGTTGCGAATACAAACCGGGCCTAAGAATTTCAGCAGCCTACTTTTTGTTTCTTTGTTTTTTGCAATCATAGAACAATGAAGTCCTAGAATTAAATTTAAAAATGTAAGAATTTAAAAGATAGAATCAGACCTAATTGGAAACCTTGCTCTGAATACCAAATGATATGAACCCGTGGGAATGGAATTCCTTGAATCCACAATCAATTTGAAAACTCACCCAAGAAAGCCAAAATCAAGCCAATAGAAAATTTAGACCCGTTGAGGAACTCGTTTCAAGAACCTAGATTTTATAAAAATCTAGACCCTTTGAAGAACTTGTTTCAAGAACCTAAATTATAAGGAAGAACGCCACAAAGGTTGTGATTTGCCTTTGATAAGTTCAAAAGTTCATTCAAGAACAAGAAGAGATAAACTTAACTCACAATGAATAAATTCATCAAATTTCATAAAATAATGAAATGAGACTACAAAGAGTATTTAAACCAAAACTTAATTAAAACCCTAGCCAAAATAAATCTCTATCTTCCAAAAATACCCTTGAGTGAATAGTATCACGGCTACAGTAACATACATATCTCAATCCCCTAAAAACCCTAGGTTAACATAAAATCCTTTTCCAAAATACCCTTGGGTGAAATACATGGCCTTCCCAAAAGAAACCCTAGCTGCAAATTAAAACAATCCCTAAACTACCCTTAAAACTTCTCTTGAAACCCTAGTTCATAAACATAAAACATATGTGGGCCAAACATCCTCAAGCTCCATTATTCTAGACTAATTCCTATAACTAATAAAATAAGCCCTTTTAATAATTTAAACAAAGTCCAAACAATAACTCTAGCTCATGTCTTCTATAACTTGTATCAAGTGGATTAACTCCTTCTCTGAAACCCATCTTGAGTGTTGGAGTATTGCTAACTTCATCCCAAGTGGATTGCACCAATCCTTGCATTGCCTCCTTAATCTTCTTGGCTTTTGACCTTGTAATTGGCTCATCTGGAACTTGCAAAGGATCTTTAAGACTAGGTCCATCTTGGTGCCCATCAGAAACTATCTTGCTTTTGTTGAGAGATGTCTAGGAGATCCTAGAAGGAAAGCGCGTAAACACTTTTTGTTGCCCGTAGTGGAAGAAATTATTTCACCTTCAAGACCATTTTGACGTAAATGACCAATTCTTGGAGATTTTTTAACATCAATCTCCAAAGTTCAAGAGATCCTAGCACGGCACTGGATGATGTCCTAACTATGTAGTTTGGTGACGATATGATAAACTTTTGAGGAATAGGGGTCAAATCTTGGGAACCTACTTTTGTAAGGATGTCTTAACTTAACATTTTGGGATACAATAGAAGTTTTAATTTGGTACCAAGTTTATTGTTCAAGCCATTATTTATTTTTCCACTGCAATATAGTCATATTGCTATAAACATGTTAGGTGCATTGCATATTAACTGTCATGTACGAGTGGTATGTAACCTTGAGTCGCATGTCTTAACACTTCAGTCTTCATCAAATTCCAAATGGAGGTCTAGGAGTGTCACAATAGTTAAAGAATCACAATTAATACATTCATTTTAGACCCAAAATGAGTAAATCTTAAGTTCGTAACCGTTTATAGCAAGAAACCGAAGGAGGTTACATCCAAATTCTGTAATAGCAGCAACCAGAAAGCAGCTGAGCACTTTGTATTGTTAGAGGCTAATAGGTCTTGAATGTCTAACTTTTCTATAGGTTAGGTAAGTCAATATCCAACTTCAAGACTTCTTTCTAGGCATAAAATTCATTCACTAGTTGTCCTCTCACTGTGTAACACTCTGAACAGATGCCTAATATCACCAGTAATAGCATCTTGTGGATGTGATATGTCTTGATCATATCCATCAAATAGTTTGGAATATGGATCAACACTGATTTTTAAGAGTTATTTTATTCACAAATCCAATGTATGATACTACTAGCGTATAATACTACTTACTGTGAGATGTATTATAATCATATAAAATGAGATGTATTATAACTATATAAAATGTCGAAATGCTAATTTCCTTTTACGTAAGTTGATGGGAAACTCTCCACATTAGTAGAATAGTTGGTGTGTCTATAAACAAGCTTTTAAATAAATTTATTATTGATCCACATTACCTTTTTTCACTCCTAGATCTACAGAGCCCAGATCAAAGTTTTTATAATTTCATTTCGATCCAACCGGAATAGCTAGAATTCCCATAATGAAACAGTAACTGATACAGTGTAATAGGTTGTTCTGTTTCGGAGCAAATTCTGACTGTTACAGACTATTCCAGTCCATTTCGGCTGAATTTCGGTACTGAAATTCAGCCGTAACATCTATTTCAGTCCGGAATACGTGCAAATTAAAGTTCAATGATCAATCACACACTCATGCATGCATAGAGAGCGAGCGTCTCCCTCTCCCCCATAGTGATCCACACCCAAGTTTATTAATAAGCCCTCAATTGTGGCGGAGGAATACCGTGGTAACAATCAAATGTACTCGGGCTTTACAATAATAATTAAGCCCCAAGAACCAGACACCAATACAAATAACTTAAACAATATAACCAAACTTACAATTGAACAAAACCAAATTAAACATGCCTATATAAAGGATTCTTATGCAAATAAGTGCACTAACACACATGCCGTCCTTCCTAAAAAGTATTACCCATACTAAAGACATCCACACTTCCTGAGATGCCAATCCACATGAATCTGTTCTAAGTATACCTCTTAATGGATGAGGAACTTCCGTCTGCCCTAACCACTCATGAGAGACCCCATTACTTCCCAACCGAGCCAAAAAATATGCAGCCTTGTTCCCTCCCCGATTGATATGCTTAATGGAAAAATTCATCTCTGCCAACATATTCATAGTGTCTTCCCAAAAATCCTCTATGTACCAGAGACATCTTCCGTCCTAAACCCAATTAACAACCAAAAGCGAGTCCATTTCAATAATTATATTATTAAGCCCCAATCTTTTACAATGCTCAAGCCCTTTTCTCAAGGCTATAACTTCCGCAAGATTATTGCTACCACTGCCAATGGATTCGGCAAACACAAAAACCATCTTCCCAAGCTCATTTCTTACTACTCCTCCGACACCCAAAATTCCAGGATTATTAATACTACTTTCGTCCACATTCAGTTTAAACCAATCTTTCTTCGGCCTCTCCCATCTTACTGCCATTAAAATCTCCTTCTTTTTTGAATTAATTGAAAGATTCAAAGACTTCAAGATCTGTACATCCTTTTCCACTAGCCGGGAATCCTTATGAATCTTAATACCCACCCAATTAATCCAATACCTTATCGATCTCCATAGAACCTGAACCTTCTCTTTCCTACCTTCCATCCACGCTGTACATCGCCACTTCCATAAATTCCATGTGATGATGACAGGAATAACTCCAATAAGAGTACCTAACTGAGACGACTTCGATGCTCTTCAAAACCAAGCCTCAACAGTTGCCCTCCAAGACCGGAACGGGACAAACGGGATACCCAAAGTATTTGAACTAAACTTCCATATAGCCTTAGCAATATTCCCACTATAAAACCCATGATTAATATCCTCAACGGCACCTTCCCGACAACATTCACATTTCGAGACTAAAGGCACACCAAGTCTCCTTATACGATCATCCACAACAAGGCATGAGTTTAAGGCCTTCCACATAAGCACAAAAAAATTCTTTGGTAAAGCTGAATTCCAAATCCAATCCGACCATTGACATTTAGGATTACTAATCCAAACAAAAGACCAGGCGGTTTTAGTCATGAAAGACCTATCCGAATTTTCTAACCAGATAAGCTGATCCTTACCAGTCCTTCTACTACTTATTTCATTGACTATTTTCTCTGTTTTCTCAGGCCCTACTAGCTGCTGAAGTTGCTCCATATCCCAATTGTTATTAATCATACGATTCTTCACCTTCAATTCTAGATCTCCCACCATCGGATACTGCTCCATTAGAGGCCCAGAATTAAGCCAATTGTCTCTCCAGAACAACACGTTCCCCTCCCTAATCTTCCACTTGGAACGTGAAAGTACAACAGGAATCTCTTTTACAATTGCTTTCCAAAACCTGGTGCCTCTAGATGGACTAATCTCCAGCGAATGCTATCCAGGCATGTATTTAGCACAAAAAAATATTTTCCATAAAGAATCTAAACTCAACAAATTCCAGGCAAATTTAAGATGCAACGATCTTTGTACATCAACAAAACTTCGCAAACCAACCCCTCCTTCATCCAGAGGTTTACATAATCTTTCCCATTTAATCTATTTCCTCTTGGGACTCCCATTAATTGAGCCCCAAAAGAAAGTGCTAAATAACTTATTAAACTGGAACAACACTAATTTCAGAATCTGCATCACAGATAACAAGTGAACCGGCATACTCGACAACACATGCTTTAATAAGATGACTCTCACCCCTGTGGAAAGAAAACTAAACTTCTAACGTTCAATCTTCTTCCGAATCTTTTGAATAACATCCTGGAAATGAATTAACTTCAATCTGCCAGAAACAACTAGCACCCCTAAATACCTGACCGGGAACACCCCTTCCGAGAACTGTGTAGTCGATAAGAGATGTCGACGTCTAATAGAATTAATTATTTTAGAGAAAAAAATAGATGATTTGGCACTATTAACCTGTTGACCTTTCCACTTAGCATAAATGCGAAGAACATCAACAATCTCTGAAACTGAAGACTTCTCTCCATTTGCGAAAATTACGATGTCATCGGCATATAAAAGATGAGAAATAACAGGACCATGTCTAGGATGGGAGAAACATTTAATTCTACCCAACTCAAATTTCTTTTTTAACAGCCGAGAGAGAACTTCTTCTACCAAAATGAACAAATAAGGAGATAGAGGATCCCCTTGACAAAGACCACGTCCACCCTTGAAAACTCCTTTTGCAACACCATTCATTACCACAGAATACCAAGGCGTAGTAACACATTGAACTAGCAGATGACAAACCTTCGGAGAAAACCCAAAAGCTTTCAAAATATGAATTAAAAAATCCTAGTCAATCGTGTCATAAGCTTTTGCAAAATCAATTTTCATCATAATATTTCCTCATCGAACTGTCTTATTAATATCATGAATAAGTTCCTGAGTAAAACTAATATTTTCAAAAACACTTCTACCAGGCAAAAAAGCTCCCTGTTCCATGGAAATAATCCTACCGAAGACTGAAGTAAATCTATTCACTAAAATTTTAGAGCAAATTTTCTAGACCACTGAACAAAGACTTATGGGCCTAAAATTCCCAAAAGCGTAAGATTCTGAACTTTTGGAATTAAGACAATAATATAAGAGGCAGAGTAAAACCTTGGTAATGCAACCCCACCAAAAAAATCACTAACAACTTCCATTAAATCTTGGTAAACCAAGGACCAACAATGCTGAAAAAAAACCCGAGCTAAATCCATCCAGCCCCGGACTACTATCCACAGAAATAGAAAAAAGTGCATCTTTTACTTCCCCAACCGACGGATTACTACCAAAAAATTGATTTTCCTCCTCCAAAACTTCCTCTGAAATTAACCCAACCAAATTTGGCAATGAACTTGTTGACTTAGCTTTGAGGAAATCCTCAAAATAAACACATGCAACCTCATGAATATCTTCAGGCGAGGTAAGCACACTGCCATCAGAGAGTTTCATTTCCATCACTATATTATGTTTATGATTCTGCAAAGCTTTAAAGAAAGCAGTCGAAACCTCACCATGCGATACCCACTTTTGTTTGACTTGTTGAGGAATACGAGACTCTTCCCTTTTAACCAGACATCAAGCTCAACCTTGTTAGCTAAAACGTCTGCTTCAACATCCTCTGAGTAACATTCTTGTAGCCTAAATTCGTCTTCCTCCACTTTTGCTCTAATTCTTTATTATGCTTTCATGTCCAACCAAACACCTCCTTGTTCCAAGTTTTAAGAACCAGTTTTAACCTCTTCAATTTTGCGACAAGCTTCCACAAACCCATACCATTAACCTCCACCCACCAAGAACTAGAAATACATCTCCAAAAATCTTCATGATTTGTCCACATATATTAGAATTTAAATGAAGTGTGACCATACCTAGCAGATGAAACCGAAAGACCCAAAACCATAGGGGAGTGATCTAAAGTCCTTCTAGGAAGATACTGAATTCTACCCAACAGATAAAGATCCTTAAACTTGGAATTACATAAAGCTCTATCTAGTCTAGCCCATGAACACGCCATACCTAATTGTCCGTTGCGCCAAGAAAAGCCATTACCTGAAAAAGGTAACTCAACAAATCTGCCATCATCAATAAAGGAACAAAAATCCTCCATTGCAATAAGCATCCTTGGATTTCCCCCTCTTCTCTCATTATCGTTACGTAAGACATTAAAATCCCCAATAATCACATGAGGAAACTGCAAATTATTAACACCAAGTAAATCAGCCCACAAAGACCTCCGATCTAAAAACTGGCACTTTGCATAAACCGATGAGATCAATAAACTTGAATTAATAAGCAAACTAAGATGTTGATCCGAAACACCCATAACATCCACCTTCAACTCAAACTTCCAAAAACAACAAATCTTTCCTGCGTGACTAGCATTCGACAGGCACTCATCAAATTCAAGAAACGTCTTCCAATAACTCAAATGAGTATCATCCCTGAACGGTTCCTCAATAACCAGAATTATGGGTGCTGCTCTCGTACCAGCCCCCTCAAACGTTTTCTCGAGGTACCAAGACCTCGGATATTCCAAAACAACACTTTATTAATCATTTATTCTGCTGAGAGGGCTTGCTAGGAACCCTATAGGAACTATGTAACCTACGCTTACTTGGTGACTTCTTTACTACTAAATCAGAATCCGAAAATTCATCTTTTTGTTTACCAGGGTGAGGAAAATTACCTTCATCCTCAGATTTGGACTCCATAGCAGTTGCCTGTTTGAACACCACCATCTGCAAATCTGGCGAGTCTAACTGCACAGCACCTTCTGCTACTGGTATAGTCCCGTGGGAACGACAATTCTGGGTTCTATCTGCACAGCATCTTCTCTATTAGTGTATTCCCGGTGGGATCCACAATACTGGGTTCTATCTGCACTGTATCTTCTGCTACTGGTATAGTCCCACTAAGATCCACAATTTTGGGTTCTAACTGCACAGCAACTTCAGCAGACGGGTCTTGATATGTTGTTGATAAAGATACCAACTCCTCAACTGGTATAGTCCCGCTGGCCTCTCCACAAATCAACGAATCGTTCCTCTGCACTGGAGCCTCCATATCTTTCATATCTCTCTTAGTCACCAACTTCGACTTCCCTACATCCTTGCCTCCATCCAAGACAGGCTCCTCAGTCTCCATCTCTTCCAATACCAAAACAGGGGACTCTGTGGTTGTCCCCAACTGATCTTTATTAATCTTCGCAGCCTCTTCTTTATCCTTTGGCACCCAGATTCTACTAGACTTAATAACCTTCAACCTCTTACTCTCTTTTCCTTCTTTCATGTTTGCCATACACATCTTTAAGTTGTGCCCTTGCACCTTGCAAAAAGAACAAAATGCAGTCAATTTTTCATAATCAACTTCTTGGAAGATGCTAGTTGGATGCCTCGGCGTCCCAATCCAAATGGAGTGAATCGGCTCATGATCTATATTCATCAGAACGCACACTCGTGCACCATCTGTGTGAGTCGCACAACGTGTCGCATTATCAGCGTGTCGCATGATCCAAACTGGAACCAACACCGGTTCCTCATCTTTAGTAAAATCTGTAGACCATTGAAAGGGCCTATAAGCAACCCCTTCAATATCGCAGCTTTCACGGGACAAAGACTTCAAGAAATCATCTTCACTTGAAAATCTCACAAAAACATTTCGAGCCTTCCACATTGCTGAAACTACTAGTTGTTTCGACACTCCCAATCTGCTATGAATAAACCCTCTGATGCGATCCAACGATGGTCTTTGCCTTAAGAATTTTAACACCATAGAGAACCGAAAAGGGACTGCTGAACGATTCAACTCCTCCTTTGTAAATTGCACAAAGAACTCACCTTCAACACATTTAGGTGGCCTGAAAGGGATCGATATCTCAGGGAGGGCCTAAGGAACTTGGAAAACCAGCACAGCGAAAGATCGTGACTTTGCATGCGATGTTGGGGGGGGGGGGGGGGGGGGGGTGCCCCCAGCACCATCCATGCACGTAAAAACTAACTTGGAGACGCTATCTTGGAGAACTCAATCATACAACAAAGCTCTAAAACTGAAAAAAAAAAAACGCAGTAGTTAATAAAAATCGAAAGACCCCTCTCTCTCTCTCTCTCTCTCTTTCTCGCAAGTTCTCAACCATTTCTTTCTCTATGCTTCTTCTTTCTTAACTCTTCGTTCATTCCCTCACACACAAGCCCTAGTATTACTCTTCGAACTCAATAGCCATGACTTCATATTTTGGATCTGCAAACTCAGCCCTGCTCAAGGACCACCTGAAGATTCATTTTTTGACCTTTCGCGGCCTCAGGTCCTCCAACTCTCTTTCTTTGTTCCCACACCAGCACTCCATTTCTTTTGAAAGCTCTTTTTTCTTTTCGTCATTTTCTGGTTTGGATTTAAAGTTTGATTTCGTTATCTGAGTTAGCTCTGTTTGGATTTGCTATGAATCATGTCATTTCTTGTAATGACCCGTGTGATTCCTTCTGTGTGTTGTAAATGAGCTAGTATATAATGGAAATGATAATGCGTGGGATAATTAACAGAGTGCACGGAAGGTGTTTGCTTAAATGTGAAAGTAAGCTACAGGAGAAATGAAAATGCAAATGGCTACGCGTTTGAGTATTCGAGGTCCCCAATTCCTCCAAGAAAACTAAAAATGGTTTCTGCAATAATGTTCCATATAACCCTCTCATTTCCCTCTCAGCTCCCATATACCCTCTTCAGCTCGTCCAGCATAACACATAACGGAAATAAGGACTGATAAAATGACTGGAAAAGTAACAGTAACAAAATGACAGACAACAAACAAAGAGCTTAAATAAAAACGCATGGCTTGACTAACTAGCAATGCAACACTTCATTCTTCTTATCATTAGACAACATTGTTTTCTCAGCAAGCTCCATGACACCATTTTGCATCAGGTTCCTAAAAATTTCCTCTCCTTAAAGGACCTTGTCCTCAAGGTGTGAGTAAAGGGCTTGAAGCTACCCAACTACTTTCTTCTACCGAAAGACCAACCCATTTCACAAGGACCTCAGTGATGTCCCGATTCCCTTGTTGATTACAACTTAAAGGTTGTGGTTAAGTGTAATTGTCACTAGAATTTTCTGCTGGAGATGCCAGAAATGCTACCATCAATGGAGTGGTACTTCGAATCCTTTCTTAGTTCGTGAGGTGTTTTGAAGAATATTTTGATTACTCTGGACATTAGCAAACCAAATATTGGAAGTACCACTCCATTGATGGTTGCAGCTACAGTTCTGATCAGAAGGACTGGAATCTCTGGCTTATTGAGATAGGCAAGGTAGCAAATCGAAACCTTCTGAGATTGCTTTCATGCTACTAAACCATTATCTGGTTCTAATGATGCAGTATCAATTACATAAAGTTCTGCAGGCACTCCAAATGCATATGAGAACGAGTGATGGCTGCTATTTCCCACTCCAGATGATCCCCGACTTATGGATCATAGTATTGATGCTCTTTGACTCTTCTGACGAAAACTTGAATTCCTAAAAGATTCTGCAATAATTTTAGGCCTGTTTTGATCACCTGATGTATGCTATGACTTCTTTTTTCCTTCTTGCAAGCGTATAAGCTGAAAGTATGCTCCATCTGGATCCTTGAGTAGTTCTGAGTGCAAGCCTTTTTCAACCATCTTTCTTTTGTGAATGACTGCAATCATATCAGCATTCCTCATTGTGCTCAAACGATGAGACACAATGACAATTGTTCGATTAACCATGATCCTATCCAATGCCTCTTGCACTATTTTCTCTGATTTTGCATTAAGTGCATTTGTAGCTTTGTTCAGAAATAGAATTCATGGGTCTTTCAAAATTGCTCTTGCAATGGCAATCCTCTGCTTCTGTCCACCAGACATCTATGTTCCATGGTCACCAATAGTGGTGTCTAGTCCCTGTGGCAATTTATCAATGAATTTAGCAGCATTTGCAAGTTCAGCTGCAGCTCTTATCTCTTCAATACTTGCACCATCTTTTCCATATGCAATGTTATCCTTAATGCTATAGGCAAACAACACAGGATCCTGGCTAACAAGACCAATTTTCCGTATAATCCACTTGAGCTGAAACTCTTTGAGGTTAATGTCATCTATACGAACTTCACCAGCTTGTGGATCGTAGAATCTCTCTACAAGCCTAATCACTTTTGACTTCCCACTTCCACTTTCTCCAACTAAAGCTGCAGTCGAGTCACAAGGGACGTAAAGAGAAAATCCATTGAATATTTTCTCGTGAGGTCAGCTTGGATAGCTGGAATAAACATCCCTCAATTCAATCTCCCCCCGAAGATCATCCAATACTTTTCCGCTTGTGTCAAAAGAACTTACCACTGGCTTCCTCTTGATTGTCTCAAACATCTTGAATGTTGCAGCTCGGCCGACGAAAAATGCACTCAAGGGGGGAGAACTTATCTGGCAGCTCCACTTGCATACCAGAAAGGCCGACTAACACCCTACTTGCTAAAGTAATTAGCAAAAGTCTCTTCCGACATTTCATCAAACAACTCCTAGGCCACACGAGCACACCCAACAGCAGTAACTCCAATGTCCATTGTCGTTCCACATT
Organism: Juglans microcarpa x Juglans regia; assembly: GCF_004785595.1. Taxonomy (NCBI): domain Eukaryota; kingdom Viridiplantae; phylum Streptophyta; class Magnoliopsida; order Fagales; family Juglandaceae; genus Juglans; species Juglans microcarpa x Juglans regia. The sequence continues at coordinate 22,900,182 of NC_054603.1, read as the reverse complement.
TCCCCGTGAATACACCCAACTCATAAGGCTGGAAGTCCCTACCCCTTGTTTCGATGGCTACATTCATAGGATGATTAAAAACCACCTTTTTTAGTGCCTTCTTGTTGTTTGCAGGGACATCTTCATAATCCTCACTGGCAACAACCTTGGTATTTTTCCAGTAAGTGTTGAATACCCAACATCAACGTGATAAGGATGATCTTCTTCAATGCCAATTCCAATACCATTGTTGATGATGATCTTTTTTTTTTTTTTTTTTTTGAGTAAAAAGCAAATGAATCGAATAATCGTGTTCCCTTCCCAAGGTTACTACATGAAAACCAGACCATTTCACCAGAATGAATAACCGAAGGAAACTTCACTGTAGAGTCCATTAGACCCCCATTGCATCCTTGATTATCAAAGGTATCGTCGTCCACCAGTTCTTGCTCCGATAGTGAGATACGATCCCCTGTCATTCTTTGGTTTATCCCTTCCACAACAACGATTGTGGAGAATGCCCATCAACTTCCGCAGCTCACTTGATCTTTGGTCAGATCGACGAACCGGTTCAACCTAAGCTTGTTGGTCTGGTTCTTCTCGGCATCGTGTTCGTCGATGAACCGAATACTGTCCTTCAAGATCTCGAACCTCTTCTCCTTGCTAGGGTCAAATATCCACAACCCAGAATATGAAACCTGAGTACTTCCGGCAAAAATCCCTACATGAAGAGCTCGATGGTATTCTCCATCTCGATGAACATCACCTCTAGATTTGTAAATGCCAGTTTTGATACGTAACTGGACAATGTTGGTTTCACACTCACTAATTTCCCCATCAGGACGCGACCGCGATGCTCGATCTTTTGAGAGAAGAGAAATTAATTTCGGTTCTAGATTTCTCAAAACAGAGGGAAGGGGGATTTCTTTGGGGACAGCTATCATGGGCACTGCCACTATCTCCTCCACCTCTACTGCCTTTTCTTCTTTATCCTAAGCAGTTTGGTCTTCGCAGACCAAGAGGAGATTTGCAGGTTGTAATATAGTCAAACTGGTTTTTGGTGGTGAGGGTGAGGGATTTAAGGGAAGTGAGGGAAGATGAATTTCTTCAGAATACACATCCATGGACACCGCCACAGTCTCTTCCACCTCTACTGCCTTTTCTTTACCTCTTCTCGAAAAATCTGCTAATTTTTGTTTCATCAACTTTTCAGTCATATTATTTTGATTAGGAATATTTTTCTACTTTGCCAACCAATTAAGCAACATATCTGTCAATTCGTTCAAACGGTGATGAAGCTCCTGAAGACTCCTCTTGAGAGTCTAGAATTTCTTGCTGCTTAAACAGTGTGTCTTCCTCCATTGATTGTTGGCTCTACTGATACCACTTGTTATGAATCATGTTATTTCTTGTAATGACCCTTGTGATTCCTTCTGTGTGTTGTAAATGGGCTGGTATATAATGGAAATGATGATGCGTGGGATGATTAACAAAGTGCACGGAAGATGTTTGCTGAAATGTGAAAGTAAGCTACAGGAGAAATGAAAATGCAAATGGCTACCAAGCCTTGGGGACCTGGGGTATTCGAGGTCCCCAATTCCTTCAAGAAAACTGAAAATGGTTTCTGCAATAATGTTCCAGATAACCTTCCCATTTCCCTCTCAGCTCCCATATACCCTGTTCAGCTCGTCCAGCATAACTAACGCATAACAGAAATAAGGAATGATAAAATGAATGGAAAATTAGGTCTCGTTTATTTTCACAGATAAGATGAGATGAGTTGAGATTAAAGTTAAAAAGTTGAATAAAATATTGTTAGAATATATTCTTTTAATATTATTTTTGTTTTAGGATTTGAAAAAATTGTAATGATTAGATGAGATAAGTTGAGAAATTTTCTAAAAACAATCGAGGCCTAACAGTAATAAAATGACAGACAACCAACGAAGAGCTTAAATAAAAACGCATGGCTTAACTCTTTTTTTTTTTGAAAAAAACACCATCGAAATTTCATTCAACTAACACTATGGCCCTTAGCCTACATTGAAAAGGTCAGGAGCATACACTCCACTACCATAATTTACAACATTATGATCTAAAAGTGCAAGATTAGAAACTGGCTGTGCATGACAAGAGTTTATAACATTGACATGCAACTGTGCTATTGCTATCCCACTTGTACCAAAACCTGCTCTATGCTTCTCAGCCATAACCAGATCAGTGATATCAGGGTTTAGACAATCAACATCAATAAGCTCACAACTCTGCATAAGTGCTTTCTATGCTAGCAAATGAGCCACTTGATTTGCACCCCTTTTTACATGTGATATCTTCCAAGTAATACCAGCCAAGATCAAATGCACATCATTCACGAGACATTGCATCATACCATAACTCTGATCATTCTGTTTCACAGCATTGACAACCTACAGTGAATCCCCTTCAAAGATTACTCTTTGCAAACTCAACTCATTACACAACTTGACAGCTGAAATTGACCCTCTGGCTTCTGCTATTTCAGCTTGTGGGCAAAAATGTAGTGGTTGCATGCATGAAGCCAGTATATCTCCGTCCGAGTCTCTAACTACAATCCCAACTCCAAGTCTGTTTCCTCTTTCTCTAACAGCAACATCCCAATTTATTTTTATCCAATCTGTCTCTGGAGGTTGCCAATAAACAAAATCTGTTTGGGCCATCCTACTATGGTTTCTGGAGTTGAGTTGTTTAGTACATAGCTGCTGAAAATCATTGTACTCCTGTGTTGCTCTCATCATCAGAATGGAAGGGGTTGTAAAGCTATCTTCAAAAATCAACTTGTTCCTTCTCATCCATAACATTCTAGCTATTTCTGCAAATAAGGAGATTTTTGAATTACCTAGTCTCTGAAACATGTGCATAAAAATTTCTCCAAACTCTTGATGAGTAAATGCAGCTTTCTGAAACTTCTTACTTCCTAACTTCCACACATCTTGTGCAGAAGGGCAATCCCACAGAACATGAGCTGGAGTTTCTTCTACCTACTGACAGATTGGACAAAAATGTTCATTTATCACTTTCTTCTTGCACAGATTTTGCTTTGTGGGTAGAGCATCATTACAAGCACGCCACATAAACATTTTAACAGCATTTTTTGTGTTCATTTGTCAGATTTGCTTCCATAATTCTTTGTGCACTCCTTGTGTTGAACTTTCCCCTTTTTTCTAATCTTTCCTCAGCTTACAAAGATGATAGGCACTTCTAACTGTAAGACAACCATTTCTTGTATGCTTCCACACCCTCTTATCTCTTGAAATGGTAGTCTGTGCTATAGGAATCCTTACAATCTGTTGCACATCCTCTTCCCAGAAAATATTCTTGAGCATTTGTAAATTCTGCCACTTTGTAACTGGATCAATGAGCTCAGACAATTTTGCATTTGTTGACAAAGAGTTCACTGGAGACCTTAAATTACCAGGTTAAGTAGTAGGAATCCACTTGTCTTGCCATATCATTACCTCTTCCCCATTAGCAGTTCTCCAAATCATGCCATCTTTAACAAGATTAATTGTTGAACTGAGGCTTCTCCATGTATAAGAAGGTCTAAACCCAACTGTTGCCTCCAGAATAGATTTGTGTGTGAAATAAACAGCTTTAAGAATTCTTGCTGCTAAAGTTGTTGGATTATTAAGAATTCTCCAAACTTGTTTGGCCAGTAGAGCTAAATTGAAAGCCATCAAGTCCCTAAAACCAAGTCCCCACTTGCTTTATTTTTACTCCCACTTGCTTTATTTTTACTCAAACAGTTCCAACCTTTCCAATGAATTTTTGCTCCTTTGTCCTGAGTGCCCTACCAGAATGTAGAAATCAATGAATTCAACTTAGTACACAAATTTTTTGGAAGAAGAATCACACTCATACTATAAGTAGGTATAGCCTGGACAACAGCCTTGATTAGAATATCTTTTCCAGCTTTTGAGAGGAACTTAACCTTCCAATTCTCCATTCTTTTACTCACTTTTTCAATTATTCCTTGAAATGCAGCTGATTTTGATCTTCCTATGACTGATGGCAACCCCAAATATTTCTCCATGTTTGATGATGCTCGCAAACCAGCAACTTGTAACAAAGGATTCTTTGTTGCTTGCTTAGTGTTGTTGCTGAAATATAATGAAGTCTTGTTTCTATTGAGCCTTTATCTTGAGGCCTGCTCATAGTTGTATAAAATCTGATTCAAATTAACCCACTCTTGAATGCTAGCTCGACAGCACAACATACTATCATCAGCAAAAAACAAGTGAGTCATCTTGATCTTTCCTCTGGCCATAGGTACCCCAGTAATATGCCCTTTCTGTTCTGCTTCACTTAACTGATATGTTAGCACCTCAACACATATGATAAACAAGAAAGGAGACAAGGGACGGCCTTGTCGTAGTCCCCTAGTGGGTTTAAAACATTCCTGAGGGACACCATTAATCAACATAGAAAAAGAGGAAGAGGAAATACACCTCAAAATTAGCTCAATCCACCTCAAATCAAATCTCATCTTCAACATAGCTGCTTTGAGAAAATTCCACTCTATCCTATCGTAGGATTTACTCATGTCTAGTTTCAAAGCCATATATCCCTTCTGACCCTTCATCTTAGTCCTCATGGAATGCAAAATTTCATAGGCAGCCAAAATACTGTCTGATATTAGCCTACCAGGTACAAAGGCACACTGGTTTTGAGAGATTATAAAAGGTAGAATCTGTTTGAGTCTATTGGCTAGCAATTTAGTGATGATTTTGTAAAGAACATTACAAAGGCTAATGGGTCTATAGTCAGTCATGTGTATAGGGTTTCTACATTTGGGAATCATCACTAAATAGGTATAATTGATTTCTTCCATACCATGCTCAGAATTTAAAAAATTGAGAATAGCTTCACTGACCTCTTCCCCTATCACAGACCAATATTTCTGGTAAAAACAAACTCCATACCCATCTGGTCCTGGTGCTTTGTGTGGTCCCATTTGAAAAACATCATCCTCTATTTCCGCTTTTCTAAAAGGTGCCAAAAGAGCTTCATTCATCTGCTGACTAACTTTCCTTTTAACTGCCTGCATCGAATTTTCCATATTTGTGGGATTGGAGGTTGCAAAAAGCTCTTTGAAATACTGAGTAAAAGCTTCTCCAATGTGCTTGGAATCTGAAATTGTCCTTCCATTCTCATAAATAATCTTGGATATACTATTTATTTTTCTTTTTCTGAGTTGCACAAAGGTGATAAAACCTGGTATTGCTATCTCCTTTCTACAGCCAGATCTCTTTTGCCCTTTGTTTCCATTTCACATGCTCTCTTTCCAGCTGGTGATCAAAAAAATTTTTTCAAATCTTTAAGTTGTTGAACTGATGTTGCTGTAACAGATTGTTGCAGAGCCTGAAGGGATTTCCTTTTCTGTTTGATACTGGCTCTAGAATCCCATTCTTTTTGGTAACTCCACTGTCTCAGTATCTGAAGCAGCCTTCAAGTTTTGTATTTATCTTTGAAAGGCCTTCTTTGTTGCTGCCATGTATATGCCAAGCATGAGTAATAACCTCCTCACAATCAGAGAACAAAGACCAACTATCCTCATATCTACAAAGATGAGCTGGTTGCCTATTCCAAACATTTTGTTGCCCAACTGTCATCAAAAGAGGACAATGATCTGAAGAGTGTGATGCTAACACTTTAACCTCACCCCCACCAAAAGCTGCACACCACTCAGAGTTGGCAGTGACTCTATCAAGCCTTTCCTTTGTAAAATGATGATCCTCTCTTAAGTTAGACCAGGTATACTTTCCTTGAATACAGCCCAAATCCTTCAACTGGCAATCTTACAAAACACTTCTAAAGTCTGCCATCTATTTTTCATCCCTTCTAGCCCCTCCATACTTTTCACTATGATATACAATTTCATTAAAATCACCTAGACATAACCATCTTTTAGGTTGAAGACGATTTAGATGTCTCAAGATACCCCACCCTTCATATCTCTTTTCTGTTTCAGGGTCTCCATAAAAACAAGTGAGCATCCACTCAACTGCTGGTTGAACAACCCACATATTTATATGTCTTTGTGAGTAGGTGCTTATATTGATGTGTACATCCTCTGCCCAGAACAGAACCATACCTCCACTTCTGATGGGAACCAAGGTGGGCCTAGTCTTAAAGATCCTTTGCAAGTTCCAGATGTGGGCCAATTACAAGATCAAGAGCAAAGAAGATCATGGAAGCAATGTAAGGATTGGTGCAATCCACTTGGGAAGAGTCTAGCAAGAGCTGAATATTCAAGATGGGGGCCTATTATTATGATTATATAATTGAAGGCCTTGGACTTGTTTATTTTATTAAAGGGGTTATTTTATTAGTTATAGGAATTAGTCTAAAATAATTGGGCTTGAGGAGGCTTGGCCCACATATGTCTTATTTCTTATGAACTAGGGTTTTTGGGAAGGCCTTGTATTTTGGCCAAGGGCTTATTTGGAAAGTTACATTTTAGGAACTAGGGTTTCAAGGGGTTACTGTAGCGTTATTGTAGCCGATGCACTGTTCATTGCCGTACTGTTCATCCAGGGGCATTTTGGGTAAAAGGTGCATTATTTTGGCTAGGGTTTTAATTAGGTTTTGGTTTAAATACTCTTTGTTGCCTCATTTTAAGAAGTTTATGAAATTTAATGAATTTGTTCATTGTGAGTTGATTTTTACTCCTCTTGTTCTTAATTGAACTTTTGAACTTATCAAAGGTAAATCACAACCTTTGTGGCGTTCCTCCTTTGTAATCTGGGTTCTTGAGACTGGTTCTTCAACGGGTCTAGATTTTAATATAATCTAGGTTCTTGAAATAAGTTCTCGTCGGGTCTAGATTCTCCATCCATTGACTTGATTTTGGCTTTCTTTGAAAGTTTTCAAATTGACTGTGGGTTCAAGAGATTTCAATCCCGCGGATTCATATCATTTGGTATTCAGAGCAAGGTTTCCAATCAGGTCTGATTCTATCTTTTAATTCTTGCATCCTTAAATTTAATTCTAGGGCTACATTATTCTAGGGTTTCCAAAAAATAAAAAAATATTGCAGAAACAAAAAGTAGGCTGCCAAAATTCTTAGGATTTTGGGTTTGGCTGAAATTTGCATCATCTAGGGTTTGAAAATTCTAGGGTTTAATGCATCTCTAAGTTTGTCAATTGCTTGGAGTGTCGTTCAATTGATTCTCTTCTATTTCGTTGTCAACTTTTGTGTACTTGAATTCAATTGCTTGATTTTCACAATTGAGTATTGTTGTTTGTGATTGAATTAGAGAAAAGAAAAGAAAAGAAAGAGTAGAAAAGAAAAGAAAAGAAAAGAAAGGAAAGGAAAAGAAAAGAAAATTCAAAAAAAAAATAGAGAAGAAGAAGAAAAAAAGAAAATGTAGCATATTCAAAGGTTGCTACATAGTTACAACAATGAGAAAGAAAGACATTTGTTGATTGAGTTTAATCATTAAAGGGGCTGAATACATGTTTCTAGTTGATATCTTGTTTTTATAATTACTCTTTCCCTCATATAAATTCATTGAGTCTCGTGTCATTTTATTCCTTCCTTGTTTCTTGTTCTTGTTTCCTGGACTTAATTACTAGTTGGGATAAAACTAGGTTGCATTGTCTTGATTGAGTTCAATTAGTTCTTACAGAACTTGAGTGGGAAAACTCTTGAGGTAAAAGGCAAGAGTGTGTGAGACTATTATCGAATAAAAAACCAATTAAGAGTGAAACACAAGTTGAGTGCCATTATTTGAGTGTAAACACGTAAGAGAGTGTGTGAGATTTTCTACTAACATTCTTTTGTGCAGCACTTTACAATATCTCACTGGAGTGGCTATTCACCAAAGGGGATAGCAAATAACTCATCCTTTGTATTGCAAGCTATGCAACAACAGTTTGAGCGGTTGAACTTGGTATTGGATGAAGTGAGGGATAGTATGGATCATCAAGAAGCATTGATTAGAAATATGGAAGGTGGGAGAGATAGGAGACGACGTGAGCCTAGTATTGAGAATGGGTATGAGAATGGAGAGTATGGTGAGGATGAGGAAGACCTAACATCTGAAGTTGGATTGAGTAGACAGAGGAGTTAGGCGTGGAAGAGGACTTAGGGCAAAGCCAGGGGGTCGAGATGGAGTAGATAAAAACCTTGGGAGCATCAAAATGAAAATACCATCATTCCAAGGTAGAACTGACCCTGAAGTTTATTTAGAGTGGGAGAAAAGAATAGAGTAGGTGTTTGATTATCATAATTACTCTGAGGAGAAGAAGGTGAAGTTGGCAGTAATTGAGTTCACTGATTATGCGAGTATTTAGTGGGATCAATTAGTGACCAATAGGAGAAGGAATCTTGAGAGGCTTGTAGAAACTTGAAGAGAGTTGAAAGCTATCATGAGGCGGAGATTTGTACCTAGCCATTACTATAGAGACCTCTACCAAAAACTACAAAATCTTACACAGGGGTCTAGGAGTGTAGACGATTACTATAAGGAGATGAAGGGGGCTATGATTCGGGCTAATGTAGTGGAAGATCGGGAGACCACAATGACAAGATTTTTGAGTGGGTTGAATAGGGAGATAGCCAATGTAGTTGAGTTGCAACATTATGTGAAGGTAGAGGACATGGTACATATGGCTATGAAGGTAGAGAGGAAGTTGAAAAGAAAGGGTACATCAAGGTATACTTTGGTTTCTAGTACTCCTTGGAAACCAAAGTGGGACAAAAATTATCAAACTGTAACAAATGAGAAGACCGAACTACCTAAGGGAAAAGATGAGGGTGAGACTGAAACCTCAAGAAAAATAGAGAACGAGTTGAAAAACAATTGTGAGGCTGAGAGTTCAAAAAAGAGGAGAGTGAAAGAAAAAAGAGAATGAGGCCGAAACATCAAGAGAAAGAGAGAGTGAAAAAGAAAATATAGAGGTGGCTGAGAGTCAAGAAAAAAGAGTGATGCCACAAGAGGAAAAAGAAAGAGAGATTGCAAAGAGAAACAGAGAGACAAAAGTGAGTTTTTATGCTAAGGCAAACTTTTATACTAACAAATTTAACGACTCTTTGCCTAGTGTTGTTGTTTCTTTGTTGCAGGGATATGAGGTCATGATTCCTAGGGGCGTGTTTTGTGGATTGCCACCTATTAGGGAGATAAAGCACTACATTGATTTTGTGCCAGGTGCAACAATTCCTAACCGACCTTTCCTTGAAGAACATGAGCTTTTTACACACTTGAAGGGACAAGGTATGTCGTTGACTATAATGCATGCTAAGTGGGAGGACTGTGTTGAGACTTTTCCTCATGTATTCAAATACACACAAGGTATGGAAAATTTTGTGGTTGATGCTTTAGCAAGAAGGTACGTCTTTATCTTCATTTTAGATGCAAAATTATTAGGACTTGAATATAATAAGGAATTGCATGCTAATGATGATGACTTTGCTAGTGTGTATGGAACATGTGAAAAAGCATCGTTTGGTAAGTTCTATAAATTAGATGGGTACTTGTTTAGAGAGAATAGATTTTGTGTGCCAACTAGTTTTATGCTTAAGTTGCTTGTGTGTGATAGACATGGTGGTTTGTTGGGTAACTTTGGTTTAAGGAAGACTTTCAATATGTTGCGTGAACGTTTGTGGGAGTATCATTTTCCATTCACTGACGTATTGCATGAACGTTTGTGGAAGTATCATTTGTCATTCATTAACGTGTTGCATGAACATTTGTGGAAGTATTACTTGTCATTCATTGAGTTTGCATATAATTGGAGTGGTGTACGGAAAACTTTAGTGTGTTTCATGAACGTTTGTGGGAGTATCATTTGTCATTCATTGAATTGCTACATGGACATTTGCGGGAGTATCATTTGCCCTTATTAGAGTGTGCATATAAAACCTTGCATACTACTATTTCTTATTCTCTATTTGAGGTTGTTTATGGTTTTAATCCACTTACTCATTTACCTTTGATGGCTTTGCTTGTTGATGATAGGAGTAGCTTAGATGAATATTTTCAATTTCTTGTGAAAATTAATTTAAAATACATATGAAGTAGATCTTTCAAGTAAGTATCATGTTTTGCTATTTTCAATGTTACTAACATTTTTCCTTTTAATCCAGGTGGATATTCAAGGTCGAATCCTTTTGAGGAGAGGGGGAATGATGGGAACCAAGGTGGGCCTAGTCTTAAAGATCCTTTGCAACTTCCAGATGGGTCAATTACAAGATCAAGAGCAAAGAAGATCATGGAAGCAATGCAAGGATTGGTGCAATCTACTTGGGAAGAGTCTAGCAAGAGCTGAATATTCAAGATGGGGGCCTATTATGATTATATGATTGAACGCCTTGGACTTGTTTATTTTATTAAAGGGGCTTATTTTATTAGTTATAGGAATTAGTCTAGAATAATTGGACTTGAGGAGGCTTGGCCCACATATGTCTTATTTCTTATGAACTAGGGTTTTTGGGAAGGCCTTGTATTTTGGCCAAGGGCTTATTTGGAAAGTTACATTTTAGGAACTAGGGTTTCAAGGGGTTACTGTAGTGTTATTGTAGCCGATGCACTGTTCATCGCCGTACTGTTCATCCAGGGGCATTTTGGGTAAAAGGTGCATTAATTTGGCTAGGGTTTTAATTAGGTTTTGGTTTAAATACTCTTTGTTGCCTCATTTTAAGAAATTTAATGAATTTGTTCATTGTGAGTTGAGTTTGACTCCTTTTGTCCTTAATTGAACTTATCAAAGGTAAATCACAACCTTTGTGGCGTTCCTCCTTTGTAATCTAGGTTCTTCAACAGGTCTATATTTTAATATAATCTAGGTTCTTGAAACGAATTCTTATCGGGTCTAGATTCTCCATCCATTGACTTGATTTTGGCTTTCTTGGAGAGTTTTCAAATTGACTGTGGGTTCAAGAGATTTCATTCCCGTAGGTTCATATCAACTTCTTCCCACACTGTCAACAGAAAGTAAACACTTGAGTCCAAATTTTAGTTTCACAGCATCTAAGTTCATCTTTTGCAATTTTGTTTCCATAAGAAACAAAATTGATGGGAACCAAGATGGGCCTAGTCTTAAAGATCTTTTGCAACTTCCAGATGAGCCAAGAAGATTAATGAGACAATGAAAGGATTGATGCAATCCACTTGGGACGAGTTTAGCAAGAGCCCAACATTCAAGATGGGCTTGAAGGATGGAAATCAAGTTTTGATTAATATGATAAGCTATAGAAGATGGCAACAACATGACTTAAAGGCTTTAAAAGGCTTTCAACTTATTTGATTCATTTAAAGGGCTTATTTTATTAGTTTACAATAATTGAGTTTATTATGTGAAGGACTTAAGGGGGGCCTATGCAAGGGCATGTTGGAAAAGTTATTATTTTATTGAACTAGGGTTATTGTTAGTATTGTAGCCGAGTTACTGTAGCAACGTACTGTAGCCGCGGCACTGTTCACTCAGGGGTATTTTTGGAAGTTGGGGTATTATTTTGGCTAGGGTTTTAATTAGGTTTGGTTTAAATACTATATGTGACCTCATGTTAAGAAGTTTTATGAAATTTGATGAATTTATTCATTGTGAGTTGAGTTTTACTCATCTTATTCTTGATAGAACTTTTGAACTTATCAAAGGTAAATCACAACCTTTGTGGCGTTCCTCGTTTGTAATCTCTTGAGACGGGTTCTTCAATAGGTCTAGATTTTAATATAATCTAGGTTCTTGAAACGAGTTCTCATCAGGTCTAGATTTTCCATCCATTGACTTGATTTTGGCTTTCTTAGAGAGTTTTCAAATTAATTGTGGATTCAAGGAATTTCTATTCCCTTGAGTTTTCAATTGATTTTGACTTGATTTTGGCTTACTTGTCTTATAGTTTAGGTGCTTTAGCTGTTTTTGGTTTTATTGCTTGTTGCTTTGTTTGGTTCAATAATACCGCTTATCCTAGTGAGTTTTACGGGCCCACTAGACCAGAAGCTTCTCAAGCTCAAGCATTTACTGTGACTCGATTGGTGAAATAGTATCTCTCTCCAAAAAAGCATGTTTTTTTTTTACCGCCGCACAAAGAAAATATTTTGTTGCGAATGAACAAGATATTGAGGAATTGTCCATACGTAAAATCATAATTATTGACACGGGCCTTTTCCACATAAAAAGGGAATCTTTTGTTACAATCGAAGCATAAGTGAACCACAAGAATCCTTAGTTAGAATGGGATTCCAACTCAGCACTTTTTGAGATTTTGAGAAGAGTTGCTCTTTGGAGAGCACAGTATGATGAAAGTTGTAATTATCAAGTACTAATTCTTTTGGTTCTGCCTCCCTGTTGAGCACAAGTAAATCCTCACTTTGAAGCTGGCCTACATTGCTTTCTGCTTTATCCTCTTCTATTGGATGATGCTTCAACAATTCCTGACTTGACTCCATCTCAACCAACTGAATTTCTTTTTGAGCTAGTTTTTCCCCTTTATTACATGACCCTGTCTTTATAAAAGAAGGAAAGGATGGACCTGAGGTGCTGCCATAGCTAGAAACTGCAGTAGAGCTTGAAGCATGCAACCATGATCCATATTGTTGCAAATTGTAATCCTTTGTGTCTTCCGTGTGTTTATGTTTCCCTATACATCCTTGCACACCATGCATAATAGCTCCACATTTAAAACAAAACCTAGGTAGCCTTTTATATCTAAAAGGAATAAAACTTTTCTATCCCATCAGCTCCATAATTTTCCCTCTTATTAAATGTTTAATTAAATCAACCTCAACTTGCACTCTAATCCATTTTCCCAGCAATTCTCATCATAATCAGCCTCCACCTCGATAACTTTACCAATAGTGGATCCAATCCTACCTCCAATTTCCTTATTCATGCATCCAAGAGGTAGATTAAGAAGTTGAACCCACAAGGTAGTGGAATTAAAATTCATATCAGCTGGTGGAGTAACACCATCGAATTTTTTTATGCAAACCAGATTAGTATCAAATAACCAAGGCTGACCTCCCCAGATTTTATTCAAATCTTCCTCAGTTTGGAATTCAAACACATAAAGATTGTCTCCTACCTCATGAATTTTCACTCCAACACAGGATTTCCACACTTTTAACATCGTGTTCTTGAACGCATCCTTATTAATCTTTTTATCAGCTATTACTTTTCCCCCCAGACACAACCTCCCTTTCCTCATATTATTCTCGATGTCATGGTCAGTGATTACAATTTCATACCTTTCCTCTTTAGTTAAGGAAAACTTACTCCATAATTCTGAAAGTTCCTCATCCATTTGAACCAAAGCTTCAAACCAGAAGTAAAGCAACGCATACAACTGAGTTATCAGAAAAATTTAAGCAGGTAAAAAACTTGCCCTAGGCAAAGATCCCTTCCACCGAAAGTGAAGGACCTCACTAGAAAGTTTTCGAGTCGAGAGGAAGACTATTCCAAAATGTATTCCAACGCATGGCTTAACTAACTGGCAATGCAACACTTCATTCTTCTTATCATTAGACGGCACCGTTTTCTCAGCAAGCTCCACGACACCGTTTTGTATTAGGTTCCTAAAGGATTGCTAGAAAATGGCGAAAAAAAAAGAAGAAGAAGAAGAAGAAAGAAGAGAAAAGAGGGAAGACTTACTCTTTTGCATCTTTTGGAGGATGAGTGAATAGAGGAGCTAAATGCTTAAGAAATGAAGCCCAGCCCCACTTTTGAATCCGGTCTAAAGTTTCTTCTCATTTCTGTCTTTATGTATGTTGATACTTGTTTGGAATGTAAGGAAGATCTCGTTCCTAGTCGGACTATGAAAATTTTTCTTTTGAGACCCAGATAGCCCCAAAGTTTTTCTACCAGTTCTATTATTTTTCTTCTTGTCTGAAGGGGTTAACGTTTATATGCTCTCTCATGTTAACGTCTATTACTAAAATCAACTAAGTATGGTTTTAAGACTGTTATTTTAGAATATAATTATATATATAATCATTTTTATATATAATTTATCAACTATTCCGAATTCGTACACCGAAATCTTTCATTCCATTACCGAAATTCAAAACTTTTTAAAACTCAGGTCTAGATTGCTTCGTATCACAAGTGATCTCAATCTTTTGTGCCCCTCTCTCAACAAGGGTATGGTTCAGTACCTCCTAAAATATAAAATCCTATATTCCTGAACCTTTAACAAGCCCAAACTAGCATTCATGAGTCTACCACAATGCAGTCACACAAGATGTAGGATGTTACCGTAGTTCTTCAGGTAAGTACGGAGTAGATAAATAGATTGGTTATGTATAAATGGTTTGATCCATGTCGGGCTTTACGGTCTACCAAACGCACATCATATTTCAAAAGAGTTGGGCGCCATTGCAGTGATGTAAAATAAAACGAACAGATAGAAAGCATACATATATTCAAATGCACAAACTGTCAAATGACGTTTCTTCAATTCTCATCCCCTGAAACACAGCAGTTTGGTGCCTTTGAAAGATAATGGAGGCAGAGCCCAAAATTACAACATTTTTTAAAAAATAAAATAAAATCAATTGCTCTCAAGAGAATATTAGGCCCAAGAAATATTTCATCACAGTTATTCAAACAAAGCAGGAATTTCTTTCCTTTTCTTGCCCAATTGAAGTAAATAAGTGATGTATTTGGAGGTTCAACCTCCCAAATCTCTTATGACTCACTTAGCACTGGCAAGCTGGGTGCGGAGGAGCTTGGCAGCGGCAACCATGTTTTTGAGAGCAGGCTTAACCTCAGAATACTTGCGAGTCTTGAGTCCACAGTCAGGGTTAACCCACAAGATGTTTGTCTCGAGCACAGCAAGCATCTTGTTAATACGGTCAGCAATCTCCTCAGTTGATGGTATTCTGGGGGAGTGGATGTCATAGACACCAGGGCCAATACCAGCACCATACTTGACTCCTTCACGGAAGACCGACAGGAGCTTCTCATCAGAACGGGAGTTCTCAATGGTGATCACATCAGCATCCATGTCAATAATTGAGTGGATGATGTCATTGAAGTTAGAGTAGCACATGTGGGTGTGAATCTGTTGTTGAAAGATTAAAAAATAATAATTGAAGCAACCATAATGAAACAAAAAGCTAAACAGTGATGTCTGAACGAAGGAGAAAGAGATAAACCTGGGTAGTATCCTTGACACCACAGTTGGTGATCCTGAAGGAGTGAACAGCCCATTCCAAGTAGTAAGCTTGCTCAGACTTCCTTAGGGGCAGCCCTTCTCTTAAAGCAGCCTCATCGATTTGGATAACATTAATACCAGCTTTCTCAAGATCCTCCACTTCATTTTTTATGGCCAAGGCTATCTGATAGCAAGTCTCATATCTGGGAAGAGGAATACGTATCATGTTAGAAAATTGGGGCTAGAAACCATCAACAGGAATAGTTTGCCACTTTTTTTTTTCTTTATTATCTGTTTAGTTCTTTTACACTTTCAAATAATGGATCAAGGTCATTCATACCTTGGCTGGTCATTTCGAACAAAGGACCAGTTAAGAATGGTAACAGGTCCAGTAAGCATTCCTTTCATTGGGCGAGCAGTCATGCTCTGAGCTGTAGAGGACCAGAAGACAGTCATTGGCTTGGGGCGGCTCACATCACCGTAGATGATGGGTGGCTTCACACAACGAGATCCATAAGATTGCACCCACCCATTGACAGTAAAGGCAAAACCTGACAACTGCTCTCCGAAGTACTCAACCATGTCGTTCCTCTGTGAGGAGTTTCTTTCCACAATTAGTTAAGAACATTCTCCATGATTAGGAGCAACACGTTAGATATCCTATATCTTTTTGTTCTATATTATTTAATAGGTAAGAAACCACGGAGAACAAAAAGGTAACCCAGTCATACACATTGCTCTTCAAAATTTTAATTGGAAATATTACATTTAGCACCTAGAACTACCATTGTATTTTCATTTGCATCTCTAATTAGAAAAACCAGCAATTGACATCCTAAACTACCAAGATTTTACAATGTACAGTCTCGGTTAGGGCTCAACCACAGTTAAGATTGATGAAAAATAGAACACGTGACACAATCTTTAGAGTCAAAGTTTGACAGAATGTGAAAATTGTCGAGATTTGGTAGCGTAGGATGTGAATTGAAACTTTTAGAAGTTTAGGGTGCATAATCCAAAAAAGATAGCAATTTACAGTTTATGGTGTGATTTCCTCACTTTAGTTCATAAGAATGCATGAGATATTTCATACTTTTTTCTTTAAATAGATTGTGCTATTATAGGAAATCTCACCTCAGGCTCTCCATGAACCAGAACATCAATGTCAAGGTCTTCTTGGAGCTTGACAACTTTGCTAATTTCCTCCTTAATGGCCTTAACATACGTATCCTCAGAGATCCTAAGGAACATAGATCAGGACATACATTATTTAAACAATCAAAACCTCATGTTGTAATTAAAACAAGGAGATGCCAGCTTGACTAACTTCTTGGCCTTGTACTCACGGCGCACCCTCCTGAGTTCAATGGTCTGAGGGAAGGAACCAATTGTGGTGGTTGGGAGAATTGGAAGGTTGAGATTCTTCTGCTGGGCATCGAGTCTGGTACTCACATTTGTAGCACGGCGGTGGTCAGAACCCTTCAAAGCAGCAGCCTGATAAAGCAAGGAATCAAGACATCATTAATTGCAGAGACATGCAACATAGACTCACAATGCAGAAAAACAAAAAACGAAGTACTCACAGCTTTCTGAACAGCCTCATTAGTCACTCTAGGGGAGGACTTTCTTGATGCTTGAGCTGCAGCATTAGAGGAGAAGAATGCCTGAAAACAAAGCCACAAACATTCTTATCAACAATAGCAAAAATTAACAAACAAACTCAGAGCCAAGTTGCCTTCAATGTGGTTGATGTTCGATATTTCTTTCAGAATTACAAACAAAAAGTTTCATTAAATTATCAAAAGATATATTCGTTATTTAACCAACGTCTCTTCTAACTTCAAAAGATTTTTAACACTGCTAATTAAACCATGTTGTATCTACATGATTAATATGGACTGAATCACCGCAATGGGATTTTGTACTTTCAGTGGAAACACAAACAAAGGGAGGCTACCTCATCCTTCTGACCAGCCAATGCCTTGGCCAATGCATTCACTTCAACAACTTTCTGTGCTGCAAAAGCAAGCCATGATTTGATCTCTTTGTCAAGCTTGGTCTCATTAACTAGATCAACAGCAGTGTGGAGAAGCGAGCACGAGGTAGAAACCACAAGCTTATCTGCGCAAACCAAAAAAAAAAGAACATGATAAATTTATTTAATGGTAACATTTTTCACCATGAGTAAAAAAATTGAGTAAAAGATTAGTACCTTTGCCCACAATGCCCTCAAGAGCCTGCAATGTACCAAAAGAAGCAGCAAGATCATTAGCCCAGATGTTCCTTCCATCAACGACTCCAGCAAAGAGGTATTTACCCTTGGGGAATCCACCCTTGATCAAATCAAGAGTATTAGCCCCACGAATGAGATCAAATCCATAGGCAGAGACACCCTTCAAAGCAGTGAGTGTCTTGTATGCCTCAGAGGGAACATCAGCAAAGTAGGTCTCAATGAGCACATTCAAGCCAGATAAAGATGATTCTAATTCAGCGTAGGCATCAGTGAATGTTTGCAATTTGTGAGAGTCAAGATCCATCACAAGGGTGGGTTCATCAAACTGAATCCAGGAAGCACCAGCTGCTTTAAGCTCAGTGACCACTTCCCTGGAGATTTATCCATTGATACAAAAGAAAATTTTTAAATTTAAATCAATCTAGATCTAGTAACCAAAAAATAAAATACTATTGTTTTCACATCATACTTGTAAATAGGAAGGATTTTGCCAAGAAGGGAGAGAAGGGGGAAGGTCTTCTCAACACCCTTTGCAGGCTTAGACAGCAACAAGTAGGACATAGGCCCGATGAGAACTGGAACAGTATCTACACCAAGCTACATGGATATAAAAGAGAGAGAAACTCAATTTTGACATATATTAGAAAAGGAACATTAAAAACAAAGGAACTTGTAATTGCTAACATGGACTCCTACTATCGGAGGACAAATGATCAGAAGCAATCACAAGCTTATATTGCTAGGTCTAGTGCATATTTGTTATATATTATTTTGATCAGTGATTCAATAGCTTATTTCTTATATATTCTTACATATATATATATATATATATAAATTAATAGCTTAAAGTCATTATGCAGGAATGAAGTTATACAATAGTCCATTGGGTCCAATAGAATTAATAAATCCCCTTCTAAAACCCCTCCCTACATCCACCCCAAGAAAAGAAAGAGAAAAAAGAGAGAACATTAACAAGAAATGAACTTGTAATTGCTGTCATGGGTTCCTTCTATTTAAGGAGGATAAATGATAAGAAGCAATCGCGTGCCTAAATCGCTAGGTCTAGCTCCTACTTCTTATATCTGCAAAAGAAATAATACCTATTTTATACATCTAATTATAAGAAGCAATCAGCCCACTGTCAACATATTTGCAAAAGAAAACCGCTACTGCTGCTAAATTTTCCATAGAAAAGGTTGCTACATTTACAGTCCTGATATCTTAATTATGTGCTAGAAAATACTTATTTTGCATGCCTAATTAATCATCTACCATTACAAATTAAATAAAGAACTAAAATATAAACATACAGCTTTGGCTTCCTTGAATTCCTCCACTGCCTTGTGTGAAGCATAAGAGAACTTCACATCAGGTCCCAATTCAGGGACAATAAAATGGCTGCATCAACAAATTAACAACAGTTCAACACAGAAACAAAACAAACAATAACAATACTTGAAATATTTTCCTCACAAGGCATCTAAAAAACGCCAACACTTACTAGTTGGTGTCAAACCACTTGGTCATTTCCATAGCAGGTACAGATGCATTTCCTCTGGCCATAGAGAAATAGATGTCAAATCCAATCTCACCTCCATTCCAGTTGTACCTAGGTGGAACAGCACCGAGCATTGCAGTGGTGTCGAGCACCTGATCATAGTACGAGAAAGTGTTGCTCGGGATGTGCTTTATCCCAGCATCAGCCATCTGCTTCCAGATGGACGATCTGAGATCAGCCGCAACCTTTTTCAAATCCTCGGCACTGCTTTTCCCATCCCAAAATGATTCCAAGGCAAACTTTAGCTCTCTCTTGGGGCCCATGCGAGGGTATCCAACAATGTGCGAAGCCATTGCTCTAGATCATAAATCAAGACCACGAAGAAGTTTCAGTCCCATTGATCCAAACTACTGGTAGATAATGAGATGCATGCACAGTGATAGATTCATATAAAATGCCCCAGTGAAACTTAAAACTATCGATTAGACGGTAAGGTTTGAACTATAATTCAAAGAGATAAAAACTTCCAAAATCAAAGAACTTAATAAAGAAAAGTGATAGATCAATAATTTTAAATTTAGATCTGTGATGCGTTGGCCTCGAGGAGATACAGGAATTTCTAGTTTGTGTGCTTCACAACAGATTCCATATGCTTCCTCCGCAAAATAATTTGCATTATGTTCACCAAAATCAGATATGCAATTCGGAAGCTCACAAAGTAGTTGTTTGGGAAAAATCAACCCAATGCACTGCAGATAGGCATGCAAAGCATTTGGAATCTAAGGCTCAACTAAGTACAGAATGTGAATTGTTGGCAACTCAATCATGTAAAGCTAAAGAACACAGATCTAAGACAGAAGCAGAGCACCTACTCTGAAACTGGAAACCAGAGCACGTAAAATGCAAATGACTCAATAATCTTAAAAACCCAGAAGCTATTCCCGACCAGATCTATTGTAAAAAGCAATGACCCGGTATTAGATCTACAAGTAACACAACCAGCAAGCACTAGATCCGTGATCCAACATGCACAGTAAACAGCCACCGACGCAACATATGAAAATGAATCCAAGAGTTATTCACCCACGAATAAAAGAACACATAATTCGTCACGTTCTCTATCGTTCAAGGCGTCAGAACCATTCTTAACAAAAAGTTCAAAATGGAACGTAACCAGTTTTTGTAATAAATCAATGACGCACCAACAGATCTCGGTGAGGAAAACGGGATTTTGAAAGAGACCAAAGAGAAGGACCAAGAAAAACTCCTAGATGAGTTCTTACGACGTCACCTTTATACTGAAGAAAGATTGAGCTAAGGAAGTAGAACGGGATGAAATATGAATGAGAGGGTTACAGTGAAAACAAAAAAAAAAAACAAAAACAAAAAAAGCAGATGCTTGCATGGGTAATGAAAGACTGCGAGCGACGAGAGGAGCATCGTACCTCTCGGAAGAAGAATCGTTTGAGTGCGAGAGACTGGCTCTTGGTTCTCGGTTAAAACGAAAGGTGAGGGAAGAGACCGAGTACTCTTGGAGCAGAGAACAGCGCGAGTTCCAAGGAGATGCATTCGTCAGAATTTATAGCCGAAATGGCTTAGATCTGGTGGGAGTGGGGCCGTGCTGGCTATGGTCCCATGTTGGGTGGAAAATTATGACGTATTCCGAATATGCGCTTATTTCATTTTAAACAATTTTATTATTTTTATTTATATTTACGAACTCAACGTAGAATGACGTATTACGAAAGTGTAAAGATATATACATAATATATTATATAATAATATTATAAAATAAAAATATTTTTATAAAATAATTTTATTTTTATAAGATATTTTATAAAAATATCCTTCATTTAAAACATAATTATATGAAGTGTTGTGAAAAATATTATGTGTAAATTATTTTCCATTTCGAAATGGACTATTTGGATATAAAAGTGTGATGATTTCATTTTATCTAATTTTAACTAATAATTTTATTACAATTTATAAATTATCTCAACTTATTTCATCTAATTCTACTATCCAATCGGATCAAGACAATTATTAAGATGACTAAATTTAAATAAAAATCAATATTTCTTTATCTGTTACAACCTTATATTCATGTGAAAAATATTATGAAAAATGCTATTTGCACCCGAGAGGGGTACCTTCCGCGTACCCATGGTTCCATGTGGAATTAGTGAAACGGTGCGAATTACACTATCATCGTTTTGTAGCTTTTGATTGTCAGTTCCTTACTATCTATACGAAATTTATTTGCAAGGTTGAGAAAGTAAAATGCTTGCGCTTTCACTAATCTCTACCATCTTTCTCTTCATCATGATCTCCCCCTCTCCATGAACTTCCAGTCTCACTCCAAACAACTTGGGTCTCTCATCAGCTTCCACCAAATCAAGAAGCTCCTTGCACTTCTTTTTCATGTTTATGAGCTCGGAATTCAAGTCCATGTTTGCTTTCTCGAGACGTTTGTTTTCATCGACCAGGGTACGGAAACCAGACGACGATGAAGTTGACGACGATGGTTGGTGGAGGTAAAGCTTGACGGAATTCTTCGAATAAAGGTTTTGCGATGAGGAAGGACATAAAGAGGCATCATACTTGAGCTTCAGGGATTTGAGCTTGGTGTCGACCTCGACTAGGGATTTGGAATTGGCTTGGGTTGCTGGCGAGATTTGGGGCTTTAAATAATTTGTCTGAAATAGAGTCTTTTTTTTTAATTTAATAATATGGACTGACGTGATATTAACCTACCACGTCAGTCGATTCCGCAAACGGTATCCATGGCAAGTACCTCTAGCAGGACTGAAATATTATATATGGTATTTGTCATTATTATACTTTCATCATCTTTTTTCTTTTTTATGAATATACTTTCATCATCTGATTTGATATCAAGTTAGTAGAAAACAAAATTATTATTTTTTATTTATTTATCATACAATTTAATATCAGATAATAGATCAGGTGAAAATAAATTTTGTGCAATTTAATATTACAAAATTATCCTTTATTTTTATAGAGTAAAGTAGTTTTTGTAGAGTTGTAAAATGATTACAAAATAATAATGATATTTAATATGAAAATTAATAGACATACAACTCATTTTATAATTTTTTATATAATTATATTTTAAATTAGGAAAATGTTTATAAAATAACATATAAAAATAATATCACTTTATATAAATATTTTTATTTTAAAATATAATTATATAAAAAATTTGTACATGTATCTTTATTGATTTAATAAAAGTGAAAATTTTGTGGGTAGATGTGGAAAGGGAGGTGAAAGTTTAAAATATTATTTTAAAATATTATTATTGTTTTGAGATTCGAAAAAAATTATATTAATATTTAAAAAATTTAAATTATTTATTATATTTTATATAAAAATTTAAAAAAATTATTATAATAAAATGAGATAATACGGAAATTTTATGGCTCCTCGCATGTCCCAAGCATACCATGTTTTGGTATAAGTTTTTTATTAATTTTTACTCGGCATCAATAAACCGCATTTTCGTTAAAATAATAACCTTCCACGTGCCTTTTTGGGCGCGTGGTGAGATATAGATGAATAAAAAAAGACTTGGTAGTAGGTGATGATGATACATTTGAGGGAGGTGGCTCAGACGTCAAGACCCCTATGCCGCAGACGCAATAAAAAAATCCTCCCTATTTTATGTACATACTGAGATTATTTAATTACCTAAAAAATCATATGTTTTGCAGACTTGAGTTTTCAAGATTATATTCAAAGGAAGTAAAATATTTATCAAATTATATATATTCACCACAAGAATGAATTAATTTGAAATTCAATAAACTACTATAAGTCAAGAAACATGTAAAGAAATTCTAAAAATGATCAAAATTGAAACAATAAAATCTAAATTATTTAATTCCAAAAATAATAATTTCCATTTAAGGAATTACCTGGAATTAGCCCAAAGTAAGGTTTTCCTATTTGTAAGGTTTTCCTATTAGCATAAATGCAACTGTAATGGAAAACAGAGGCAAAATAAAGACTCAAATTGAATTGGAAGAATGATGAAGGAATACTGGATGTGGAAACGCATCATGTTATGTCACTAAATGCGTAAATACTTGGTTAGAATTTTAAAAAATAAATAATATCAAAAAATAAAACTTGATAAAAAAAAATAATTTGTTTTAATTAAGAAACAGAAACTTTCCTTCACGTAGGTGGCGCCACCTCTCGAATTCAAGCCTCCAAAAGGTTGGCCTGAAGAGGGGCAACTCATGAAGGTGGAAACCTCTATGTGTGGCCGGCTTGTGGGCTCACCTCAAGGTACAATGGATGAGGAGTCTCATTTTAGTGGCCTAGATCCGGTGGTGGCCACACTAAGGCCGCCTCAGGCAGGTGATTGGATATAATACCCAAGCAAATAATCTGAGTTTGAATATTGATTTGAGTTGAGTTCTCTAAGAATAATAGTGTAACGTCTGGGCCAAAGCCCAGCCAAGACTTGATGAAGCCCGACCCATGACAAGGGATCACTTGAAGGAAGCTTGAAACGGCATCACTTGGTGAGGTCTTTTTCTGCCGCACTGTTTTTCTTCTCCACGGTTTCTCCCCTTGCACTGCAGTTCTGCAGATCCCTCCATCTCGTGCACCTGCTCCCCACGTCTCCACGGTTTTGTTTCGATTCCACACATGAAGTTTTTCCCTCACCACATTTTCAAGCTATTCAGATTTTTTTCTTTCCTCTTACACAAAACTCAGTTCATCCTTGCGAGCTGCAATTTCCCTTCCTTTCGTGTGTTCCTGGAGACTCATCGCTATTGGCTGAGTTCCTTGAAGGTGAGCCATCGTTCTCTCTCTTGTTCTCTGTTTCCCCTTTGCCTCACAGACGATTTCGTGATTTTTCTTTGGGTTTTAGCACTATGCAACTTCTTCGTGGGTCTCGAAACCTTAGTGCCGTCGCCAAGTCTTCTCTCTGGAGTGTTTTTTTTTTCAATAACCATCCTCCCACTCACTGATCTCACTCTTAATTTTACTTCTATCCCCTGCTTTTGCACACACAGAGACCCTCTTTTACTTTATTTTTCTTTGGTTTGTTTTTCGCACACCCTCTTTGTTTTAGTTCACTGCGCACACACTCAGTTTATATTTTTTTCTCGTCTTCACAAAGCTTTTTCCCCCATAGAGCAATGCCCCCTTGTGTTTGTCAGTTGTTGTTATAGAGTCCAACGCTGGTAAGCCACGTTATTCTCTCCTTCTCTTTTATTCATCACTTAGTTAAAGAGAGATTTTATGTGATTTTAAGTTTGATTATTTTAATTATTTATGTTAAAGTGTGGTATTTTGGGTTGATGTGTGTGGCGCATGGAAGTGATTGATGGCTGCTCGGGGTAGTTTATTGACTGTGTGTGCAATGCGTGTTTGAGCTGGTTGTGTTGGGTGTATTATGAGTGGCGCAGATACCCAAGTCTTGAAATGCTGAATGATTAAAAATATATGATGGTTGCGCTGAAGTTTTATATTGAAGGTTGGAGTTGACGTGTTGTTTGTATTATGTTTTAATCATAGGAGTTGCTGTTGTTGGTTTTGGAAATGTTTTATGGTTGGTTTGGTGTTGATAAAAGGTGGCTGTATGGGTTGGGTTTGGTTGTTGGGTGGAGATGTTAGTGGCTGTATTGGGGTTTAAATGCTAATGGTTTGAGGAGGAGATTGTTCGGGTTTAATTTTATGATAGTTATTGAATTAAAAATGGGTTGTTTTGAATTATTACTCAATAAATAGTAGCTTACTAGATTTGGTTTATTAAATGTTGGGTATATGTTTTGTTTAGGTGGTGTTACCACTAGAGTTCCGACTCAAGGTTTTGATAATACACGAAAGTCAAGTAAGCGGGATTTATATACTAGTTTTGTATAAAAGAAATGAAATGAGGCTATCTTTGAAATAAGCATGTTTATTTTTGAAAATAAATCTGAAAACGACCTCAGATGTTTATTCTGCATATGCATAAATTCTATATAAAAGAAAGTATTTTCTGTCATGACTGGTGTAAACATGAGCCAATTTTATACATTTTGTTTCTGAACTATGCAAAAGAGCGAATATGAAAATCTAAAAATTTTTGTTATGAATAAATTAAAATATTTTGATTCTGTTTATTTCAAACATGTGAAATGATCTGAAGCTATTCAATATTCTGTTTTGATATGATGTGTCGTATGAAAACATTGGCATGAAGTTCTAATTCTGTATATGAATGAGATCTGATTCCGATGATGTTCCGTTATGTTTCTGTTAAGACGTAGCCACGGGTATAATGGTGGTTTATAACCCTACCACGGGATGAAACATGGTGTACGACCCAGCTACAGGTATAATGGTGGTTTATAACCCTACCACGGGGATGAAACATAGTGTACGACCCAGCCACGGGTATAATGGTAGTTTATAACCCTACCACGGGGGTTAAATATGGTATTTGTCCCAATGTGATTCTATGACGTGATATGAATATAATGTTTCAGTTTGGATATGCTTATGGATTTTATTTTTGGGAATAAGTTTGTCTTTCTGAAAATTTCGCTCTGATGTTTTGCACCAAGTTTTGGTTTATGCATAAATGTAAAATATGTTGTTTTCACATTCTGAAAGAAAATGTTTTGTTTTGCATATCAACGTTATAAATGCTCATGTTTACATGCTAGTATATGTTCTCTACTTACTGAGTTATTGATAACTCACCCTTTAATCTTCATAATATTTTCAGATGATATTGATGGTTCATCTGAGGATCAGTATTAGAGTTCGTGGACAAGATTAGCTGTGAATAGTTTTGGGTATCTCACGGTATTAGTGTTGCTATTGGATGTTATTTATTTATTAAGTTGATTTCAATGGATTTAAATCGTTTATGGAGACTTATATCAATTTTATTTTTATTCTAGTTTGTTATTTGAGACATGAAGAAAAGTTTATACTTTATTTGGGTTGTTATATTTAGGATATGATATGTGAGTATGTATGGTTTATTAAATTGAAGTATTTATGTTATTTTGAAGATTTGGAAGGATATATTAGTATTGTTGGAGTTGATTATCAGGTTAGATGAGTTAACTCTCCGGACCCTCGGGGTCGGGGCGTTACAAGTAGTGAGTTGAGATAGTGATATGAACCCGCAGGAATGAAATCTCTTGAACCCACAATCAATTTGAAAACTCCCAAAGAAAGTCAAATTCAAGTCAATGGATGGAAAAACCTAGACCCGATGAGAACTCGTTTCAAGAACGTAGATTATATCAAAATCTAGACCCGTTGAAAAACCCGTCTCAAGAACCAAGATTACAAAGGAGGAATGCCACAAAGGTTGTGATTTACCTTTGATAAGTTCAAGAGTTCAATCAAGAATAAGAGGAGAAACCTCAATTCACAAATAATATTCAATATTGTCTAACCTTCAAATGAGGGTACAAAGAGTATTTAAACTAAACCTAATTAAAACCCTAGCCAAAATAAAGCTCCTTTTTACCCAAAATGCTCTG
Source organism: Juglans microcarpa x Juglans regia (assembly GCF_004785595.1). Classification (NCBI taxonomy): domain Eukaryota; kingdom Viridiplantae; phylum Streptophyta; class Magnoliopsida; order Fagales; family Juglandaceae; genus Juglans; species Juglans microcarpa x Juglans regia. Next base: position 22,873,810 of record NC_054603.1, on the reverse strand, counting down.
ATGAACAGTGTCTTGCTACAGTACCTGCAGCTACAGTACGGCTACAGTAATGCTACAATACCTCTTGAAACCCTAATTCCTAAAAAGTAACTTTCCAAATAAGCCCTTGGCCAAAATACAAGGCCTTCTCAAAAACCCTAGTTCATTAAAAATGAGACGTGTGGGCCAGGCATCTTCAAGTTCACTTATTCTAAACTAATAAAATAAATCATTTAACCAAATTGGAAGTTTCCAATAACAATAGGCCCTATCTCTAAGTCATGTCTTCCACAGCTTGAATCAAGTGGATCAAAGCTGGTTCTCCTCATTTCAAGCCCATCTTGAGTGTTGGGCTCTTACCAGCTTCATCCCAAGTGGATTGCTTCCTTGATCTTCTTGGCCCTTGATCTTGTAATTGGCCCATCTGGAATTTACAAATGATATTTAAGACTAGGCCCATCATTCTCCCTCTCCTCAGAAGGATTCGACCTCGAATCTCCACCTAGATCAAAAGGAAAAATGTTAGTAACATTGAAAATAACAAAAACATGATACTTACTTGAAAGATCTACTTCATATGTATTTTCATTAATTTTCTCGAGAAATTGAAAATGTTCATCCAAGCTACTCCTATCATCAACAAGCAAAGCCATCAAAGGTAAATGAGTAAGTGGATTAAAACCATAAACAACCTCAAATGGAGAATAAGAAATAGTAGTATGCAAGGTTTTATATGCACACTCTAATAAGGCCAAATGATACTCCCGCAAATGTCCATGTAGCAATTCAATAAATGGCAAATGATACTCCCACAAACGTTCATGAAACACACCTAAAGTTTTTCTTACACCACTCCAATTATATGCAAACTCAATGAATGGCAATTAATACTTCCACAAATGTTCATGCACACGTTAATGAATGACAAATGATACTTCTACAAACGTTCATGCAAGACGTCAGTGAATGGCAAATGATACTCCCACAAACATTCATGCAACATATTGAAAGTCTTCCTTACACCAAAGTTACCCAACAAACCACCATGTCTATCATACACAAGCAACTTAAGCATAAAACTAGTTGGCACACAAAATCTATTCTCTCTAAACAAGTACCAATCTAATTTATAGAACTTACCAAACGATGCTTTTTCACAGGTTCCATACACACTAGCAAAGTCATCATCATTAGCATGCAATTCCTTATTATATTCAAGTCTCAACAATTTTGCATCTAAAATGAAGATAAAGACGTACCTTCTTGCTAAAGCTTCAACCACAAAATTTTCCATACCTTGTGTGTATTTGAATACATGAGGAAAAGTCTCAACACAGTCCTCCCACTTAGCATGCATTATAGTCAACGACATACCTTGTCCCTTCAAGTGTGTAAAAAACTCATGTTCTTCAAGGAAAGGTCGGTTAGGAACTGTCGCACCTGGCACAAAATCAATATAGTGCTTTATCTCCCTAGTAGGTGGCAATCCACAAAACACGCCGCTAGGAATCATGACCTCATATCCCTGCAACAAATAAACAACAACACTAGGCAAAGAGTCGTTAAATTTGTTAGTATAAAAGTTTGACTTAGCATAAAAACTCACTTTTGTCTCTCTGTTTCTCTTTGCAATCTCTCTTTCTTTTTTCTCTTTTGGCACCACTCTTTTTTCTTGGCTCTCAGCCACCTCTATATTTTCTTTTTCACTCTCTCTTTCTCTCGATGTTTCGGCCTCATTCTCTCTTTTCATCTCACTATATTTTTCATTTTCACTCTTTTTTTTTCTTTCACTCTCATTCTTTTTTGAACTTTCGGCCTCACAATTGTTTTCCAACTCATTCTCTATTTTTCTTGAGGTTTCAGCCTCACCCTCATATTTTCCCTTAGGTAGTTCGGTCTTCCCCTTTGTTACAATTTGATCATTTTTGTCTCACTTTGGTTTCCAAGGAGTACTAGAAACCAAAGTATACCTTGATGTATCTTTTATTTTCAACTTCCTCTCCACCTTCATAGCCATATGTACCATGTCCTCTACCTCCACATAATGTTGCAACTCAACTACATTGGCTATCTCCCTATTCAACCCACTCAAAAATCTTGTCATCGTGGCCTCCCGATCCTCCACTACATTAGCCCGAATCATAGCTACCTTCATCTCCTTATAGTAATCCTCTACACTCCTACACCCCTGTGTAAGATTTTGTAATTTTTGGTGGAGGTCTCTATAGTAGTGGCTAGGTACAAATCTCCGCCTCATGATAGCTTTCAACTCTCTCCAAGTTTCTACAGGCCTCTCATGATTCCTCCTCCTATTGGTCACTAATTGATCCCACCAAATACTCGCATAATCAGTGAACTCAATTACCGCCAACTTCACCTTCTTCTCCTCAGAGTAATTATGACAATCAAACACCAACTCTATTCTTTTCTCCCACTCTAAATAAACTTCAGGGTCAGTTCTATCTTGGAATGATGGTATTTTCATTTTGATGCTCCCAAGGTTTTTATCTACTCCATCTCGACCCCTCGGCTTTGCCCTAAGTCCTCTTCCACGCCTAACTCCTCTATGTCTACCCAACCCAACTTCATATGTTAAGTCTTCCTCATCCTCACCATCTCCCTCATTCTCATACTCATTTTCAACTCTATGCTCACGTCGCCTCCTAAAACCTCACACACTCCCTTACGTGTTTACACTCGAATAATGGCACTCCACTCGTGTTTCACTCTTAATTGGCTTTTTTCCGATAATAGTCTCACACTCTCTTGCCTTTTACCTCAAGAATTTTCCCACTCAAGTTCTTTAAGAACTAATTGAACTCAATCAAGACAAAGCAACCATGTTTTATTCCAACGAGTAATTAAGTCCATGAAACAAGAACAAAAAATAAGGTAGGAATAAAATGACACGAGACTCAAGGAATTTATACAAGGAAAAGAGTAATTATAAAAACAAGATATCAACTAGAAACATGTATTCAGCCCCCTTGATGATAAAACTCAATCAACAAATGTATTTCTCTCATTGTTGTAACTATGTAGCAACCTTTGAATATGCTACCTTTTCTTATCTTCTTCTTCTTTTTTTTTTTGAATTTTCTCTTCTTTTCTTTTCTTTTCCTTTCTTTTCTTTTCTTTTCCTTTCCTTTCTTTTCTTTTCTTTTCTCTTCTTCTCTCTAATTAAATCACAAACAGCAATACTCAATTATGAAAATCAAGTAATTGAATTCAAGCGCACAAGAATTGACAATAAAATAGAAGATAATCAATGGAATGACACTCTAAGAAATTGACAAACTTAGAGATACAGGAAACCCTAGAATTTTGAAACCCTAGGTGATGCAAATTTCAGCCAAACTCAAAAACCCTAAGAATTTCGGCAGCCTACTTTTTGTTTCTGCAATTTTTTTTTTTGGCAACCCTAGAACAATGTAGCCCTAGAATTAAATTTAAGGATGCAAAAAATTAAAAGATAGAATCAGACCTGATTGGAAACCTTGCTTTGAATACCAAATGATATGAACCCGCGGGAATGAAATCCCTTGAACCCACAATCAATTTGAACACTCCCCAAGAAAGCCAAATTCAAGTCAATAGATGAAAAAACATAGACCCGATGAGAACTCGTTTCAAGAACCTAGATTATATCAAAATCGAGACCCGTTGAAGAACCCGTCTCAAGAACCTAGATTATAAAGGAGGAACGCCACAAAGGTTGTGATTTACCTTTGATAAGTTCAAGAGCTCAATCAAGAACAAGATGAGAAACTTCAACTCACAAATAACATTCAATACTGTCTAACCTTCAAATGAGGCTACAAGGAGTATTTAAACTAAACCTAATTAAAACCCTAGCCAAAATAAAGCTCATTTTTACCCAAAATGCCCTGATAAACAATGTCTAGCTACAGTACCCGCGGCTACAATACGGCTACAGTAACGCTATAGTACCTCTTGAAACCCTAATTCCTAAAAAGTAACTTTCCAAATAAGCCATTGGCCAAAATACAAGGCCTTCTCAAAAACCCTAGTTCATTAAAAATAAGACGTGTGGGCCATACATCTTCAAGCCCACTTATTCTAAACTAATAAAATAAATCATTTAACCAAATTGGAAGTTTCCAATAACAATAGGCCATATCTCTAAGTCATGTCTTCCACAGCTTGAATCAAGTGGATCAAAGCTGGTTCTCCTTCTTTCAAGCCCATCTTGAGTGTTGGGCTCTTGACAGCTTCATCCCAAGTGGATTGCACCAATTCGTGTATTGCTTCCTTGATCTTCTTGGCTCTTGATCTTGTAATTGGCCCATCTGGAATTTACAAATGATCTTTAAGACTAGGCCTATCTTGGTTCCCATCAGATAGTAAAGTAAGTTTTGTGGAACCCACCTAAAATGAATTTAGATGTATTTAGATATTAAGATGAGTTTAGATATATTTATGGGAAGTTGAAAAAGGTTGTGGGTCTCACGTGTAAAGAAGTGTTGAGTTGAAAAATGTTGTGGGTCTCACGTGTAAAGAAGTGTTGAGTTGAAAAATATTGTGGGTCTCACGTGTAAAGAGGTGTTGAGTTGAAAAATGTTGTAGGTCTCACGTATAAAGAGGTGTTGAGTTGAAAAATGTTATAGGTCCCACATGTAAAGATTTTTTGAGTTGAGATAAGTTTAATAATTTGAAAGTTTGGTGTTTAGATATTAGAAGATGTCTAAATCTGAGTTCGGTTAAGGAACCAAACGTAGTCTTATGATTCGGAGAACTTTAGAGATAACTAGCCTAATAAAACATGTTTGAGATTTAGAATATGAAAGTCCTGAGACTCAGCCCATTAGGATTGAGCAAAATTATGTAAATTGATCGACTAAAGAGTACCATAGCAGCACCCAGCTCTCTCTCCAGGTGAGTTCTCTCTACCTCTCACATGGGTATTCCCTCTCTGAGTAGAATTTCCCTTCTTATTCATCTCACCTCCATCGAACATCCAGAACTATTAATCTCCAACCTCATCTGAAACGTCACTTACCATTCGGAATCATCCATTCCTCAGACATGTCATCTTCGAACCACTTTTGTATTCACAAATTGGTAAGACAAGTTGAAGCTCTTACTTGGAATGATCTGCAACTCAAACCAGAGGTAGGCCCGTTAACCACTTCTCAAATTTGACTCTGGTAGGAAAACTGATTGCCTCAAAGCCACTGAATAAACACACCTTCCATGCAACCTTTAGAGCGGTTTGGAGCTTTATTGTGCACCTTACTATTGAAGACATAGACATCAATACATTTCTTTTTACCTTCCCTAATCAAGGATAAAGAAAGAGTCCTAGCAAATCGCCCATGGAATTTCAAGGGATACCATCCGGTTTTGAAACACTGCCACCTAGACTTAGTGTTCATGAAGTCACTCTAAACTATGCTATGTTCTGGGTGCAAATACATGGTCTCCCCATGGAAATGTTTGCAAATTGTAATGCTGAGAGAATAGGGCAAATACTAGGAAATCTCATTGAGATATAGACAAAGCATTGGTTTTTGGTGTTGCTCTTAGAAGGTACCTTAGGATGAAGGTTTAAATAAATATTGACAAACCTCTTCCGGAAGGTTTCGACTTACCAAGTCCCAACAATGGTTTGAAAAAAATCTTAATCAATGGTTTTTGGTGTTGCTCTTAGAAGGTACCTTAGGATGAAGGTTGAAATAAATATTGACAAACCTCTTCCGGAAGGTTTCGACTTACCAAGTCCCAACAATGGTTTGAAAAACTCTCTGATTTTTGTTATGCATGTGGATGCCTAGGTCATCTAGCTCAAGCTTGCCCCCAGTTTTCAGTAATATCAAAAATTTCACAATATGGGTCATGGATGAGGGTAGAAAACACTACATTTGCGAAAAAGAATGTAGAGCAGATCCCACGTAGAATTCCTTTGCCACCAGTTTGAATCACTGAGTAGCCCAATAATCAGTCTGCCAAAAATCAAGCTCCACCGGGTTTTATCTTCACAAGGGAAAAGGGAACATGTATGAAGAAAAAAGTGCAGGCCATTATGCTGAAGAACATAACCACAATGACGAAGATCTCACAGAAGCAAGGACGAAAGGTTTGGATCAATGGAAAGGCAAGGAAGTTCTCACTGAGATGCATATAAATGCTACAGGAAAACATGTAGGAAAGGGTCTAGTTGAAGATGAACAGTGGCCCATGAAAGAGTTGGCGGACCCATTTATTGCAACCAACCATCTTAAAGCCAGTAGCCCACCTCACCCGTCTGAAGTCTATCACCCATCGTAGCACCCACTTGTCTTTTTCCATATTAATTCAAGCCTTGTAGATGGATTCTCGACAGTCACATTCGATCAAAATAATCCATTTGTCTATTCCCCAGCCCACTGTAGTCATCCCTAACCTTCCACCTCAAAGGCGCTCCCCATCCCACATTGTCTACAAACCAGTAATGCTCCAAGATCTGAAACCCAACTTTGGTGGACTCACAAAGGACAACATCAGTTAAACCATGAGTCCCTCAACCCCTTAAGACCTCAATACCCTCAAACCCACTCCAATCATTTCTAACATCTCATCTCATATGTGTACTTCATCTCTCTGCTACAAAACCTGTAACCCTCCAATCCAGCAATCCCGTGGTCCCCTGCGAAATCAATGAAAAAAGGGCCACTCACGGCCAACAGCCTCACATCGTCTGTGAAATCAAAGAAATTTCCTCTCCATCATCCCCTAGAGATAACCCAAAAAAGTAGAAAAATACACTTTCTAAGGTAGAGATACCACCAAAAAAGAGAGCTGTGAATTTAATTGCTTTCAATCTCCACAAAAATACTACCTGCAGTTTAGAAGACATATTTGCTAATAGGGATGAGGAAACAAGTCTACTGGGAATAGCACAAGCAGAAGGAATTTCGAAAAAAAAAAATGACAGTTAGAAGGAAGTCAAAAGGGAAGGTTCTGGCCTCTAGCCTTTGCATGCAACTAAACAATGGGGCAAATACAAAAGTTTGGCAGGATCCCTGGATTCCCACTTTATCTCCTCTGAGTCCAATACCTTCAATCCTTCCCATCATCCAGGATCCCCTTATGCGAGTTTCTGAACTGATACCTGCAGACCTAGGAGATGGAACACCATTCTTCTACAAACCTTTTTTCTGAAGAAACTGTCAATGAAATTGAAAAGATTCCTCTAGCCTAGATCAACTTCTTCACAATCAGGGATAATCTGAAATGGATTCACCATTCTTCTAGAAAAATCTCTGTCAATTCTGCATACTCAACTTTGGCCTCCAAAAGTAGTATTGATAATGGCAACATTGACCAAAATACTACCGTTTGGAAAAAAGATGTGGTCCCTCAAAATCCAAGATAGACTCAAGCTCCTGAAAAGATGTCTTTCCCTTTCTGAAGAACAGGCTCTCTGTCCCATTTGTAAGTTTGCTGAAGAAACCGCTCACCATCTTTTTTTAAAGTGCTCATTTTCTAGAATCCTTTGGAGACAATCTCCATAGCCAATTAACATCTCTGCTATAGGACAAGATCTTCACAATTGGATTAGATGGATTTTGGACCCGGTTCATAATCTTCAAATTCTGGATACTTAAGTTCACAAGTTTCAAATTTTTGCAGTGATTGCTATGGATAACATATGGTTCTATAGAAATCAGATTGTGCATGATTCTCTAAATCTTTCTATAGAACAATTTGTTGATAACGTAAAGCATTCTTATAATGATCATTGTACTGTAAGGGATTTTAAAGAAAAAAAAGGGGGGTTAGAAAAAATTTGGACCCCTCCCCACTCAGATATGTACTCTATTTCTTTTGATGTGGCGGTAAGACCAAAAGGAAGCACCCCAGTAGCAGTTTGCAGATCAAGACAATTTTTATAGTGGCAGACTAGATAGGAAGCTGTAATCCAAATCTAGGCGAGGCAATAACAACATTCTTAAGAGTTAAAGAAGCATATTTCAAGTAGTTATGGAACATCACAATTGAATGGGACTCTTAAAGAACAAGATCAGCATTGACAGAGCCAGAAGAAACTCAAGACTGGATAGCAGAAAGTACCATAAGAGATACAAGATTGCTTTTGAACAATTTCTTGAAATTGAAAGCAAAAAAAATACATCGATTTTAGAATCGATGCGCGCATTCCATTGTGCAATGGACATTTTCCAATAATCTTGTTAGGAACATCCATTTGACTAGAGTTCCACAATGTCTGTTAGAGTTTCATAGTGGCAAAGACCCACTTGTTTGTAATATTTGATACATTTGCTTATTTATGAAAATATTTTTCGGAGGAAAAAAAACCTGAAGATTACCACATTAGCTCTTTGTTTTTTTTCCCCTCAACCATATCTCCTGCATCACAAAACAAGCTTATGTATTGATTAGATGAGAGTTAAAAATTAAATAAAATATTATTAAAATATTATTTTTATTTTGGGATTTGAAAAAGGTAAACTGTTTATTATATTTTATTTGAAAGTTTGAAAAAATTGTAATGATTAGATAAGATCAAATGAGATGAGTTGAGATTAACTCATTATCCAAACAAAGATTGCCGCAATCCTTAAGACGCACCCAAAGCCCCTCTGCACCAGCAAGCACAGCAGTTGCTAAGGCCCCCACAGATGGTGTCAACTAAGCCTCCTAAAACCTCCCAGTTGGTTCTTGACATCATTGGGAACACCTAACTCACCGTAGCTAGCAGGTCTCTCTCTTCTCAAGCTCTTGGTCTAACCTCCCTCCTACTCTATCTAGGGAACTCTCTTCTTTTCTCTCTCTAGATTGATGAGATAAGTGAAAATTATATAAGTAGTGATAAAATAATTTGATTTAAAGATGTTTTATTGAATTTTGAAAGATAAGAGAGAAAAAGTTAAATTATAAAATTAAAATATAATTAAAAAATAATTTTTTTAATATTATTTTTATTTTAAAATTTGAAAAAGTTGTATTGTTTTATATTTTGTTTGGAAGTTTAGAAAAGTTGTAATATTAGGTAATGATTAGATGAGAAAATTGAAGATTTGAAATTGAAAAAGTGTTTGCGTTTAAGTGATGTTTGAGAATAAAATTATGAGAAATTATGAGAAATTTTGAGATAAATGAGTTTATCTCACTTCTCAAACAAGCTCCAAGTGTCCTTGATAATTTGATATGCTTAACAATATCTAGTTGTTAAGTGGGATGAACATGAATACTAAAGGCTAATTGAGGTTAACTAGCAACCAAAAAGTAAAGTGGGAGTTTATACCACTTGGCATATTCTGTTGTATTGTGTGCTAATATTTGGTATATTGGATCACTTGCAAATGAACACGTTATTTATATGATGCTGCTACTCGAAATGTCCAAAAACAAAATGAAAAAACTATTATATGTTTTGGTTTTAACACACTCCTCTGAAATATGATATTTATAAAAATTGAGGGAGAATGTTTGAATAAAGAATGCTTAAAATCCACATGTGTAGTCATAATAGGTAACTTGTTAATCCATTGACTCACATTTCACCGATTTAAATTTGCATACGAGACATAAAAAATTTCTTCTATCTGGGTAGCTCTGTGAGCAGGTAGAGGTGGAGTGAAAGTCCGTGCCTATTTCATTAATGAAGTAGGGGTAACAGTTCCTAATTTTGCTAGTAAAACCAAGGAGAAGCATATAAAAATTTGAGGAAATCTAGGAGAGGCTACGACTGAATGAAAAAGAGAATGTCCCGATCGATCTCAACCTGGGGGACAATGCGAAATAGATTTGAAGGGAGAGAGGAGTCTGGTGGGTAGGATTATCACAGATAGTATTATCGGGAAGGAAGTCGTTCGTAAAACCATGGAAAAATCTGCAAGGCGAGTAAATCGATTTTATTCCAAGAGTCTTGATCGAATAGCCTTATTATAACATTTGCCAACTTGGGGGGGGGGGGGGGGGGACGCAAAAAGAGTACTAGGAGGGAGGCCATGGTTGTTTGACAACCATCATTTTGCCTTGAATCCATTTGATGGGAAGACTCAACCAAATTTGTTGAAATTTGATCATGAACTCTTCTAGGTGCAGATGCATAATCTCCCTCTAGCAAGTATGAATCGCCAAACAGAGGACGTTGTTGGTGAATTGAATGGAAGAGTAGTGGATGTAGACATTTAGGAGAATGACGTGGATTGGGTTAGTTGCTTGCGTGTGAGGATCGAATGTGATCTTAGGAAGGTTATAGCACGGGGGGACTGTAAATATTGAAGGAAGAATTGCCAAGAATGTGGTATAGTTGTGGAAGAATTCACATCAAGATCAGGGTTGTACTGAAGTAGTACCAGACAATGATTAGAGAAGTGGGGTAGGAGGTTTGTTTGGCCTGTGGCTGAAGGCCCCTTCAAACATGCGTAAAAAACCAATGGTCTGGAAGAAGGGTTTCGAGAAGGCGTGTTTTAATGAAGAGAATGAAGATCTACAAGGGGGTGGTGGTGAGGAGGCATATCAGCCTACTTTGCAAGTAAATATGGAAGGGGAAGTGATCGGTGTGAAGGGAGATTATGCCAAGTGAAACAATGTATGGAGGTGAACTGGGATATGTGTATTAAAAAGAATGAGCAGGTTGTGCTGGAGGGATTGAGGTCACGAAAATTGCAATTGGCTTAGAGGGGTTTATGGAGCATGTCATGGTCTCAAAAACATTGGGAGAGAGTGGGGTGGGCCAAGGGAAAAAAAAAAAATCCTCCAGGGGCCATGTGAGGTACCGAGGCCAAATGTTGTAAATGGCCAATGTCACCAGAATTTGGGATACAGTTTCAATGGAGGAGTTGTTGAAGATAAGGAAAATTATAATTGCAGGAAGGCAGTGAATGGTCAAAATTGAGGACAATGTAAGAGGAGAGCAGGTGCAAAAAATAATCCAGGTATCTCCTATTTTATTTGTTGGAAACAAAAGAAGGGGTGATGCAGATGTTGTGGAGGGAGATTTGAGGGAAAGAGCAAATAAAGTGAGGAAAGGGAATGTCGAAGTTGCTTGTGACATAATGAATTTGTAAAGGCAGAGGCTCCCAGGTAGCCCCACCAGACATAATGAATTTGTTGAGTTGGAAATTTGTTGAGTTGAAACTATCGAGGGTTTGGAAACTTTCAGACAGTTTAAGACCTCTACCTTTTGGTGGGGAGAAGAGATCCAAAGTTGTGTTTCTTATTGAAACTAAGACAAATTCAAGTATGATAGAAGCTATTAAAAGGAGGATTGGTTTTGCTGGGTGTCTTGTGGTGGATGTGATAGGGAAGAAAAGGGGCCAGCCTTATTATGGAAGAATGAAAATGATATAGAGATTCATAATTATTCACAGTGGCATATCAATGCATGGACTTATGAAAAGGAAGCAAAGGAAATGGCTATTAATAGGGTTTTATGGCTACCCAAAAACTGGTAAAAGAAAAGACTCCTCGAACCTACTTGCTAGATTAAAACCCAATGATCAAACTACATGATGTGCAGTTGGAGAATTTAATGAGATAATTTTCCAATCATAGAATCAATGAGATAGGTTTACTTGGAGCAATAAGTACTTTGATAACACTTTCACAAAGAAAATAATGGATAGGGCAATTGCTAATGGTCAATAGATTTCTACCTTCAAGGGGCTTAGTGTGGTGGGACTAACAACAAGATGTTTTGATCATAAATCTCTTTTATAATCCATGGCGTTGGGTACTTTTCCAACAAAGAAGAAAGTTTTCTGTTTAAGTATGAAGCTAGCTGGGCTACATGTAATGCCCCATTCCCAGTAGGCTAGAAGTGTCACGTGTTTTTCATAAAAATAACCTATCAATATATCTCATATTTAATAAATAAACATTTATGGCATAATATTTAATAAAAAATATATTTTCGGATAATATTAAATGAAATAAATTGAATAAAATCCATGTCATGAAAAATAATTTATTCTGAGAAGTCTGGGAATTAATTGACTGCTCCATCTAATCACGACATGCTTGCTCTGTTCATCATCCTCATCACAATGTAAATGTAATAAATATAAAAAGTTTCATAAAACATTTCATGCTGAAAATTTAAATTCATGATCATTCATACATATGCTCATGTTACACATGACTTATCTTAAATTTTTTGACTTATTATATTTATCTTACTGGCCAACACACTTAACTCCTGTATGTGAGGTTGTGCACCAGTCTTACATCCTGTGGCTTGTTGGGCTGCAAATATCTGCAAGTGCATAGAATCATAACAAGTAGTAAAGTCTTTTAAAGAAAACGGATATCGAACACATATGGAATAATTATGGTATTGAAGAAAATAGTATTAAAATTAAGATTTTAAAGATAATAAGAATAGATTTAGAGCATTTGATTTCACCTAGCAAATCTTACGCAATTTATTCTTCCTTGTTATACAATTTCAATTATCTCAAGTTGATGATAAAAATTCCTTAACTATTCAATATTTTCTCTCAAATAATACCAAAAATATCTCCAATTAATAACTCAATATCTTTATGTGAATTTAACTAATTAGAGATTCATTAAGTTCTTTGGATTTTTCTTAAAAATCATACTAATCGCGGTAAAGTATTTATACTTTCACTCAACTAATGGTGCTTAATCTTAGAGTTTTAATCACAAATCATCTCTCGATCTTATTGAGATTTAGTAGATTGAACAATAATTAGCTAGAAAATTGCAAGCATTAAGAACAAGGAATAAACACTCATTTATGAAAATATTGAAAATAAAATAACTTAGAATATAAATTGTGTGTTCAATGCTAGACTACATCATAGCTCTAGAAAATAAAATTAGTTCATAATGAAATTGAAAAGAAAAATAATAAAACTAGTGTTTTTCATTAGAGTCGGTTGATAAAACATGCGGCTCTCGCCTCTGCTCTCTAGATCCGCCGCCTTGAAAGAAACTTAAAGAATAAACTCTATAATATTTTTGCTCTAAAGCTCAGAGTATCCTGTCCCACTCTATTCATTCCACAAGACGTGATTAAATAAATGTTAAAATTTAAATTTGGAAACAAGATAATTGCAGCTACAATCTAGCCTAAAGATATGGAAAATATTTTCTAAAGATAAATTTTAATAAAAAAGAAATTATCCCAAGAATAATGAAATTATCTAAAATGGAAAATTTACTAATAGGCGGCTTGATTTATGAAGTTTGGGAGGATTTGGTGGTCAGCAAATTAATTGTGGAACTCGGAAGGGTCCCATCGGATAGATGCCGTGTGCGCTGAATATAACTAATCTCCTCGCCAATCAAGAGGAAAGACTCTCGACCGGGATGCTAGAACCCTCTCGCCAACCTACCGTCAAAACACAATTGGGGTAACTTTTCATATTTAAAATTAACCCAAACTTTCTTACCTTCCACAGCAACCATTCGGCCTCTAGTAATAGCTTGCTTGATTAGGATCTCGATCCTCACCCTCAACGAGCTGCCCCAGCCAATGCCATCTTCCGAGACATCGACCTCCAGTACCCTTCCCACTGCACTCCCAATCTTTTTTCCACATTCTTTACTCATACTTCCCAGTGGTAAGTTCAACATTTATACCCAAAACACCTTAGTCTCAAACACAAGAGATTGTGCTTGCGCCAAACCATCAAACAGTTTGAATGTAAAAAGATGGTTGTCAAATAACCATGGACGCCCCTCTAACACTCTGACCTTATCTGCATGATTTGAGAAAGAAATGATAAATGTATTGAATCCGATCTCCTGGAACTTTGCCGGTTTGCTCACCCTCCAAACTTTTGCTATCGTAGTCTCCACAAACTCTTTCCCAATCCGCCTATCCAACCAGATTTTCCCAGCAAGACTCTTTTCCCATTTTTCACTCATCCTTTTCTCCATCAAGCTCTATCAAAGAGCTCTCCTCCTCCGTCAAACTGAGATTCTCATACATTTTCTCCAGTCCCTCCATGCCTCCTCCCAGCACAGTCGTCATGCACCAGCAAGATTCCCTTACAGACAGTCATAACTGCCTCAAAACAAACTTTCCCTCCCAAAACTCCACCTCTGCTCGAGAGCCAGAGAGGATACTCAATTTGGAGTCATCAATCAACGCGCAATCTCTTCAATCCGACTAGATTATCCTTGACTCTTGCTTTGAGTGAATATTAAAAACTTTAGAACTTAGGAATTAGGAGAAGAAGTTTAACTCATTTCATATAATTATTATAATTTTTTAAAATTTTTATATAAAATATAATAAATAATTTAATTTTTTTAAATCTTAAAATAATAATAATAATAATAAATAATAATTTATTTAAATTTCAACTTTCATCCTAATCTACAATCCAAACCTATCCTAAAAAGTACTCTTCACGCATATTTGATGGTATTACAGTAAGTGATATTTTTTTTTTCCCCACAAACCTTCCTTTTATCGTCTATTTAGTTGCTTGGACATGTCGGTTCAAGGAAATTACATCATCCCAGGTCTTTTTGCCTCCTTTCATATTTGGTTTAGCAAAGTATGCAAAGAACCACCGTATTCCTTTTTTTCCCCTACCACATTGACCCAAAGTATGATCCTTTATTTAGGGGTAATTGTATGGTTAAAAGTAAATGATGAAAAAAAAATGATTAAATAAATAAACAAGAAAAATAAATACTTTAGTCACAAAAAAATTATACAAAAGTAAATCTACAAAATAATGTGACTTGATGTATTACTTCAACTTATAAAATTATTTTTATTGTAAAGTAGATCTAATATTAGATCACATGAATATATGTCAGTTTATAAATTTATTTTTGTGTAATCTATTTATTTCTATATCACTACTCAGTAGGAAATATATGCACATAATCACTACGGTATTAATCTAGTTTTAGAATAAAATAGGACAAAGTTGATAATTTGAACTATATAGCACATATTCTCACTTCACTAGATTAAGAAATTGTTTTAAATGAAAATGTTATTTGTATTTATAATTTTTATTTACATAATAATACGTATTGATGTTTCAGTTATTGATATGTTAAAAATTATAAAATTTAAAATCTAAAATTGAACTAAAAATACTAATAAAATGAATCTTTTATGTTTAAAAACTCTTAGATGTAATTATTCATCACAGATTCACATGAAGACGCTTCCATCTTATGAACTATAATTCTGAATAGAATAATAGGGTCATGACCAATAGAAAATTGCATGCATGTCTGTGTAACCAGAAAAATTTACAATCCAGAATGGCTATAATTAGAGTTGACTAACTATGCCAAGAGTTTAATACTAAGTTTTTAAAACAATTTTTGAGACGCCAGTGAGCCATCCGGATCTTATTAAAAAACTGATTTCTATGGTTGAGGCCTACACGTGATTATAAAAATTGCTTATCTTTTGTCCCTGTTTTTAAAAAATTAATCGTGCTCACCAGAAAGCCATGATATAGAAAACATTTTAAGATTCTTTTACCAAGCAAAACAGACGAGTTTATATCGGTGAGAACTAAAATTATTATAGTTTCTTTTATGAGTCGGAACATTCCTCGAATTTCTTTTTTAGCCATGAGTAGTAATTAAGATCTATTGTCCAAATATAGATTTGGAGGATTCAATTAGTACTGTTCATTCAAGTTTTGGCCCAATAATTTAGGTATACCTAGACTGGAATTTGGGTTTCAAAACTTGGTAAGAACCCAGATCGGGTTAGCCCGAGTCGGAATCGAAATTAAAACCTGTTTTTCAAAACCTGGAACCCAGATTGCAACTGTTTTTTTTTTTTAAATCAAAACCTATATGTTATGAATATTTTTTTATAAAAAAATATTGATGAAACATTTAAACTCTATTTAGATAGTAACAAAAAAAAAACATAAAATTGATGATTCATTAGACATATTTGAGTTTCTGTCCATTTAGATGTTAGAAATGAACAAAACTAAAAAAAAAATCAAAACATTCTAAAAAAAAAAAAAAGGGTATCGGGTATAAGCTTGGATTTGTTCATGACTAAAACTCGTAATCGGAATCCGATTTTTTAAATTTTAAATCGGATCCAAAAAAACTCAATCTAGATGAACATAGTTAGATTTAACACGTCTCAAGAGAAGGCAACCGAGCTGCACATCAAATGACTAAGCTAGCTCTTTATGGTCTGATTGGAGGAGGATCCTCTGTTAGTAATGCCTTGTATTCATTTAGAGGAACAGTGTAATGATTGATTATTTTAATGAAAGGGAAGGTTTTAATTTATTAAAAAATTATTTTACTTTTATTCCTAAATTATCTTATTATTATTTATAAATTTCCCATTTCATCACGTGATCAAACTAAACTCTAAGTCAGAACACTAGGATTGGACGGTGCAGTATGATTATTGACACCATGTGGGATACTACCGCGTGATCCTCACGTGTTCTGGAAACGCTTGGGCATGATATTATTGAAAATGCAAAAACTGAGCCAGATTCCGATGCATTTTGAGATATTGTTTCGAAGAGTCAAATTCTAAGAAGTAACGTAGAAAGTTGGTGGGCGAAGTTGGTGGGAGGGGGATTGGTGGTGGAGACGCACTACTTTTTGCACTACTATATCCCGTTTATTTAATTAAAATTAACTGCCTAAAATTCCCTTTCATTCGTCCCAAAATGACTGGTGGTGGTTGGTTTTGGATGAGTTAGGTGAACTGGCCAGATTTTGTGCATTAAAGATAAGGAGAATGCTACTCGGCCGCTCCAACTATTGCACTTCTTACCGCTTGATGTGGACGCGTGTTCAAAAATTCCAATGGCCCTGAAACGAACCCATCCTTGTCCCCGACTCCCCGAGCTATCCCCTACCCGGAAGCGACCCTAGTTCCCGAGCTACCATCTCTACTCCGCCCCACAAGCACCCCCCCCCCCCCCCCCCCCCCCTCTGGGGGGCCAGCTTTCGAATCAAAATCTCTCAGCCATCGTCAAGAGTAGGAAACTGCAGGAAGGGGAGGAGAGGTTACTCAAGAGTAGTAGGAGATGGATTTATGCAACTCAACATTAAAAGGAGAATGATATCAGACTGGAAGACGTAATTGTAAAAGAGAAAAAGGCCAACTCTCGGAGAAGCTTCCTTGAGATGAAGGAGAAGGAATTACTTGAGGCGCTTTTGGATAAGATGACGAAGCTTCAGAACAAGCTTTATCATGTCACACGTCAGTTACTTCAACAATGGGAGACCCAAGCTATAGTGGGCTTAGATTGGGTAATAACAGTTATAGTGGGCCTGGCCCATGGGTTAGGTGTTGGCTGGTGGACATTTATTTTAATTACAAATTAATTTTGATGCTAGGGCTTGAGCCCATTAGTTAGTACATGCAGGTGAGTATTTGTAGTGGTGTTGGATTCACTCGGAGGAGAATCCAAAACCTATTATTCAATTTGTTAGTCAGTTTCATCTATGGAGGAGCTCCCCAAGAGAGCATTTTTTTTTTTTTTTTATGGAATACATATGAATTTCTCATTAGATTGGTTGCATTCTATTATTTTCCTATTTTGATCTATTACAAATGGTATCCAGAGCCAGTCTTTCCTTGGATCAGCTTCATCAATCCATGGACGTAGAAAAAATTATTTCATCCTTGCTCAACATTAGAGAGCAAGTCGAACAATCACAACAATATTTGGATACTATTTTGCTGACATTTAAAGATCTCAAGAACAATTTTGAAAATTTTCGGAACAACTTCAATGAAGATTTCTCAAATCTGGAAAGCCAACTCTATGCTCCGCAAGAAGAGGAAAAATACGTAGCAACGATGCAAGAAGAAAAGAAATTAAAGGAACGTTGGAACAACTGCAATGTAAACTTGAACTATTTGGAGCCCCCAAACTGTGAATTACAAGACGAAGAACAAGCAGCGCGATCGATTCCTGATGCTGAAATTATCAAAAGTGAACTCAACATTCCCAGGGATGATACTCATCGAGATAGAGGGTACCATCAAGCTGTTTATGTGGGGATTTTTGCGGACATCACTCAGGTTTCACGAGGGTTGTGGATTTTTGACCCTGGTATTCGCACTCGCTATCTTTCCCCAAGTCAGATTCATCCACTGTTCCAAATGGGAACCCCCTATCCAAGCCACATCACCTTTTCACAAACCCACATAGTATGGTTCCATTTGAAGGGGAAGAACTCCTTCTTGAAGCCCGGGGAGCGCCAGATCTGGAGGAATTTACCGGCGAAGATTGCGATGATGCGGGACCCGCAGGGGCTGAAGGCGAGCGCATTCACTGGATGCTTGAAGGAGATGCAGTGGAGGGCAACGTGCCGATGGAGGTTGATGAGGAGGCAACGATTGTTGCTGTTAACGGTGAGGAGGAAAATGCCATATGGGGAGACGAGAAGGCGACATATGTCGGAGGAAGATTGGACGGGGGATCATCTTCTTCTTGCGGTTCAGGTGGATTGCAGCGTCTTTAACCCAGTCATGGCGATCCATTTTGTCAGAGCTATAGCGCCTGATTTTGCCGATAATGAATTAGAGAACGAGTTTTTCTACATTAGATGTGCTTTCATTGTGAATTGCAAATTCTTCATGGAGAAGTTCCCAGAAGTTGCTGAAACCCAAAAGGCACTGGAAGTTCCCGATATCTTAAGGCGGTGGGAGTCGATGAAGATGACGCCGTGCATGGACAAGCAGAGAATGGATCTATCACGGGCATTGTCAGCAACGCAGGACAAGGACTTCATCGTAGCATCATCGTTGGGCACTCCATCTTCAACAGAGTCTCATATCACAGTCCCAACCGTCCCAAAAAAATACAAGCCCCTGTTTGCTCTGTTTTGCAGTGGAGTCCTGATTTTGTTTCTCATCTTATTGTTGCATTGGAGGAAGATAATTCACCTATGGTGGGTTTGTCCGCTCGGCTTCAAAGGGTTGGGCTTCAACCTAAAAAATTCACATGCTCTTTTGTTACAAAAGCTTGTGGTCAGTGCTTAAGTGTTGGAGAAGGTGGGACGATGCAATCAGTGTATATAGGAAATACCTTTTCGAGAATTTATGCAGCTGTTGGCTGGAAACTTGATACGACGATCATATTTCCAAAGAGTCATCTTTTGCAAAGACTATTTACTCCTTCTCTAGCCCAAAGATATGAAGAATTCTATCAAGAATATGGTGTCAAATTCTTGAAGGGTATCTCTATTAAAAACTTAGAAGCTGGTTTTGATGGACGTGTAGCTGCTTTCAAACTGGGTAAGAAGTCTTTCGCTCCTCTTGTTCTTGATATATTGCTATTGAGAGGTTTTGTAAGCTGTGGGGAGGGGAAATATACATGGGTTTGCAAGTTTTAGGAGATGCGAAAATCGCCAATCAAATGCTTGATTTTTTGCCACTTAATGTTGTTTTTAAGCCCTTTGATAGAGGAAGGAAAAAAATACTCCTTCGATTTAGCTCTCCAAGAACGCACCTCTAGTATGAACTATGAGGGTCTTACAGAAGATCGTGAATGTGCTCTACAGGAGCTTCTAATACATGTTGAGCCAATTGATAATGTGCATGATATGAAGAAACGTGGGGGTCCTGATCTGGATTTACAAGTGCTTCATCACAGTGACCCAGATATAAGGGAACTTGTTGCGTGGATCCTTAGAAAAGCCAGCCACATGAATGTGGTAAATGTTAGTTCCACAGAAGCTATCTCTCTTTTGGGTGATGTTCGGAAGCAGATGACTCAAGTACGTGAGTTAGTTGAGCTGCCACTAAGGCACACTCAGCTTGTTAACTCAGTTTGTGAGAAGCCAGATGTTGTGGCCTATGGGAGAGAAATTATGGGTTTCAAGGTCCATACTGGTTATAGAAGTTTATCGGGCACTAGTGTGGAAAGTCCACATGTGTCCATTCTGCTTGGACCATTTCTCATCATTTGTTTGTATTGGCTTGCTAATTGGAAGGAATTGATGCGAGAAGCAGACTATGGTAGAGCTCGATATGTTGAAGATGAGTGTAATGTCGACCAAGAGATCAGGGAGAAGGAGAATATGGAAAAGCCTTGCATTAATTCCCAACTTAAGAAGAAGAAGCTTGTCTCATCTACAAAGAAAATGTTGAAGCATAACTGCACCTTGTGGACAAGGTGCTTTGAAGGGGTAGGGTTTGTCACATGTTAGTTACTTCAACAATGGGAGACCCAAGCTATAGTGGGCTTAAATTGGGTAATAACAGTTAGTAGTGGGCCTGGTCCATGGGTTAGGTGTTGGCTGGTGGACATTTATTTTAATTACAAATTAATGTTGATGCTAGGGCTTGAGCCCATTAGTTAGTACATGCAGGTGAGTATTTGTAGTGGTATTGGATTCACTCGAAGGAGAATTCGAAACCTATTATTCAATTTGTTAGTCAGTTTCATCTATGGAGGAGCTCCCCTCGAAGAGAGCATTATCTTTTCTCATGGAATACATATGAATTTCTCATCAGATTGGTTGCATTCTATTATTTTCCTATTTTGATCTATTACATATGACTACCAGTACAACATTGGGCTTCTCTTGATTGAGAATTGCGACTGGTCTATGAAGTATGAAGAACTGGGCCAAGCTCTGGCTGAAATGTAGAGATCCTCAAACGTGAGCAGTCGGCACATTTAATTACTTTATCTAAAGTTGAGAAGCGAGAAGAGAACTTGGAAGATCTTGGGAAGGATATATACTGTTACACGCTGACGTGAGGGAAAATCTGAGGTGAAGGGCAGTAAAGGCGTGCAGTGCTTTGTGAAAGTGAAGTGTCGACGGCAAATAGATGAAAACCTTGAAGACTAATTATGGAGAGTGGGCTCAGATGGGCCTTAAGGAAATAAAGGGTACGAGCTTCAAGTGACAGGAGGTTGATGGGCCAAGAGCCAGGAGATAGTTCGGACCGTGCTTATTAGAATTACTTTAAATGCTCTTTTGTTAGCTGTAGTATTGTCTAAAGTGGTCGTGGGCCTTATGTTACGAATGGCACATTCGTATTTTTACCTGCTTTAGTATACAAGCCTTGTAGCTGGAATTGTTAATCATCATCGAGAATATTCCTGTATTGTTTTTTGAATTGGAGGAACCTCCCTCGAAGTAGCCAATATATTATTCAATACAATTCTATACTTGTGACATTTCCGTTTGTCATATACATTATTACATTCTATTAACGAAAATGCTACTCAACCGCTCCAATCCTACCGCTCTTCTTACTGTTTGATGTGGCATAGTATACATGGCAGACTGTTATGAACCCACAAGGTAAAACTCATCATTGAAAACTGACTTACAAGGAAAGGGTGCCTAAAGGCTTATAAACCACCAACCAATCTCATATTTAGCCGATGTGGGATCGTAACATCCACCACGCTCCGCAGCCGACGTCCACGGTGGTCCTGACACTTACACGGGTTGGCTGTGCCCTAGGTCTTTCCTAGTCCCAGACAAACACTGCGATGTCTGCATCACCCCCCGTGTCACATGATTGCAACTATGCTAACATGGACTGCATACGTGGGGTGGATTTGATACTATTGTTATGAACCCACTAGGTAGAACTCACCCTTGAAAACCGGCTTATAAGGGAAGGGTGCCTATGGGCTTATAAACCACCAACCAACCCCATACTTAGTCGATGTGGGATTGTAACATAGACACGTGTTCAAAAATTCCAATGGACTTCTACCCCCAAGCAACCCTAGTTCCTAAGCTACCATCTCCACTCCCCCCCTCCCGCCCCCCGCGTGCATTTCGAATCGAAATCTACCCGCCATTGTCCCCGATCTACGCCTTAGTGATTTAGTTTCCTTTTGAACCCAAGAGCCCCAGATTTGAAAACCCTACAGGGCCAAACATTTTCTCTCATCTACATAGTTTCTCGAACTTGTGGGCCTAGGTTATCTTTGGCCTTTGAGAAATATATGGTTATGATGTTATTTGTGTTTGCTTAATTTCTAAATTCATGATGTTTTCTTTTCATTTTTGGTAAATAATTTCCTTTGCATTCGTTTTATTTTTGGTTTGTAGCTTTTGAATTTACTAACTAGATTAGAGGTGTATCTTGTGTTAATGTCGTGTTTCGCACACCATTGGGCCAAGCTCTAAAGAACACAGGTTTTCAGAAAGGGGCCTACAAAGAGAAAGGTGAATGCGGCTTGAGAGGGTAGCCTGGGGCCAGGGAGCCTCCCGATGCCAAAGTCAGTAAATGCCAAAGTCACCGAATTTATACTAGAAATTCGGTGAGCAAATCAGGTCTGTCGCCATGGAATTTGGAGTCCTCATACTATTCATTCTGTCAGATTCTTTAAATGTGGCGTGGTCCTGCGACTGTTCCGGGCCATTAAATGTGGCGTGGTTCTCCAACATTGTTCCTTTGGTCTGCTCTTCCCCTGTCCGTCCATGCTTTCCTTGTCAGTAGATAGACGATCCTCTGCATGTTGCGTCTGCTAAGTGGGCGGGCACTTGATGTCTGGACATTATTTGAGGGATCTTAGACCATCGAGTCCCTATGAGTCTCATCTCCTATTGCACTGTCCCCTTCCCTAGGTCCTGTACATGGAGTTCTTCTTAGCAGGCAAGGTCTTCACCCTTTTGTCTTGGGCCGGGCTTGACTGGGCCTCTTAGGCCACGGGTAGGGGAGGAAATCCCTCGTATAGTTACCCCGCTAATTCTCACTGGATGAGTATGGTGGAAATTTTACTATAAATTGCCTCACCATTTTCTCGAGGCCAGACACTATTTTTAGACTTCCAGTTGTCTAGGGGAGGGGGGCTTCTGCGAGTCAGCTGCTTCTGACAGTATTCCTTCATGATGGACTCATCTTTTCATCACATCTTCTCAGGCTTATTTATGAAGAGGTGTCAGACGGCTTTTCGTGTGGATGTCGCTTGGTGAGCTGCATTCTCGAAAACCGAAGCGACATGTACCCTGGTCGTAGTGGTTTTTGAAAGCCCGCCCGTTGCCTTTTTTTTTTTTTTATAAAACTTAGAGTGGGTCCCGTCCTGCTTTTCATTCCTCTACGATTGTCTTGCCGCCCTTTCTTTTAGACTCTGCTTCTTTCTAATCAGTTTCTTTGTTTCTTCGTACTTTAGCAGTAATGGCCCCTGAAAAGCCCGTTCAACCCAGCACCTCTGCCAATCATAGTCCAGTGTTTTTGGGGAGTGGGTGGTTCTCTTCCATGATAAATCCATACTAGCCTCCTTGGCCTCCACATATCGAGTGCCAGAAATTGTCGCCTTTGAAGTCTTGGGCCCGGGTGAGGGTGCTGTTGACTCCAAGGGCCATTCCAACAAAGTAGCCCTATATCCTTCCATGTTTTTGTGTGGCTTGAGACTACCCTTTCCTTGGACCATCCGTGAACTTCTGGACCGCCTGGGATTGGCTCTTTCACAACTACATCCGAAATGCCTGGAGGTTATTGATTTGTTGTAGCATTATCTGGCGACGAGTGTTTCTACTTGCGCACAGGGTGCTTCGCTAGAAAGGCAATGTGCAGTTTCAAGGCGTCCCATACTTTGGAACAGCGGTATTGCAAGGTAAAAGACTGGTCTCCTAAGTTTTTCTTTGTCTCGAGCCATGGTTGGGAGTTCCCAGTGGGCCAAGTGGGCCCCCGAGAGTTCCACATATGGACAGATTGGGGAACAATTCCGGAGGATAAGGCCGTGCATCCAGTAGCCATTCCTTACGAATCAAAGCGCCTAGTGATCATGTGGGAGTGGGTGTAAAAACATCTTGATGGCATCCGCTCCGAGGTTCTCTTGTTCGAGGAAAGTCTGGAGACTTTCCTTGTCTCCCCTAGGGTACCTTCCTTCTGGTGATAGGTTGCTGACTGCACAGCAGCAAGTCATCCCACTCCAGAAGCACTCCTCGAACCTTCCTGTCTCAGTCAGAAGGAAGAAATCCTCAAGGAGGAGGTCCCTGTAGAGGACAGACCTCTTCCTGGGGGTTTAGGACCCCTTGGAGCTGGAGGCTACTTCTTTGGAGGTTGGTAATTTGATTACCGAGGTGGCCTCTGCCATGGTTGCAGTGGTCGGACAGGTGGTCAATCCTCCCACGGTGCCCCCTTCCGCGATGATTGGTGATGCGCCCGGGTTTGAGGTTGACATGGGCAATCTCCTTGAGAATATTTTTATATCTTCTCCTTCTCGAGAGGGGCAACATTCTACTTTTTGGGTCTCTCCCCCTTCCTCCTCTTGCTCGGCTGCTGAGGATCTCTCCCGGGAGGAGGCCGGTGAGGGAGGGGAAGCTTCCTCCGGTCCCCATGCGGGTGTGGAAGGTTGCATAGGAGGTCAATCCCCCCCATTGTTGAGATCCTCGAGAGTCCGACGTGTTCCATTGCAGATTCTTCAGTCCTGGCTGACGTTGGTTTGAGGGTCCTAGTTGTCGACCTGTCTGCTCACACAACGCTTCTGACAAGTAACGACTCTCTTCCGAATATTACAATCGGCCCTACCATTGGGAGCTCAAGTGAGGACCCGGCTGCTCCCTCTGAGGCCCTCGGGGAGTCTCCCAAATTTGCTGACCCTGAGGAGATCCTCCCTTCCTTGTCTCAACTGGCTATATGGAAGGGAGACAAGATGATGTCGTGGGGTAGGTTGTCGAATGCCTATCGTCCTTCTTCCGCAAGGTTCGACTGCTCCTTTTTTGCCCTTCTCTTGTCTTCATTCTCTCTCTCTTATTAATGTTGTTTTTACGTCATCAGGTCACTTCTCAACTTGTGAACTTTGTTGTGGATGATCAGGAGGCTGTTGCTCTGGAGAGTTTGGATCGTGCTCGTAGCCACAGGGAAGAGAATGAACGACCAAAATCTGAACTCGAGGAGTTGAGGCAGGACTTGTTGAACGAGCACAAAAGGCTGACAAGGTTGGAGTGTTGTCTTTGGAAGGGCAAGCAAAAGTGGGAGGAGAAGAAAACCCGACTGGAATAGACTAATCACAGTCTTTGAGCCAACCTCTCTCGAGAACAGTTGGAGAAAAAACAGTTGCAAGGAGAAGTAAACCAGTCAGAGCAGCTGTGCACGAGCCTTTGGGATGCCAACCTTTCTTTACACAAGCAACTAAGATGGTTCTCGACTCTTTGAGATAAGGCGTGGGGGCAAGGGGTCAATGAAGGTCGCAAGTCAATGCGGTCTTTTCTTCTCCAAAGCCGTAGCTGCGTTCGAGATCTTTTGCCAAATACCTTCAGCGACTCGTGCCTAGTGAAATTCCCACCAGCAAGGCATCCTTTGAATCCAACCTTGATCTAGGAAAAGCGAGATGTCGACCGCTTTTGTGCCTTTGCTGACGTCGGAGGATCCGATCGGCCCTATCTTCGCAGTCTTTGAGTTGGGTGGTCTCGCTTCTGCTCCTGTTGGGGTCGTGACTCCTGGTGCCCAACTATAGGATCTTTATGCGCCTTGTTATGCCCTCCCCCTTTTCTTCTTATTTTTTGAACATGCGTCCGCATTTTATTGTCTGGCAGCTTGTATGCAGAGATATATTAGTAAATATTTTACTCATGATGCTTTTGCCTTTTGCTTCTTTTTGCTTTCTTCCTTGTCCATGACACTCTCGCCTACCTCGCTAGCTGTTCAAGCTGAGCTTGTTTCTCGATAGCGGATGGTCACCCTTGGCATACTCGTTATTGCTGTGGTTTTTGCTCTGGTGGCCATGTTTGTCGTGCCTTTGTTTTCTTTCTGTCTTACCCCGTTGGAGTCTTTCGCCTTATTGGGGAAGATTCTACTGGTGGAGGTTTTGCTGCTCATGCGGCCAAGGGCCGGCTTGTATTCTTCCATAAGGGGGACAAGGCAACCTTCCAGGCTGGCCTTTCCCCAAAGTCTCACTGTGGGAGGGAAGTTGCTGATGGGGTTCCCTGTGATGACCAGAGTTTTGTCTAGGCTTAGCCCTTAGAATTCGTTCTAGGTTGCCATGGAATTTTATGAGCCTTAGTTACTTTGGAAGGCCTTAGAACCTTTGATGTGGTAACTTGAGCCCAATAGGATAGTGGCCCCAGTTTACTTTGAAATTTCGGCCCTATTTAGAAACCTAGGTCCAATGGTTTAGGCCCATGATCCAATTCTAAGTCACTAGTGCCATGTGTTATGAGAATGTTACACCTTGAACCTAGTCTTGATAGTGGGTTAAGGGGGAAAGAGAGGTGTAGGAAAAGCACCAAGAATGGCTTGCATGCCTAGTCCATTGTCTTTGTCTAGAATTCGAGTTCCAAGGTGGATTTCTTGGAAAGGGAAGCCTAGGGAAGTGAAATGGAGCTTTTTTAGAAATTTTACACGGCAAACCGAAGGGAAGCAAATAGGATTTCGAATTTAGCTAGCTTTTGCCTAGTATCAAGCATGCACTAAGTTTCTACAAAATTTTGTGAAGAGACTTTGGTATCAAGGAAAAGTTTGCCCTTAGGGTTTCGGCTAGCACACTTCCAAGTATTCCATTCACTTGCCACTTGTCACTTAGTGTATTTTGGACCAATGGTACATGAAAGGTCACCTAGGGAAGGAGTACTTGGAAGATAAAGCAACATCTTGGGAAAGGAAAATGGAGAGGACGACTAGGGTTATGGCACACGCTGAATGCCACTTGTCATCCGTGCCAAAAGTTACTTGTTGGGAATAGGAGAAGGCATGTATTGTTTTACCAAGCTACCTTGACGAGATATTTACTTGTTTAATGAAAGGAAGGGCATAAAGGGGAGGGAAGGAATTTCGGCCAAGGAAGAGAAGCCCTACATGCCACCCCCCAAAATGTCCATTCCCAATGCAATCCAAGTGGGGAACTCCAAGAGGCATTTTGGCAAAAGGGAAAGGGGGAAGAAGAAACCTTGCCACTTGTCATCCATGAAAGAATTTTGGACGCAATCAAGGACGGAAGTGAAGGGTCTCCTATAAAAAAGGAAGGGTTCGCGCCAAGGGGCTTTTCCCTTGCCATTTTTCAGATTTGCATGAGCTCTCACTCTCCCCACACAATTCTCCCATGATCATTTGAAAGTTACCTCATTTTCTTGTATTTTCTTTCCAATCAAACAAGGAGGATCCTTGCAAGAGAAGGGATTTAGGCACTACCAAGGATTAGCAAGGTAAGGATCGGCTTCCTCTAAGTCTTGCACACACACAAGTAATTTCTCAATCCGAAAATGAGATTCAAATCTCATTAGATTTTGAGAAAGATAGAACACCCACACTTTCTACCGTTTTTTTGGAAATAACTTAGGGTTTTCAAGAAAAACCCTTGAAGCCGATTAGTGAAGGGGGAAGTTCATCTTTCATGTTTCGACCACCATATTTATCTTTGCTTATTTTAGGTTTTGTTTTACTTTATGAGTGAAATGAATGGGTTTTAACCTAAAAACCCTAGAAGCCGAATAGTTTAAGACTAAGTGATGCCCTAGAAATCCACACACCCACACAGGAACATGAGATAGGGTTTTATATGCTCTTTCTAATATAGTATGTTCGGATTTACAGCTTGCTAGTATTTCTTTACGTGAATTTTTGTAAGTATACACTCAACTTACTCTTGGTTAATGCTTGTATATACTTGTGTAAATCGTTCCAAGGTTTGATTGCTTTATTTGTTATCTCTTGGTTATTTGTTTCAATATGTTAATATGATCTTGAGTGACTCTAAGGAAGGAATTATATGTTTCAGATTTATGATGAAAATGCCATGAAATGTACCTATAAGTTTCGGTTTTCACTTGATTGAGGTTGATGGTTTGTGCAACATGATGTTTCGGTTTGAACATTCTTTAGAGGCTTTGGGCTTAGTCAAAAACCTATGATTTCATGTCCTAGTTTACTATGTTTTGATTTCTAAAATATATGCTTGAGGTCTGGAACATGTTTAAGTGATGAATCATCATGTTTTTGTACCTATGAGTTTCGGCCTAAGCAAGTTTTCATGGTTCCATGTATATGTTTTGATATCTCTTATGGTTTATGTTATCATGTTATGAAATGAATATGTTATTGTGGCGCCCTGTAATACCCGAGTCCTACTACGTAGGTTCTTACATCATTTTTATTAATTCTTTAAGTTAAATATTTTGAGATAAATATATTTTTATTACTTCTAATTATTTTATTTTAAGATGAGTATGCTTTATTTTTAAAATATGATTTATTAAAATAAATCAAGGGTATTATTTTTAAGACTTTGAAATATTTTTCCTTAAGTCCTTTAATTTTATTTATTTAGATAATGACCCAATTAATCTCTACCATTGAATTGGTAGGTGAAAAGCATTCTTGAGTTGGAAAGATCTCCACCATTCATCTTCCAAGCTTGTGTGATAAGCTTTGACCAAGCAACTAAAGCCCTTCATCTATTTCACCCGTAGGAAGCAACAAATAAAGACAAAGAAAAGTCATCATGTTCTCCTCCCAAGCTTGTATGATAAGCTTTGACCAAATCAACCAACCCCTTTTCCTTCATTGGACGAAAGCTTCCTATGTAAACCATAGAATTTCCTTTCCTATCCCTTACACGTTGGCTTACAAGAGAAGGAACAAATTCCTTCTTTCTCTTTTGCACCCATCGGTCAAAGATACACCAAAAGGCAAAATCAATTCCCTTAGTTCCCTTAAACGTCGATCCTCACCCAAGAAAAAGAAATAAAATTTCATCTTAATTTTCAAGAGCTAACCGATGCACACCTTCCTCTTCTCTTCTTCTCTTTTCTTTTCATCTTCAAGAAAACAAGCTCCTTTATCTCCCTTAAGCTTGTGACTCCATAGTAATAGAAGAAGAAAAATATTTTCTTCAAAACTTGGAACCAAAGCTTGATCTTATCTTCCAAAGGATGAAATATTGAAGGTAATAAACTCTTGGTTCACTTCCTAGCATGATTTTCATATGTATTTTGAATTTCACCATTTCCTTACTCATTGATGTTTCGGTTTTGGGGTTAAAACAGTGCTATCACTTTGTTCTTCATCTACACGGGTTTATCACCAATTGGTCCTCCACTTGTGTTTTGGAAGGGGCTAAGAGCTTCAGGTAAAAATCTTAATTTGACTTATTTATTTTTAATGTGATTTTGGAAGCCCATTAATTAGCTATTTTAGCTTGTGTTTTGGTGTAGTTAAATTCCTATATTGCAAATAAATATGTATGCCCTGTTTTTAGCCCAAACCGAATATTATTATAGTTGTTTTGTTATGTATATTCCTATATTTTGAAAATACTATGTTGTTATTAAACTTGGTTTAATCATAAGTGATGATTAAAATGATTTTAAATTATATATGTTGGTATTATGTGTCTTGTGTTGAGATTGGTTGGTAATCTATTTTTAGGAAGCTAGAGGTTTGGTTTAAAGGTTTTACTTGGTCCTATAATTTTATATCTTGCTTTTGAAAAGTATTAAGTGAGTAAATCATAAGTTAAGTATTTAAAGGTTTTAAAGTTTCTTAATGGGTGCCCTTGCCATACTTTATGCTACTTTAATTTTAATGGAAGGTTTTATCTAAATTAATTAATATATTGCTTATATGAATAAGTTATAGCTTAGTTAGTTTAGATATAAGAGATTAATTGTGTTTGGTATATTATGATATGCAAAGCTGTGCAAGTACCCCTAACCCATGTCATGCCATGTCTTGATGTAAAAGTAGCCCACTTATGTTGTCCCTCGTTTTTAAATTCTACCTAACCCGAGAGTCCAAAATGTTGATAAGCTAACATTTTTATAATGAGGGACTGCAAGTTGATTAAAAGGCATGTTTTCTAACTTGTTAACCTACTTGAGATGCCTAAATCTTTTTTAAAACCCATTGTCGAGAATTCCAGATTTTATCTCCTAGTGTCCATAACTCAAAGTGAGCTTGAACCAAAGAGACCTTGCTTGAAGCCTGTGAATTCTTAGCTATTTTTCATATAAGCTTTTAAAATAACCTTTCTATGGACAGCTAGCATGTCTTAATATTTAAGTTATTTCTTTTGTAAGTCGAGGTGAGGAGTAGTCATTTGGGTTAATGTTAAGTATAGAAGAGACATTAGATTGTAATATCGTGGCTTTCTCTTTTTAAAGGGAGGGCTAAAGAATATTGTATGAGTATTAACCTGCTTATGGTATTTATTGGAATAGGACCTATATTGATGATGGAAGTATCGAGGAGCGTAGAGGTAAGTAGCTATGACCATGCTCCTTACACACAAAGCTCTCTTTATGAAAGAATGTCTCTCTCTCTTTTATTGTAAATGTTTTTCTAAAGAAAAGAGTAAATGAATATAGTATGTACAAGCCCTTTCTTGATAGCCCCTGTTAAGCACCCTATCGATTATAATTGTGTGTATGTGTATACAGTAATGCATGCACGTAGGTTCTAAGTCATGAGGTTTCCATACATGCTCTCAATAAATTTATTGATTATTCCTATATGTAATATAGCATGAAAACGTATCTTTTTCATGAAATGCATGTGCATCAAAGTAAGAAAGATGATGAGAATGTTTTGAATGTTTCATGCCTTATGCTTCAAATGATGCTTTAAATGAGTTTGAAAATGCCCCTATGAACTGATGCTTTTAATGACGCAAAGAAAGTGTTTTAAAATGCCCATATGAACTCATGTTTTAAATAATGCGAAGAAAAGCATTTTAAAATGTCCCTACAAACTGATGTTAAATTTGTCCTTATGAACTGATGCTTTATGGATGCCATGGATAATGATGTTTAAGCTCATGTTTTGAAAATGATGTTTCTTCATGAATGCACTGTTAAATGAAAAGATGATGTTAAGTTCATGCTTTTAAATTACGTTTTCCATAAATGAACTGTTAAATGATGAAATGGACTGAAAGGACTGACATGAATGAATGAAAGAAAGAAAAGATTGAATGAATGAACGTTTTATTGTATGAAAATACGTAACGGCCACATGAATAAATGAAAAGGGGTACCCAATGAATGAATGGGCAGATTGCAATGCCGGACTGTAGTACTGGTAGTGCACCCAGTGCTGCACCCTAACGGAATAGGATTCCAACCCATGGCCATGGGCGAATCCATTGGCCATAGGGCCGCTAACCCTAGCACACGAGGCATAATAATGTGCAATGGCCTATGAAAGTGAAAAGATGAAAATCATGTTTATGCATGAAAGCTAATAAATGTTTATGCATGGAAGCAATGAAATGTTTATGCATGAAAGTATGGCTTATTCCTTAAACTATTATGCATGAAAGCATTGTCAAGAATAGCGAAAATGTTTATGTATGCATGTTTCAAAAGAAAAGAATAGATGCCTAGTATGTTCACTGCATGGTGTACTACTTACTGAGTATTCGACTCATTTTGTGTTAAATGTTTTAAACATCCAAGTAGTGATGAAAAGGCTGGGGAGCAAGGCATTACTGCAGAGGGAGAGGCAGACACTTAGGACCTTCCCTAACAAGGATAGTTATGTTACGAATGATAGGTTATGTTATGTATATTTTGGGATGGACTTTGAGAGTCCCTTATGGATGAATGCTCAAATAGAATGTCTATTAGGTGTTTCCTTTTATTAAATGAAAAATTTAGAATGCACGAGTGTCATGTCCATGCCGATCGCATGTTATTAGAAAAAGAAAGAAAAAAAAAGAAAAGGCATGTAAGTCAGGATTTCGTCCTTCCTGGGACGGGGTCGTGACACGCCCCCAGCCCCCGCTTGGGATTGGACGATGACAGAGACGCCGGGACATGTAACACAAGGCTACACACCTCTCGTACATGATAGATAATATGCTATGCACTTAAGTACACTAGCAGTATACAATAACAATGTAGCAGAAACATTGATAAAAGTTGGATAACTAAGCAACGCGATAAGCAATTGCAAAGCACATGGCACCATAAACTAATATCATAACCCAAAACATTGTCCCAAAACATAAACATAGGCCTAAAAGGCAAAGTGTCCCAATAAGCTCGAAGCATAATTTTAAATTTCTCAAAACATGGGATTCCTACAAAAGAAACATGAGTCCACAAAAGTTGATCACAATATTGTTGCCTTCTTTTTTTTTTTTTTTTTTTTTTCTTTCAACAAAACACTTATACCCCCGTACTCTTCAAGAAGATTCGAGCTTCACACGTTTCTCTAAAGCCTTGTCCTTATCTCGCTTGTTACACCGCTTGAACTCCGCGATGAATTCAAGTATACTCGTGATCTCTAGATCGATGGCCTTGAGTCGCTTGCAGAGGGAAGACTTGGGCCGATCCACGGCCATTTTAGGCGCAATCCTCTTTAGAGGAGGAGGTGCCGTTCTCTTTCTCTTGGTTATCATCTTCTCTTACTAAACTTGTTACAACTTCTATCATTTCAGTTGGAGAATGATAGTGGAAACTACCATAATGAGATTTCAAGAAATCTCAGCAAGTAATCACACAACATACCAATACAAACATACAAAAAGTAGATCATGATATGCGTGCATGGACATGTACTTGACATATGCCTTAACGAGAACTTGACTTATGCACTTAACTAGAACTTGACCTATGCACTTGACCATTTACAAAAGATTTGTAACAAAGACTTAAACTTTTCATAAAAACTTCTTAACTTTCTTATTCACGTGATTTTATTCAAAACTTACCTTATTAGAACATATCACAAGATTTCTATCGAGTGATCCTTATAATTTGAGCTCTTATAGTTGTTTAGAGGGTGGACACAATACGGCTCCCCTCATTGCACTGCATGTTCCTTCTAGTTACCGCACCATCAATGGTATGTACACCGTGATGAATGCGTCATAAACAGAGAATCGTATTAACTCGACCTTACTTCGTCGGGTTACATGCCTTATGCACCCACTAGAGTTAGGTGCATTCTCGCTCTAGCATTCTTTAAAAAGAATCCATTCGAGGCTCATCGACTATTCTTCGTCGACCCAGGGGTTACCACTCCATTTTTAAGCACTCTAGAGTGGATAAAGGAGTTCCACTAGGACATATCCGCACCCTAGCACTTGGGGTCGTGATAAAACTTTTTCTTTGAAAACATTTTCTTCGAAAACACTTTTGAAACACTTCTTTGAAAACACTTTTTTGAAAATATTTCTTCCCCAATTGCATGTGACATGAGACTTAAACATGCTTACTTATGCATGATATATGGCATATGAGGTACATGAAACAACCAAGCATAACATATTCATTTCATAGCATGATCACATAAACCATGATAGATATCAAAACATGTGCATAGAACCATAAAAACTTGCTCAGGCCGAAACTCATAGGCACAAAAATATGAAGATTCATCGCATAAACATGTTCCAAACTTCAAGCAAATAACATAGAAATCATAGTTTAGTAAAACAAAGCATGAAATCATAACATTTGACCAAGATCCAAATCATTCAAGACATGGTATGGCCAAAATATCATGATACACATTCTATCATTCTTAAACATGTGAAAACCGAAACATATACAAGTATTTCATGGCATATTCATCACAATTTCAAAGCATATAATTCCTTCCATAGATTGATATATGATCATATTAACATAATCAAGCAAGTAATGAAGAAATAGTAGCCAAAACAAACATGGTAATGAAAAGATTTACACAATCATATACAAGTGTTAACCAAGAGTAGGTTGAGTGTATACTTACAAAATCCTTGTAAAGAAACACTAGCAAGCTATAAATCCGAACATACCATATTAGAAAGAGCATCTAAAACCCTAACTCATGTTCTTGAGTGCGTGTGTGTGTTTCTAGGGCATCACTTGGTCTTAAACCATTCGGGTTCTAGGGTTATTAGGTTAAAACCCTCTTCATTTCACACATAATGTAGAACAAAACCTAAGGTAGCCAAGAATATATGTGATGGTCGAAACATGGAGGATAAATTCCCCCTTCACTATTCGGTCTCAAGGGTTTCTCTTAGAAACACTAGGTTATTTTCCAAGAAAATAATAGAAAGTGTGTGCTCTATAATTTCTCAAAGTCTAATGAGATTTGAATCTCATTTTTGGATTGAAAAAATATTTGTGTGTGAGAGCAAGACTTAGGAAAACCGAATCTTACCTTGCAAATCCTTGGATTTGCCGAAATCCTTCTCTTCTAAGGATCTTTCTTGTTTGGTTGGTGACAAAACACAAGAAAAATGAGAGAGCTTTCAAAGGAACTTGAGAGAATTGTGTGGAGAGAGTGGAAAGTGGAAACTCATGCAAGAATCTGAAAAATGGCCAGGGAAAAGCCTCCTAGGCATGTACCCTTCTCTTTATATAGTGACCCTTGACTTCCCTCATTGTTTGAATCAAAACCTTTGCATGTGAGACAAGTGGCAAGATTCCTTCTTCTTCCTCTCTCAAAAACCAAAAACCTCTTAGAGCTCCCCCTTTAGACTGAATTGGGATGAGGCAAATTTCGGAGGAGGCGTGTGGGCTTCCCTCCTTGGTTGAAAATCACATTTCCCTCTTATGCCCTTCTTTTCCTTTAACAAGTCAACATCTTCTCAAGGGGTAACTTGGTAAAACCATGCATGACATTTCCTATTCCCAACAAAAGACTCTTGGCATGGAGGACAAGTGGCATGGGCGTGTGCCTTAGCCCTAGCCGTCCCTCTCACTTTCCATTCCCAAGGTGTTGCTTCATCTTCCCAAAGTTCATTCCCTAGGTGACCTTTCACATTTCATTGGTCCAAAATGCAATAAGTGACAAGTGGCAAACAAATGGAATACTTGGGGGTATGCTAGTCGAAAATCCTAGGGGCAAACTTGTCCTTGATAAAAAGTCTCATCCAAAAATCTTCTCATCCAAAAATCTTCTAGAACCTTGGTGCATGCTTGACACATGGCAAAACCTAACAAAATTCGAAATCCCAAAGGCCTCCCTTCGAGTTCCTATGCAAAACTTCTAGAAAGATACCATTTCACTTCCCTAGGCTCCCCTTTCCAAGAAACCTACATTGGAACTTGATTTCTGGACAAAAAACAATGGGCTAGGCATGTAAGCCCATCTTGGTGCTTTCCTACACCACTTTTCCCCTTAGCCCACTTTCAAGACTAGGTTCAAAGCAAAGCATTCTTGGGTCACGTAACACTTAGCAAATTTAGAATTGGATCATGGGCCTAAACTTTTGGACCTAAATTCCCAAGCAAGGCCGAAATCCTTAAGTAAACTAGAGCTACTTTTCTCTTGGACATAAGTTACTACATCAAAGGCTTCTAAGGCTCCTAAAATACCGTGGCAACCTAGAACAATTCTAAGGGCCAAGCCTAGAAGAAACTTGGGCCATCACATCCTCTCCTCCTAAAAAAATGATTTCGTCCTCGAAATCGGCACCACAATCATTAATCAAAACACTTATAAGAAGAGATATCAGACTACTACCTCCTCCACAAGCGGCTATAGATTTTTCAGACGACGTTGAGGCTGAGGGCATATCATCTGCCTCCACAGTCATAGCATCCTGAGAAAAGTAGAATATGGCTTCCAAATCGTAACCGAAATACGTATTGACCCGCATTTCATTCAGCCTTTGCTCTATCTCAAGCTCGGTGTCCTCGATTGGTTGACCTTCTTCATGAAAATGAATACGATCCGCAGACGTATTCGAAGTCTCAAAAGGTACAAACTGACTTGCGTGTTCTTCTGCTGTAAGACTTGATTATGCTTCTGGATCAAAATTACAAAGATTTCTTCTTTATGCTTCCTTCGAGATATTCTACGACTGCCGTTCCTCATGTGGTAATGTTCGTCGAAGTCTTCCTTGATCGTCCGCATCAATCACATGAGTGCGATGATGCTCAAATATTTCCATCAGTCTTGCTTGCTTTGCTAACGCTTGCTGTTTTCTTCTAAGGCGCTCTTTGATACGACGTTCTCTTTGTTCCCTCAATCGTGCCATTGAAGAAACAAACATACGTAGGGTCCTTCTAGTTCATGCCATTCCATCAAAGGTTTTGAAGCTACAAACAAATGAGGATATTCGCTTCTCATTGTATCCTCCCGTTCCAAGTTGCTTCTTTGAATTTCGGGTTATTCCAGAGCACTTTCACTAGAGAAATCTTCTGTTTCCTTAACTCCTATTTCTTACGATCCACGATTTGTACTGGCCATTCCGTATAAGACAAATTGGGTTGAAGTTGAATCTCATCGGACTTCATAACTATTGGCCATTTTCTGAAACTCTTCTTCAAAGTTGATACATGAAACACATTGTGTATTCCCTGCATCTCTGTTGGCAAATTCAACCTGCAAGCTACTGGATCAACTCTTTCGACTATTTTGTAGGGTCTTACGTATCGGGGATTTAACTTTCCCTTCTTGCTGAAATGTACGACTCCTTTCATGGGCGATACTTTGAGGTATACCCAATCTCCTATTACAAACTCCAAATTCCTACGTCGGTTATCGGCATAACTCTTCTATCTGTTATGAGCTGTTTTCATTCTTTCCTGGATCACAATTACTTGTCTCTATACTTCTTGTAGGTATTCGGGTCCTAGCATTTTCCTTTCACCCACTTCATCCCAATACAACGGAGATCTGCATTTCCTTCCATACAAAGCCTCGTAAGGTGCCATCTGAATGGTAGCTTTTTTTTTTATTATTTTTTTTCCAAAGAGCCGGTAGCCACCCACATAGTAGTCCTGTCCCAAGTTTGTTGATAAGCTCTCACTTATGGCGGAGGAATACCGTGGTAACAATCAAGACAAACAATACCTTACAAAAAACCAACTCAAGCGACCAAATATCAAAACCTAGAAAAATCTAAACCTGCCTACAGAAACAAAAACAAAGCTGATCAAAACCCCTAAAGGAGTCTCAACCAGTTTTAACCAAAACCAAATCACTCTAAAACAAGCCTAAACTTGAATCAAAATCAAACAGAAAAAAACTATGCACGAAAGGAGGGAAAACCCCACCTATCCAAACAAAGAATCTCCTTAAGGAGATGAGGAAGCAAAGCCCACTCTTTGTAAATCACATGCGTGCCCATTTCCCCCTCTCTAGCTAGAAAATCAGCTACACTATTCCCTTCCCCATATTGATGAATCACTAGGATATTTACCCCTTATATCACTACCATTAACTCCCAAAAATCCCAAAGGTACCATAATGAGCATGTACCTTTCCGAAGCCAATCGATGACAATGCGCGAGTCACTTTCAATGATCACATTCAAATATCAAAGCCGTTTACATAAACGAATACCTTCGAGAATTGCTTTGAGTTCCGCGCTATTATTTGTGCCTTATCCAAAATGACTAGAAAAAGTCACTAACACCTTGCCATGGTAATCTCGCATAATTCCTCCACCTCCTGAATTTCCCGGATTTCCCCTACAACTACCATCACAATTCAATTTCACCCATCAAGAAGGAGGGTTAATCCATGTCACATACTTACCTGGCCTTGCGCAAGGGAAACGATGCGGAAGTTTGAATTCCCGCACTAACTCCATGTCTGGCGTTGTGAGCTTCCGTATGGCAATTGAATTCACTGCAATCTCACTAACCCAGTATTTAACTTGTCTCCAATCTGTTCCGCGTTTTGTTGCACACCCTCCATTCTAGCTCTACATCTTCTCTTCCATAAACACCAAGTAATCACACACGGCATCACTCCAATTAAAATACCTTTGATAGATGATTTTTTAGCACAAGAGAACCAGCTTGAGATTTTGTTTTTCCAGGCGTTGAACCTGTGAAAAGGAGCTCCCAATAACATACTAGCTCGACACCAAATCTCTGCAGCTACCTCACCTGAAGAGAGGATGTGATCACTGTCCTCTTGGCACCACTGCGCATAGCAATCGCATGCCGAAGCCATCAAAATTCCCTTGGGCCGAACTCTCTTGTCTACGGGCATACACTTGAACCAGACTTTCCATACACAAATGGAAATCCTTTTCGGAAGAAAAGGGTGCCATATCCATTCCTTCCATGTTAGAACTTCACCATGTTTTCTCACTGCCTCTCATGCTGTTTTCGTAGAGAAAGTACCATTAGGTGTTGGTTTCCAAACGTACATGTCCGCACCTCTTTTACCAGCCGGAACATTGTGCATAATTTCCAAAGTTCTATCAGCTCCCACCAACTCCAGTGATAAATCAGAATTCCAATTGTTTTGAATCTAGCAATCTCGAATACATAACTTCTTGTTGGCAATCATCTTAGTACTCACAGAAAGTGGACCAGAAGCAAGCCACTTATCATACCAGAAAAGGGAGTTTCCACCACGCACCAAGACTTTCACATTCTCCATGACTTCCAGAATAATAGCCAACATTGATTTCCAAAATCGTGAATCATTAGGTCTCTTTGACCGAGCTAGAACATGGTCATTCCTACAATACTTAGGTTTGAAATAATCTGCCCATAAATTGTTAGAAGTAATCAATCTGAAGGCAAGTTTCATATGGAGAGATTTCTGAACCACCTTAAGATCTCGCACACCCAAACCCCCTTTCGAGATTGGTTTGCAAACCATTCTCCAAGAGAGCCAATGAACTTTCTTTTTACCTTCCACCTCGCCCCACCAAAAATTAGCAAAAAGAGAATTGATGCAAGAAATAATGCCCATTGGAACATTAATGACGGGCATCAAGTGTATAGGTGGGCTAGACAGCACATGTCTAAGTAAAATCAATCTTCCAACTTGCGAGAGCAATTTAAATTTCCATCCGGCAATTTTTGTACGAATCTTCTCCACTAGAGGCTTTATACTATGGGAAGTAAGCTTGCTTGAAACCAACGGTGCACCCAAATATGTGACTGGGAACTTACTTTCCGTGAAACCGGTGCTTCTCAATAAACCCCTTTTGCGGCCTGGGCTAATATGTTTTAGACAAAAAAATTGCTGACTTAGCCTTACTGATTTCTTGACCCGACCACTTTTCATACTGACGTCTTTTCGCCATTGGCAAAAATAACGATGTCATTCGCATATAGTAAATGAGACACTGTCGGTGCCCCAATTGGATGATAAAATTTTCCAATGCGACCATCCTCAAAACTCTGCCGAAGTAGCCTTGTCAAGACCTCCTCCATGAGGATAAACATTAAAGGAGAAAGGGGATCCCCCTGTTGCAAGCCCCGGGCTGATTGAAAAAAACCTTTAGATGTGCCGTTCATCATCACCAAGAACCACAGGGCCTCCACACAATTTTTAATGAGCTTGCAAAAATTATCGGCGAACCCAAATGACTTCAATACCTCCAAAAGGAAATTCCAATTAACTCTGTCATATGCCTTGATCATATCCAATTTAACCATCACATTTCCTCTCGTCCTTTTTTTATGCAAAGAGTGAACCATTTCCTAGGCCAACGTAATATTTTCGAAAATACTATGCCCCGGAATAAAAGCACCTTGCTCATGCGAAATCAACACATCAACAATGGCAGTTAGTCTGAAAATAATAATCTTTGAAAATTTTTTATAGGCCACCAAGCATAAACTAATGGGGTGAAATTTATCAAAACTCGAAGGGTTATCTACCTTTGGAATTAGAACAATAAACGAAGAAGAAAAGAACCTGGAGAAAAGAGTGCCCTGGAAAAAATATTTTGCCACTTCAACGAGATCTTCCTTTACAATATCCCAACAAGACATAT
This sequence comes from Juglans microcarpa x Juglans regia, assembly GCF_004785595.1. Lineage (NCBI taxonomy): Eukaryota > Viridiplantae > Streptophyta > Magnoliopsida > Fagales > Juglandaceae > Juglans > Juglans microcarpa x Juglans regia. Next base: position 22,834,298 of record NC_054603.1, on the reverse strand, counting down.
AAAATTCAGATCCGAATCCATCGGGCCTCGGACTACTTTCCTTCGGAATAGAAAATACCGCACTTTTGACTTCCTCCGTTGGCACTATGCACAAAAAATTATTTTCAGCCACTGAAATTTGCCTATTAATTATCACCAAAAGGTTAGAGGGCTCAATGATAGACGGCTCCTCAAGGAATTTCTGGAAAAAATTGCAGCCTCATTGTGCATAGCCTCCGCTCCTTCCAGAACTCTTCCATCCGTCAAGACCATTCTATCCAGGCGCCCCTTTTTACTCCTCTGATTAATCACTGAATGAAAGAAACGAGTGTTTTTATCCCCCTCAATTAACCATTTTTTTTTTTTTGCGATTTGCCTCAAACGAGTAGCTTCTCTATTTTCCCACAACTGTAGCTCTAACTTAGTAGCCAAAAAATCCTCTTCATCTTCCTCTGAAAAGCCTGATTGCATTTGGCTTTCCAGAATTTCCATCCGCTTCTCAAGAGCTTGAATATATTAACTCCCACTCTCCCAAAAACGGTTCTATTCCATGCACGAAGAGCAATCTTTGTTCTCTTCATGCGGACAACAAGCTTTCAAAATCCCAAAGATGCGTCATTCCTACACCAAGCCTCTTTATCACACGATAAGAAATTTTCATGTGAACACCACATGTTCTAAAATTGAAACAGGGATGGACCGTAAGAAGAGAACGGCCAATGCAAATCGACCAACATAGGACAATGGTTAGAAAACTTCTGACTCAGATATCGGAAATAAGCCGCACCAAAAAAATACGAGAATGCCGTATTCACAAGAACTCTATCAAGCTTCACCCAACTGCACGACGCCCCTTCGTGACCATCACACCACGACATTTGTTGTCCTGTATTTGATAAATCAACCAGCCCACACTGTGTATACAATCATTAAAATCAGACATAGAAACTAAAGGCCTTGGATTTCCACCAATCCTTTCCGCATCAGTTCTAATTGCATTAAAATCACCTAAGACCACCCAAGTAACATCCGAACCTTGGCACCCTTCCAGGCTCCTCCAAAGCTCCCTTCTTTCCACATAGGAGCATTTTGCATAAACAAAAGTCACCAAGATTCGTTGGCCATCCTTGCGAAACCAACCCGATGTCATCTATTCTGTCATCAAAATTGTCTCAACGGCATGAATGTCCTTCCAAAAAACCCACAGCTTGCCACCCTTAGCTTCATTGGAAAGGGAATGATAATAACCCAAAAAATTACCCAGTAAAGCCATATGCGCCTCAACGATGAATCATCTGAATGGTAGCTTGAAAACTATTATTGTAGGCAAATTCCACCGAAGGTAGGTGACTTTCCCAATCACCACTTAGCTCCATAATGCATGCTCGCAGCATATCTTCCTAGGTCCGAATTGTACGTTCCGTTTGTCCGTCCGTCTGAGGATGATAAGCACTGCTAAAGTTCAGACGAGTGCCTAACATCTTTTGCAAACTCTGCCAAAATTGCGAAGTAAAACGGGTATCTCGGTTTGATACTATAGTCTTAGGTACTCTGTGCAATCAGACAATTTCCTTAACATAAAGTCGGGATAATTTCTCCATAGAATCTGTGTTAGCTATGGGTAGAAAATGTGCACTCTTAGTCAACCGATTGACTATAACCCATATCGAGTTCTTTCCTGAAGACATCCTTGGCAGACCAATTACAAAGTCCATAGACACATCATCCCAATTCCACTCTGGGATAGGTAATGACTGTAATTCACCTGCTGGTCTCTGATGTTCGGCTTTCACCATTTGGAAAATGGAGCATTTTGCCACAAACTCTACTACGTCCTTCTTAATTCCGTCCCACCAAAGCTGGCCTTTTAAATCTCGATACATCTTTGTACTGCCAGGGTGCACTGTGTATGGGGTGCAATGAGCCTCCCTTAGCAACTTTCCTTAAGTTCAGCGAGGTTAAGAATTACTTTTGTCTCCATATAAAAGAGCATTTCATTCCTTCCAATAGAGAAATGTTGCGGCCCTTCTAATTTTTGAATCTTTTATTGAAGCTTCTCCAGTTTCTCATCTTTGCGCTGCCCTTCCAGGATTTCTTCTTCGGTCACAGATATGAACTCTTGTACTACTACATACATGACATCTCGCCGCGATTCACCAATCACTAGGCTCCTCAATCTTGCTAAGACCGATGGTAAGTCTATCTGAACCTTGCGACTAAGTGCATCAGCTACAACGTTAGCCCTGCCAGGGTGATATTTAATTTCGCACTGATAATCACTAATGGTCTCCACCCATCTTCGTTGCCTCATATTTAGGTTTTTCTGACTAAACAGATACTTTATACTTTTGTGATCCGTGTACACTTCTCATTTCTCCCTATACAAATAGTGCCTCCAAATTTTTAGTGCAAAAACTACCGCTGCTAATTCCAAGTCATGGGTAGGATAATTTTGTTCATGGTCTTTGAGTTGTTGCGAAGCATATGCGACGACCCTTCCTTCCTACATTAGAACGCATCCCAATCCCATCTTAAAGGCGTCACTGTAAACTATGTAGGGTTTATGAGGTTCTGGTAATGCCAACACTAGGGCCGAAGTCAACCTATTCTTCAATTCATGGAAACTTCTCTCGCATTGGTCAGTCCATACATATCTAGCATTCTTTCTTGTCAATGTTGTTAAAGGGCTAGAAAGTTTTGAAAATCCTTCCACAAACTTTCGGTAATATCCTGCCAAACCAAGGAAACTACGTACTTCATGAGCATTAGTTGGCCTTTGCCATTCCGTTACAACATCAATCTTAGCAAGATCCACTACCACTCCCTTGCTCGAAATCACATATCCTAAAAATTTCACTTCCCGAAGCCAGAACTCGCACTTACTAAGTTTGGCATACAACTGATGTTCCTGCAATGTTTCCAGTTCAATCCTCAAGTGCTTCTTATGCTCTTCCTCATCATGAGAGTAAATCAATATGTCGTCTAAGAATACCACTACAAAACTATCTATATATTGCCGAAAAATCCGATTCATTAGTTCCATAAATGCAGCAGGAGCATTCGTCAGCCCAAAAGGCATGACTAGAAACTCGAAGTGTCCATAACAAGTTTGAAAAGTGGTTTTAGAGACATCTTGCTCCCTGATTCTAAGTTGATGATATCCGGATCGTAGATCAATCTTTGAGAAAATCGCAGCTCCTTGCAATTGACCCAATAGATTGTCTATCCTTGGCAAGGGATATTTATTCTTAACAGTCACTTTATTCAAATCCCTATAATCAATGCACATCCGAAGAGTCCCATCCTCCTTCTTAACGAACAAGACTGGTGCTCCCCATAGCGGTGAGCTAGGTTGAATAAAACCCTTTGCTAAAAGCTCTTCTATCTGCACTTTAAGCTCTTTTAATTCTGCTAGAGCCATCTGATAGGGTGCCTTATGCACAGGGGCTGTGGTCAATCCAAGCTCAATTACAAGTTTTGTCTCTCGATCTGGAGGTTATTTGGGTAGTTCATCAGTGAAAACCTTAGGAAAATCCTCAGTCACAGGGATTCCTTGGACACCTTCAGGTCCTTCCTTTATGTCCCTTACCATTTTGCTAGGTAGACATTATCCCCGTTCACCAAAATATTCTTGACTTGTTCAGCCGTTACCATAAACAGATCAAGTCGAACAAACTCACCCATATAGCAAATCCTTTCACATGCAGATAAGTTAAACACTACCTCCCGCCTTCGATAGTCTATTTGGGAATAATGCCTAGACAACTAGTCCATTTCTAAGATTAGATCAAATACCATCATGTGAAAAACAATCAAATCAGCGGTCAAGACCAAGTTCATGATTTCTAACGGGCAATTCGTAACTATACTCGTACAACCAATTACCTTCCCATCGAGAATAGCTACTAAAACCTTCCGAGACATTGGCTCAGCCTTGAGCTCGCATCGTTGTATGCATCTATTAGAGATAAAGGACCTTGACGCTCCAGAATCAAACAAAGCACATACCATGTACTGCTTCAATCTAACTTTACCTAAAGAGATAACTATGATTACTCAAGATTTCCCAAACACAAGCTATCTACAATTAAGGCAAAGTTGGAAATGTTACCAGTAATCACTCTCGTGTTTGCTGTCTCATCAGCTTCTAGATCTACTTCTCTAGGTGTAATAGCATAAACCTTGGCCTTTGCCTTAGTCTTGGGTTTAGCGTTTGGCGTCGACACTCCTCAGGTGTAATCTGCGGACAATCCCGGATTATATGGCCGGTTTGATCACATCTAAAACAGACTTCTGAGACCCTTCAACATTCTCCACTGTGCCTCTTCCCGCATTGGCGACAAGGTGGTGGAGTAATGGGTGATGCCTTCCCAACTTCCACGCCTTTTCCTTTGCTTGGGGTTACCGAGGCCTTTCGCTTCTCAGTATTACTTCAGACGAGTAAGGAAATCCCCTTTTCCTATTCGCTTGAGCCAGTGTGATTAGTCTTCGTTGCTCCGCCTTTGCTATTGAAGCCACATTGATCAATTCTTGGAAATTTCCTATCTGTAGACATGCTACTTGGTTTCGGATATGAGGTTGAAAGCCATCTTGGAACTTCCTTGCTTGCATGAAGGAAACCAAGATGGGCCTAGTCTTAAAGATCCTTTGCAACTTCCAGATGGCCTAAGAAGATCAAGGAGCCAATGCAAGGATGAGATAAAATAAGGTTGCTTTATCTTGATTGAGTTCAATTAGTTTTTAAAGAACTTGAGGGGGAAAACTCTTGAGGTAAAAGGCAAGAGAGTGTGAGACTATTATCGGGAAAAAGCCAAATTAAGGGTGAAACACGAGTGGAGTGCCATTATTCGAGTGTCAACACTTAAGGGAGTGTGTGAGGTTTTCTTTTTTGCCACTAACACTCTTTTGTGCAGCACCTTATAATGTCTCAGCGGAGTAGCACATCACCAAGGGGGAGAGCAAATAACTCATCCATTGTGTTGCAATCCGTGCAACAATAGTTTGAGCGGTTGAACTTGGTGTTGGGTGAACTGAGGGATGGTATGGATCATCAAGAAGCAGTGATTAGAAATCTGCAAGGTGGGAGAGATAGGTGGCGACGTGAGCCTAGTATTGAGAATGGGTATGAGAATGGAGAGTATGGTGAGGATGAGGAAGACCTAATATCTGAAGTTGGATTGGGTAGACATAAAGGAGTTAGGCATGGAAGAGGACTTAGGGCAAAGCCAGGGGGTCGAGATGGAGTAGATAAGAACCTGGGGAGCATCAAAATGAAAATACCATCCTTCCAAGGTAGAACTGACCCTGAAGTTTATTTAGAGTGGGAGAAAATAATAGAGTTGGTGTTTGATTGTCATAAATACTCGGAGAAGTAGAATGTGAAGTTGGCGGTAATTGAGTTCACTGATTACACTAGTATTTGGTAGGACCAATTAGTAACCAATAGGAGGAGGAATCTTGAGAGGCCTCTAGAAACTTGGAGAGAGTTGAAAGCTATCATGAGGCGGAGATTTGTACCTAGCCACTACTATAGAGACCTCTACCAAAAACTACAAAATCTTACACTGGGACCGGGAGTGTAGAAGATTACCATAAGGAGATGGAGGTAGCTATGGTTCGGGCTAATGTATTGGAGGATCGGGAGGCCACGATGGCTAGATTTTTGAGTGGGTTGAAAAGGGGGATAGCTAATGTAGTTGATTTGCAACATTATGTGGAGGTAGAGGACATGGTACATATGGCTATGAAGGTGGAGAGGCAGTTGAAAAGAAAGGGTACATCAAGGTATACTTTGGTTTCTAGTACTCCTTGGAAACCAAAGTGGGACAAAAATGATCAAGTTGTAACAAAGGTGAAGACCGAATCACCTATGGGAAAAGATGAGGGTGAGGCTGAAATCTCAATAAAAAGAGAGAATGAGTTGAAAAACAATTGTGAGGCCGAGAGTTCAACGAAAGAGGAGAGTGAAAGAAAAAAAGAGAGTGGAAAGGAAAAAGGGAGTGAGAGAAAAAAAAAGAATGAGGCTGAAATATCAAGAGAGAGAGAGAGTGAAAAAGAAAATAGGGATATGAGGTCATGATTCCTAGTGGTGTGTTTGGTGAATTGCCATCTATTAGGGATAGAGCACTACATTGGTTTTGTGCCAGGTGCGACAATTCCTAACCAACCTTTCTTTCAAGAACATGACTCTTTGACACACATGAAGGGACAAGGTAAGTTGCTGAGTAGAATGCATGCTAAGTGGGAGGACTGTATTGATACTTTTCCTCATGTATTCAAATACACACAAGGTATGAAAAATTTTGATGCAAAATTGTTGAGACTTGAATATGATAAGGAATTGTATGCTAATGTTAATGAATTTGCTAGTGTGTATGGAACATGTGAGAAAGCATCGTTTGGTAAGTTCTATAATCTAAATTGGTACTTGTTTAAAGAGAATAGATTTTGTATGCCTACTTGTTTTATGCATAAGTTGCTTGTGTGTGATAGATATGGTGGTTTGTTGGGTGACCTTGGTGTAAGGAAGACTTTTCTTGTATTGCATGAACGTTTGTGGGAATATCATTTGCCATTCAATGACGTGTTGCATGAACGTTTGTGGAAGTATCATTTGTCATTCATTGATGTGTTGAATGAACATTTGTGGGAGTATCATTTGCCATTCATTGAGTTCGCATATAATTAGAGTGGTCATTTTAGTATAAGGAAAGCTTTATGAGTGTTTCATGAACGTTTGTGTGAGTATCATTTGCCATACATTGACATGTTGCATGAACATTTGCGGGAGTATCATTTGCTTTTCATTGAGTTTGCATATAATTGGAGTGGTCATTTTGATGTGAGGAAAGCTTTAGATATGTTTCATGAACATTTGTAGGAGTATTGTTTGCCATTCTTTGAGTTTACATATAATTGGAGTGTTCCTCAATTTTCACCTTTTGAAATTGTTTATAGACTTAATCCATTTACTACTTTAGATTTAACACCTTTACCTATTGATAACAGGAGCAACTTGGATGGACTTTTTCAAATTCTTGAACGAATTAATGAAAATGCGTATCTAAGGGATCTTCCAATTAAGAATCTTGTTCCTGCTATTTTCAATGTTACTAACCAATTTCTCATTTTCCCTTTGATCCAGGTGGAGATTCGAGGTCGAATCCTATTGAGGAGAGGGGGAATGATGTGAACCAAGGTGAGCCTAGCCTTAAAGATCTTTTGCAACTTCCAGATGGGCCAAGAAGATTAAGGAGGCAATGCAAAGATTGATGCAATCCACTTGCGACGAGTTTAGCAAGAGCCCAACATTCAAGATGGGCTTGAAGAATGAAAACCAAGTTTTGTACCTCTTGAAACCCTAATTCCTAAAAAGTAACTCTCCAAATAAGCCCTTGGCCAAAATACAAGGCCTTCTCGAAAACCCTAGTTCATTAAAAAATAAGACGTGTAGGCCAGACATCATCAAGCCCACTTATTCTAAACTAATAAAATAAATCATTTAACCAAATTGGAAGTCTCCAATAACAATAAGGCCTATCTCTAAGTCATGTCTTCTACAGCTTGAATCAAGTGGATCAAAGCGGGCTCTCCTTCTTTCAAGCCCATCTTGAGTGTTGGCTGTTGCTAGCTTCATCCCAAGTGGATTCCACGAATCCGTGCATTGCTTTCTTGATCTTCTTGGCCCTTGATCTTGTAATTGGCCCATCTGGAATTTGCAAATGATCTTTAAGAGTAGGCCCACCTTGGTTTCCATCATTTCCCCTCTCCTCAAAAGGATTCGACCTTGAATCTTCACCTACATCAAAAGGAGAAAGATCAGAAACATTGAAAGTAGCAGAAATGATATGAACCCGCGGGAATGAAATCCCTTGAACCCACAATCAATTTGAAAACTCCCCAAGAAAGCCAAATTCAAGTCAATGAATGGAAAAAAATAGACCCGATGAGAACTCGTTTCAAGAACCTAGATTATATCAAAATCTAGACCCGTTGAAGAACCAGTCTCAAGAACCTAGATTACAAAGGAGGAACGCCACAAAGGTTGTGATTTACCTTTGATAAGTTCAAGAGTTCAATCAAGAATAAGAGAAGAAAACTCAACTCACAAATAACATTCAATATTGTCTAACCTTCAAATGAGGCTACAAGGAGTATTTAAACTAAATCTAATTAAAACCCCAGCCAAAATTAAGCCCATTTTTACCCAAAATGCCCTGATGAACAGTGTCTCGCTACAGTACGGCTACAGTAACGCCACAGTACCTCTTGAAACCCTAATTCCTAAAAAGTAACTTTCCAAATAAGCCCTTGGCCAAAATACAAGGCCTTCTCGAAAACCCTAGTTAATTAAAAATAAGACGTGTGGGCCAGGCATCTTCAAGCCCACTTATTCTAAACTAATAAAATAAATCATTTAACCAAATTGGAAGTCTCCAATAACAATAGGCCCTATCTCTAAGTCATATCCTCCACAGCTTGAATCAAGTGGATCAAAGCTGGTTCTCCTTCTTTCAAGCTCATCTTGAGTGTTGGGCTCTTGCTAGCTTCATCCCAAGTGGATTGCACCAATTCGTGCATTGGTTCCTTGATCTTCTTGGCCCTTGATCTTATAATTGGCCCATCTGGAATTTGCAAATGATCTTTAAGACTAGGCCCACCTTGGTTCCCATCAAGAAACATTATACTCACCTGGAAGATCCACTTTATATGCATTGCATTAATTTTCTCAAGAACTTGGAAAGGTCCGTCTCCTCGAGGATGCAACTTTGTCCTTCTTTGGGTTGGGAATCTTTCTTTGCGCATGTGAACCCAAATCCAATCTCCCGGTTCAAAGATGACACGCCTTCGCCCTTTATTGGCTTGGGAAGCAACCCTTTCATTCTTTTGGGCAATTTGAAGTCGTACCCTCTCATGAATTGACTTCACCAACTCCGCCTTCTTTTGTCCATCCAAGCTACTCCTGCCATCAACAGGTAAAGGCATCAAATCTAAAGGAGTAAGCAGATTAAATCCATAAACAATTTCAAAAGGAGAATATGAAGTAGTAGTATTCATGGTCCTATTATATGCAAACTCTATAAATGGCAAACAATCCTCCCAAGTTTTTAAATTCTTCTGAACAACAGTGCGTAAAAGCTGAGTTAAAGTCCTATTAACTACTTCAGTCTGACTATCAGTCTGTGGATGACAAGTAGTGCAAAATAAGAGCTTAGTACCCAATTTCTCCCATAACACCTTCCAAGAGTAGTTAAGGAATTTAACAGCCCTATCAGAAACAATACTCCTAGGTACATCATGGAGTCGCACTATATCTCTAAAAAACAAGTCAGCTATGTTTGTGGCATCATCTGCTTTATGGCATAGAATGAAATGTGCCATCTTACTAAATCTTTCCACAACTACAAAAATAGAATCTCTACCCCTTTTTGTCCTAGGCAGCCCCAAAACAAAGTCTATAGATATGTCTACCCATGGCTCACTAGGAACGGGTAAGGGTGTATACAACCCATGTGGCAAAACCTTAGATTTGGCCTTTCTACATGTAATGCACCTTCCACAAATACGATTAACATCTCTCTTCATCTTAGGCCAAAAGAAATGTTCATGGAAAATGTCTAAAGTTTCCTTGACACCAAAGTGTCCCATTAATCCCCCACCATTTGCCTCACGCACCCATAACTCACGCATAGAGCAACTTGGCACACAAAGTTTGCTTTCCTTAAATAAATAACCACTATGCTTGTAAAACTTACCAAATGCCACTTTATCACATGCCATATACACATTAGAAAAGTCAGCGTCATCGGCATACATTTCTTTCACATATTCAAACCCAAGCATTTTAGCACTCATAGAAATAAGAAGTACATATCTCCGGGATAGAGCATCAGTAACAATGTTCTCCTTACGTTGCTTGTAACGGATGACATAGGAAAATGTCTCAATGTATTCCATCCATTTAGCATGCCTTTTATTCAACTTACCTTGACCCTTGAGATGCTTCAATGATTCATGATCGATGTGGATCACAAATTCCCTTGGTCATAGGTAGTGCTGCCAAGTCTCTAATGCACGAACACGAGCATAAAGCTCTTTGTCATAAGTAGGGTACTTCAGGGATGCCCCGCTTAGCTTTTCACTGAAGAAGGCTATGGGCCGCCTATCCTGCATCAAAACGGCTCCAATCCCAATTCCTGGGGTATCACATTCAATCTCAAAAGCTTTGTTAAAATCAGGTAATGCTAGCACAGGTGAAGAGCACAACCTTTCTTTAATAGTGGCAAAAGCATTCTCTTGATTAGCCCCCCAATGAAACCTAACATTCTTTTTAATTACCTCAGTGAGTGGCTAGAGTCTTTAACAAAACACCGATAAAAGCTAGCTAAGCCAAGAAAGCTTCTTACCTTAGTGATGCTTTTTGGCGTTGGCCACTCCTTGATGGCCTTGACTTTCTCTTCATCCATCTCAATCTTTTGTACTAACAACATAACCAAGAAAAACAACTTTTTCCATACAAAAGACACATTTCTTGAAATTAGCATACAACTTTTCACATCTCAACACATCAAACACATATCTCAAATGCTCAATATGTTCATTTAAGTCCTTGTTGTACACTAAGATATCATCAAAGTACACAACCACAAACTTGCCTATGAATGCACGTAGGACATGGTTCATTAATCTCATGAAAGTACTGGGCCCATTTGTAAGTCCAAATGGCATAACCAACCATTCATAAAGCCCATACTTAGTCTTAAAAGCAGTTTTCAATTCATCACCCTCTTTCATTCTAATTTGATGGTACCCACTTTTAAGATCAATTTTACTGAAAATACATGAGCCATGCAATTCATCAAGCATATCATCCAATCTAGGAATGGGATGGCGATACTTTACCATGATATTGTTGACCGCCCTGCAATCAACGCACATCCTCCACGTCCCATCCTTCTTTGGCACTAGTAGCATTGGTACTGCACAAGGGCTCATGCTCTCCCTCACATACCCCTTGCCCATCAAATCCTCAACTTGCCTCTGAAGCTCCTTTGCCTCCTCTAGATTACTCTTATAGGCTGGTCGGTTTGGAATAGCAGCCCCGAGTACAAATCAATCTGGTGCTCAATGTCTCTAATGGGTGGCAACTCATTTGGCATATCCTCCGGGAATACATCCTCAAACTCCTGCAACAAAGAAACAACCAAACTATGAAGAGTCTGGTTAGTTTCATCAAGAGTAAGATAAGACTCTTTATAGACAAGAAAAATCATAGGGCGATCTGCGAAAAAAGCCCTCTTAACCTCACTCTCTCTTGCATAGAAACTCACTTTTGCCTTTCCTTTTCTCTCTGCAGACTCTCTTTCTTTTTTCTCTCGTGGCTCCACTCTTTTTTCTTTACTCTCAGCTACCTCTCTACTTTCTTTTTCAGTCTTTCTTTTATGCTCATTTTCACTCTCACTCTTTCATTTTTGCTCAATCACTTTTTCACTCTTTCTTTTTTTATCACTCTCATTTTCACTCTTTCTCTTTTGAGCAACCTCACTTTTCAATTTCAGTTGGTCCTCATAGACTTGGCTTGGAGTTAAAGGAGCAAGCTTGATTATTTTTCCCTCCTTTTCAAATCTGTACATGTTCTTGAAACCATCATGTGTCACCCTCCTATCATACTGCCACGGCCTCCCCAACAAAATATGGCCAGAACGCATAAGCACAACATCACAAAGCACCTTATCCTGATACTTCCCAATAGAAAAAGTAACTAACACTTGTTTGTCCATCCTAACCTCCCCACAATCATTCAAACACTGCAATTTGTATGGTCTAGAGTGTTTTAAGGTTGGTAAATTCAATTTCTCAACCAAAGTAGTGCTAGCCACATTAGTACAACTCCCCCATCAATGATCATACTACATACCTTATTGTTGACATGGCACCTAGCATGGAAATTGTTCTCTCTCTGTTGCTCTGCATCATCCACCTTAATGTATGCATTGAGAGCACGCCTGGCAACAAGAGACTCACTTGTCACGGGTATACCACTCCATCATCATCACTAGCATCAACCAACTTGGGCACCTCATCACTATCATATTCACTCCTAGTCATCACCTCCTCATTGTCACGCATAATCATCACCCTCCTATTTGGACATTGAGAAGCAATGTGCCCTGGACCCAAACACTTAAAATATTTAATATCTCTATTCCATGAAGGTTGGGATTCTACCTTGGGTTTGTTGCTAGTTCCCTCATCTTTTCCCTTAGGCGGTTCGGTCTTTCTCTTGCTTCAGTTTGATCATTCCTATCCCACTTTGATTTCCAAGTAGTGCTAGAAACCGAAGTGTACCTTGCAATCCCTTTAATCTTTAACTGCCTCTCCACCTTCATAGCCATGTGCACCATGTCTTTTATGTCCACATAATGCCGCAATTCAATTACATTGGCTATGTCTCTATTCAAACCAATCAAAAATCTAGCCATGGTGGCCTCCCGATCCTCCTCTACATTAGCCCAAATCATCGCCACCTCCATCTCCTTATGGTAATCCTCCACACTCCTAGACCCCTGTGTAAGATTTTGTAATTTCTGGTAAAGGTCTCTATAGTAATGGCTAGGTACAAATCTCCGCCTCATGAGAGCTTTCAACTCTCCCCATGTCTCTACTGGCCTCTCATAATTCCTCCTCCTATTGGTCACTAATTGATCCCACCATATAATAGCATAATCAGTAAACTCAATTACAGCCAACTTCACTTTCTTCTCCTCAGTGTAATTATGGCAATCAAACACCAACTCTATTTTTTTCTCCTACTCTAGATAAACCTCAGGATCAAATCTACCTTGGAAAGATGGTATTTTCATTTTGAAGCTCCTAAGGTCTCTATCTACACCGTCCCTACCCTTGAGATTCCTCTCAAGTCGTCTTTGACGCCTAACTCTTCCATGTCTACCTGACCTAACTTCAGATGCTAAGTCTTCCTCATCCTCACCATCTTCCTCATTCTCATACACATTTTCAACTCTATGCTCACGTCGCCTCCTATTTCTCCCACTTTGCAGATTTCTAATCGCTGCTTCTTGATGATCCATCCTATCTCTCACTTCACCCAACACAAAGTTCAACCTCTCAAACTGTTGTTGCATGGCTTGCAACACATAGGATGAGTTATCTGCTCTCCTCCTTGGCGATGCGCTACTCCGCTGAGACATTATAAGGTGCTGCACAAAAGAATGTTAGTGGCAACCTCACTTAAACCTCAGACATTCCCTTACGTGTTTACACTCGAATAATGGCACTTCACTCGTGTTTCACTCTTAATTTGGCTTTTTTCCGATAATAGTCTCACACTCTCTTGCCTTTTACCTCAAGAGTTTTCCCACTCAAGTTCTTTAAGAACTAATTGAACTCAATCAAGACGAAGCAACCTTGTTTCATCCCAACTAGTAATTAGGTCCAAGAAACAAGAACAAGAAAAACACGGAAGGAATGAAAAAAAATGGCACGTGAATCAAGGAAATTATACCAATGAAACCGTAACTATAAGACAAGATACGAATTAGAATAATGTATGTTGCCCCTTTGATGATAAGGCTCAAGAAAAATTTTGGATTTTTTTTTTCTTTTCTTTTCACCAACTGATTTGATCATAATCAAGAATAAGCAATTGAGAAATCCCTAACAATAACTCAAAAACCCTAAGACAAGTGATATACGGCAGCCCCTAGAACAAGAGATTTTAGCTAACACAAACCCTAGAACAATGAGATTCAGAAACCCTAACAATAGTGAAGAAATACAGCAGCCACCTCTATTTTTTTTTCTTTCTTTTCTTTTTTTCTAATCAATCCTAGAACAATGAAACCCTAGAATTAAATATGCAAGAAAAAAAAGATAGAACTAGACCTGATTGGAAACCTTGCTCTGAATACCAAATGATATGAACCTGCGGGAATCAAAATTCCTTGAACCCACAATCAATTTGAAAACTCCCCAAGAAAGCCAAATTCAAGTCAATGGATGGAAAACCTAGATCCGATGAGAACTCGTTTCAAGAACTTAGATTATATCAAAATCTAGACCCGTTGAAGAACCTGTCTCAAGAACCTAGATTACAAAGGCGGAACGCCACAAAGGTTGTGATTTACCTTTGACAAGTTCAAGAGTTCAATCAAGAACAAGAGGAGAAAACTCAACTCACAATTAAAATTCAATATTGTCTAACCTTCAAATGAGGCTACAAGGAGTATTTAAACTAAACCTAATTAAAACCCTAGCCAAAATAAAGCCCATTTTTACCCAAAATGCCCTGGTGAACAGTGTCATGCTACAGTACCATGGCTACAGTACGGATACAGTAACCCTACAGTACCTCTTGAAATCCTAATTCCTAAAAATAACTTTCCAAATAAGCCCTTGGCCAAAATACAAGGCCTTCTCGAAAACACTAGTTCATTAAAAAATAAGACGTGTGGGTCAGGCATCATCAAGCCCACTTATTCTAAAGTAATAAAATATATCATTGAACCAAATTGGAAGTCTCCAATAACAATAGGCCCTAACTCTAAGTCATGTCTCCCATAGCTTGAATCAAGTGGATCAAAGCTAGCTCTCCTACTTTCAAGCCCATCTTAAGTGTTGGGCTGTTGCTAGCTTCATCCCAAGTGGATTGCACGAATCCGTGCATTGCTTCATTGATCTTCTTGGCCCTTGTTCTTGTAATTGGCCCATCTGGAATTTGCAAATGATCTTTAAGAGTAGGTCCACCTTGGTTTCGATCACTTGGCCCTTAGAATTTGTTCTAGGTTGCCATGGCATTTTAGGAGCCTTAGTTACTTTGGATGGCTTTAGAACCTTTGATGTGGTAACTTAAGCCCAAAAGGAGAGTGGCCTCAGTTTACTTTTTAATTTTGGCCCTATTTAGAAACCTAGGTCCAATGGTTTAGGCCCATGATCCAATTCTAAGTCACTAGTCCAATGTGTCATGAGAGTAATACACCTTGAACCTAGTCTTGATAGTGTTAAGGGGGAAACACAGGTGTAGGAAAAGCACCAAGAATGGCTTGCACACCTAGCCCATTGTTTTTGTCCAGAATTCAAGTTCCAAAGTAAATTTCTTGGAAAGCTAGGGAAGTGAAATGAAGCTTTTCTAGAACTTTTGCATAGGAAACCGAAGGAGGCATATAGGATTTCAAATTTAGCTAGCTTTTGCCATGTGTCAAGCATGCACTAAGTTTTTTGAAGATTTTGTGAAGACACTTTTTTATCATGGACAAGTTTTCCCTTATGGTTTTGGCTAGCACACTTCCAAGTATTTCATTCACTTGCCACTTGTCACTTAATGTATTTTGGACCAATGGTACATGGAAGGTCACTTAGGGAAGGAGTACTTGGAAGATGAAGCAACATCTTGGGAAAGGAAAATGGAAAGGATGGCTAGGACTATGCCACACGCCTAATGCCACTTGTCATCCATACCAAAATTTACTTGTTGGGAATAGGAGAAGGCATATATTGTTTTACCAAGCTACCCTTGAAGATATATTTACTTGTTTAAGGAAAGGAAGGGCATAAAGGGGAGGGGCGGAATTTCGGCCAAGGAAGAGAAGCCCTACACGCCACCTCCCAAAATGTCATTTCCCAATGCAATCTAAGTGGGGGACTCCAAGAGGCATTTCAATAAAAGGGAAAGGGGGAAATATGTATATCTGACTGTACCTTTTTCGTATATTTTTTGTTTTCTGATGCTTTGTGCGGCTTCCTTTCTTTGGGTAGTTGTAAGACTCAAACTCACTCTCCATTGGGGCAGGGTTGGGCTACCTCAAGCTAGTCTACCCCTTTTTCTTTGTAAAACCCAAGCATAGACAAGTTCTCACCAATGGAGCATTACGGCGTCGTTTTGAATAAGGCTTTAAGCCTTTGTTTTGTTTTGTTTTTTTCTTTTCCTCCGTCGATTTCTTCCTCTCTCCCTCTCTGATTTTCAGTTTTTGCTTGTTCCGAATCTCACTCCCACTTTTTCATCAACTTCTCAACCGCATCTCTTTTTTCTTCACTTACAGAAATTTCACTCCCATCAGACTCTCTCCCTCTCCCTCACATCAGTTTCTAACCCTTGCCCCCAAAGCCCACGGTCCCAGACCATAAGGCAACACCACTGCTGCGAACCACCACACACTGAAGCCCAGCCTCCTGCCAATTATCCGCCTCCCAACATCTCACCAGACCACCACTGGAAGCCACCAGTCGTGCCTAGCTGCAGCAAGATGGGACACCCCCATGGCCCAGTGCCTCTGTGTCCTCAAACGAAAACCACCCCACGAACTTGCACCACCCAACCACTGCCTTGTACACACTACCACCTTGCAATCCTCCCACGTTCAATTCCAGCCACCACCTCACGAAGGGAGCTCCGCATTGCCACCACCCTTCACATGGTCAGACTGCAGCCCCCGTTGCATGGTCCGTAACTCCCTCTTCCTCTTTCTCTTGAGTTCCATCTCTCTCTCTCACACATTCACTTTCTCTCCCTCTCAGTGCCGTGTCACCGAGCCATACACTGTCGACCTAGCCAACCACCACTTCCGTCGACCCTGCCCATTTCTCTTAGTTTGCCCAGACTTTATCGCATGGTTTTGCATTTCTCAAGTATTTCGTTTGCATTTTCATAAGTATTTCCGTTTCAAGTTTTTGGTCCCTACCTACAAATTTGTTGAATAGTAAAGAAATTGTTTTAAATATATTTATATTACTACATCTAGTTTTTAAGTCAGTATGCTTTCTTGCCATTTGGTGTTTATTTTGATATTGAGTTTGATTTATTTGAGATGTTTCATGTGGGTCATGTTTAGCGTGAAATTATAATTTCATATAGATAGTATTTAAAGATCTAAAATTTTAGTTATATAGTAATAATAGTTATAACTATTTTTAGTAGTAAATAATAAGATTTAGCATTTTATTCTAAATGCTTTAAAATTGATTTAAGTATATTTTACTAAATGAGTTTTTCATTGTTTATATTATTTGAATTCGAATATTTTATGAATTACTATTGCTTAAGAAATTTATGATTTCCTACTAGGATATATGTTGAAGTATTAAATTACCCTTTTAATAATAGTTTATAGAGATATAAATATGATTAGGTTAATTTTTGAAGAGAATTTAAGTTGTTTTTCCATTTTTGATAAAATTATTTTATAATAAGTTAAGCTTATTTATTTATTTATATATTTATTAATGATAATATATTTATTAGATTTTTTATAACTAAAATAATTATCAAAGCTATTTTCTGTAGTATGAGTTTAGGTAAATGGAGAGTTTTAACAAGTTCTTTTAGAAGTTTAGTAACGTTTAGTGTTCCAGATGGGCCAATTACAAGATCAAGGGTCGAAAAGATCAGGGAAGCAATGCACGGATTGCTGCAATCGACTTGGGATGAAGCTAGCAAGAGCCCAACACTCAAGATGGGCTTGAAAGAAGGAGAACCAGCTTTGATCCACTTAATTCAAGCTGTGGAAGACATGACTTAGAGATAGGGCCTATTGTTATTGGAGGGTTCTAATTTGGTTAAATGATTTATTTTATTAGTTTAGAATAAGTGGGCTTGAAGATGCTTGGCCCACACCTCTTATTATTAGTAAACTAGGGTTTTCGGGAAAGTCTTGTATTTTGGCCAAGGGCTTATTTGGAAAGTTACTTTTTAGGAACTAGGGTTTCAAGAGGTACTGTAACGTTAATGTAGCCATACAGTAGCCGCGCGTACTATAGCGCGACACTGTTCATCAGGCGATTTTGGGTAAAAGAGGCTTTATTTTGGCTAGGGTTTTAATTAGGTTTAGTTTAAATACTCATTGTAGCCTCATTTGAAGGTTAGACAATATTGAACTTTTTTTTTGTGAGTTGAGTTTTCTCCTCTTGTTATTCATTGAACTCTTGAACTTATCAAAGGTAAATCACAACCTTTGTGGCGTTCCTCCTTTGTAATCTAGGTTCTTGAGACGGGTTCTTCAAAGGGTCTAGATTTTGATATAATCTAGGTTCTTGAAACGAGTTCTCATCAGGTCTAGGTTTTCGATCCATTGACTTGAATTTGACTTTCTTGGGGAGTTTTCAAATTGATTGTCGGTTCAATGGATTTCATTCCCGCGGGTTCATATCACAATTAATATTCTTTTGGCACGGTTTTGGAGATCTGAAAAGTTAAGAAGTTCAGGTAAGCAGGGTTTCTATGCTAGACTTTATAGGAATTGTTCAGACTGTGTGGTTGACTTTCTGAAAATTTTGCATGTTTTGTTATGAAATGAGAACTTGGGAAAAAAACCTCGGTCGTTTATTTGTATTACTCATGAAATCTGTATGAAAGGGAGAAAATGTTTCTGACATGCATTGTGTAGACATGAGCTAAATTTTGTTATGTTGTCTCTGAAATCTGAAAAAGAGCGATATTGAGAATCTAAAAAATTGTGCATTGATTTAGAAAGATGCTCTGACTTTTGGTTTTTCAGCATGTGAGAATGATCGGGTTATGTTTTGGTACTCTGTCTTTTTTTTTATATGGCATCTGAAAACCTTTGACATGGTGTACTGAATTTTGTATCTGACTCTATCTTTACTTTGCTCTGCTCAGTTATGCTCTGCTCTGTTTGGGTTGGTACCAACTTCTCTGTCTCTGGGTCCATCCACTTTGGAAACAAAGTGATTTTATGTGGTCTTTCCTGTGTGCACACTTATGGCTCAGAGAGTAAGAAGGGAAAGATTTCATCTCTGTCTTTACCCGGTTTGGCCACCGGGATTAGCACAACCTTACCACTGGGGCAAGACATGGTCTCTGCTCTGTGAGATGCTCTGTTTTGATGTGATGATGATACTCAGGTTATGTTATGCCAAAGTACTCTGGGTTTTATATGTCTAAATACCATCGCTCTGTTACGTTTAAAAACATGTATTGTTCTGTATGATAACTCTAGAAAATATTTTGTTTTGCATACTTTACTCTATAAATGCTCATGTTTGCACGCTAATATATGTCCTCTGCTTACTGAGTTATTGATAACTCACCACAACATTTTTTAGACATTTTGAATACTTCAATGGAGGTTCAAGAATAGGAAGTATGAGTAAGGTTTTGTGAGCATAGTCTAAAACCATCTATACTCTTAGAATTGTAAAATTTAAAGTAAAACTAGCTCAAACATTCCCAACCCATGGCGTGCACTCTACTTTATGTCTTAGTGTGTTTTCAACTATTGATCCCTATGAATGCATGCTTATACAATTTTCTTTAGTCACAAACAATCACTATAGTCCTTAATGATATGATAAAGGACAATTATTTGATGAACAAGTTGATCACAATACTTAATCAAGGCTAAAAACCTTAATATTCATTAATCCTCCATTAATAAAGTTTGATGTTCCTAGTGTAATTCACAAAGCCATGCTTTCAAAACTCACCCAAAACATGTACTTTCGTTCTTATCCCAATTAGAAGGTTTCTAAATGTTTAATCACCAAGCCTAGGTGGAATATATCAAACTTCTTGCCTTAATCACACAAACTTACTTAAAACCCATGCATGTTTTGATGATCAAAACAAGATAAAATTAAAACTTATCATGGCAGGCATTTAATAAAAAACAAAACCTTCCATGAACATTCTAAGACATTAATAAATCATATTAAAATATGCTAAGACATGTCATAGCTAAAATTTCTACTTAAAACAATTTAAACACTTAAACCATTCTTAGTGAACCCGATTTTGAATTAAACATGGTAACTTTTTCTAAATTCATCCAAAAACCACTCCAACACTTGAAACCACACCTTGACATGTAAACTAAGATCTAGGAAACTTACAAATTTCATAGCCCACTCAAGCTCCTAGCACAAGAACTTCAAGAACACTCACGCACTCACACACCTTTTGGTTTCTCTCAAAACTAAGGGGAAGATGGCTCTCAATGCTCAAGGGGGAGTTGGAGATGAGGTGTGGAGGAAATGAGGGGATGGCGGGGCTTTTTATAGGTGGCCAAGGGGGTGGAGACATTGGCCTAAATCCATGGGGATTGGATGAGATGGGCGGTGATGTAAGGAGCTGAATTTTCAGCTTGCACTTCATCACCTTGGGTCACTTGTGCAGAATGAAATAGTGCCCTAAATCATCAGGAATTCATCACTACAGGTGCTAGATTGATCCTAAGGGTGCTGGTCAAGTTGTGGTGCAGAAGGAAGAGAAGAAAAACACTCAAAAACCAACCATGGAGCTAATGGGTTCGTGGTGGTTTTCCTTGGGTAGTTTTGATCATAGCCTTGACTCATCCCTTTGTCTCTTCTTCAAGACTGATTTGAGTAGGTCATAAGTCACTTCTTGAAGGCTTTCTCCGGTGGAAGAAGGTGGAGGGTTGGCTGCCATTTGATCATGAAGGTGCAGCTCAAAGAAAATGATGCAAGGGAGGGTGGTTGCTGAGTAGAGTGGCTTAAGTGCCTTCAGATTGGTGACTTCTCTGGGTGGGAAAAACTGGTCAAAGGTTCATGACGACCATGAGGCCTCTTGGAGATTGGTTGGTGCTGGAGGTGGCATGGGGTGGTGGCTTAGCCATGGGTAGAAGGGAGGTTGAAACTCAACGAATTCGGTTCCCATCCAACTAGTGTCCTAGGTGCATTCGGTTTGGGGTTTTGGGTTTAGTTTTTGAAGCCAAATTTCATCCAAGGTTTGGTTTGGGTCTAAAGGGATCATATGAGGTGTTTAAAGGTCATAGTTCCCTTGAGAAAAAGACACAAAAAGATTGGACTTAAGGGCAAAATAGTCCATTGCACACAAAGGGCACTTATGTGTGCCAATTGGTGTAGTTTGGGGTTTCATATGTCATTTCTTCTAGTGACATGTGTGGAGGTTTATCTAGGATCCTAATATGATCAGAATGATGTAATTGAATAATGAAAGAAGAAAATTTCAGATAAAAAATGCTAAAAAGAGTAAGAAATAGAATTAAACTCTAAAAAATGTTTTAAAGACCACTAAAATAATTATGTAATAAATTAATATTATTTTAAATTTTATTTTCACCAAAAGAATTTTCTTTGTCAAATAAGATATTAGTAGTTTAGGGCTCGCTTGAATACTTAGAATATCTCAGTATATCTGTAAATAATGGTGAAGTAATTTGAGTTAAAATGTTTTATTGGGTTTTGAGAAAGAAGAGAGGATAAGTTGAATAAAAATATTATAAATTTTTTTAATATTATTTTTGTTTTAAGTTTTGAAAAAGTAGTATTTTTTTTATGTTTTGTTGTGGGAGTTTTGGAAAGTTGTAATGATTTGGTAATGATTAGATGAAAAAGTTGAAGATTTAAAATTAAAAAATATTTTGTATTTGAGTGATGCTTGGGAAGAAAATATCTTAAAATATTTGAGAACAATTGTATTGTCAAATAGACCCATATGTCATCATATATTTGGGAAGACGCTATAAACAACCATATCAAGATTTAAAATTAGTAATGTATGTGATTTAACGCGGCAAGAGATAAAATATAATTGGTGGAGAATATTAGAATTAAAAATGACAATAGTTAGAAAAAGAGAAAATAACCATTATAATAATGATCTATACTAATAATTCTAATGCCTAAGTGATATATAAAACAAAACTGAGAATATAAAATGAATGAAAAGTGAGTCGTAAAATTAAAAGAAAAATAGTTTTACAGGTGAAATTTCGAGATAGAATAGGAAATTGTGATAAAATCTTAATTTCATAGGTCTATATTATCATAGTAGCTTAAAAATAAAATAAATAAATAAAATGAGACAGCCTAACCGAATGGGGGTGAGTTGGGTGGGTAGGAACAGCTTTTTATAGGTGCTAAAGAGTTAAAAAAGTGTTAAAGGCGAGTTTGTTGTTTCTCTCTCAGACTCTCTCGAGTAGAGGCTTCCCTCCTGTCACAAGTATCGGAAAAATGGTCTGCGATTTTATTAAAAAATTGGTCTATGTTCCTACGATTTCCATTATAATGGAAGGAAATATGGAGGAATTGTATTAGAGGTTGTCTCTCACTGAACAAGAACAAGAGGAAATTCTTGTGAACACACAAAGGCTTGAAGATGCAGTGCTTCAAGGAGGGAAATGCCTGATTATCAAATTGTTAACAAATAGGCACTACAATAAGGAAAGCATTCAAACAAAAGATGTAGAAGATCTAGAGACCAATAAGGCTTATCAAATTCAAAGATCTGGCATCTATTCTAATACTGGTCAAATTTGATGATATTAGAGATAAAGATTAGGTTATAAGAGAGGGTCCATTGTCATTTTACAAAAAAATGGTGATGATAAAGGAGGTTGACGAGAACCAGAAAGTGCACCAAAGACAACTTACAGAGGCCCTATTCTAGATTCAACTCATGACCTACCATTGATTGCCAGGAACGAGTATATTGGTAATCTGCTAGGCAATAAAATTGACAGAGTGGAAGAATTGGATATTGAAAAAGGGGAAATGACTTGGGGAGGATTCATGCAAGTTAGAATTGCTTTAGATGTGTCTCCAAACCTCTTCTCCGAGGTAAGAAGATTAACATTGGCTCTAATAAATCTTGTTGGGTTCGTTTCTCCTATGAATGCCTACCAAATTTTTGCTACCACTGCAAAAGACTCGATCATGGTTATCGGGAGTGTGAACAATGGGAGGATTTGCAGACAACATATGAGGAAGGTTTTCCATATGGACAATGGCTATGTGCAGGAAATGATGAATGAAGGAGATGGGAATGGCATGATCAGAATCGAATCGGTGGTTTCGCAAATTCAATAGCAGTTCCAGCGACTGTGAAATAGAACCCATTAATTTTGGCAAAAAATAGGGAGGTCTCTATGAGACAATATTCAAAGAGGATTTTTCGGGTGGGTCAGAAAAGGTAACTGAAACTCGTGTTGAACACTCACAAAAAAATGTGGCAAAACATTTGGTTGAAATTGATCTGAAAGATCACGAAAAATCTAGATTGGATGATCAACAGAGGTGATGGGAACCAAGGTGAGCCTAGCCTTAAAGATCCTTTGCAACTTCCAGATGGGCCAATTACAAGGTCAAGAGCCAAGAAGATCAAGGAGGCAATGCACGGATTGATGCAATCCACTTGGGATGAGTTTAACAAGAGCCCAACATTCAATATGGGCTTGAAAGAAGGAGAACCAGCTTTGATCCACTTGATTCAAGCTATGAAGACATGACTTAGAGATAGGGCCTATTGTTATTGGAGACTTCCAATTTGGTTAAATGATTTGTTTTATTATTTAGAGTAAGTGGGCTTGAAGATGCCAGGCCTACACGTCTTATTTTTAATGAACTAAGGTTTTCGAGAAGACCTTGTATTTTGGCCAAGGGCTTATTTGGAAAGTTACTTTTTAGGAATTAGGATTTCAAGAGGTACTGTAGCATTACTGTAGCCATACTGTAGCGTGACACTGTTCATCAGGGCATTTTGGGTAAAACGGGGCTTTATTTTGGCTAGGGTTTTAATTAGGTTTAGTTTAAATACTCCTTGTAGCCTCATTTGAAGGTTAGACAATATTGAATGTTATTTGTGAGTTGAGGTTTCTGCTCTTGTTCTTAATTGAACTCTTGAACTTATCAAAGGTAAATCACAACCTTTGTGGCGTTCCTCCTTTGTAATTTAGGTTCTTGAGACGGGTTCTTCAACGGGTCTAGATTTTGATATAATCTAGGTTCTTGAAACGAATTCTCATCGGGTCTAGGTTTTTCCATCCATTGACTTGAATTTGACTTTCTTGGGAAGTTTTCAAATTGATTGTGGGTTTAAGGGATTTCATTCCCGCGGGTTCATATCAAGAGGGACATTCAAACTGGACAGGAGGATGAACTTACACAGATTGTGACGCCCCCAGATTCTGCTTGGGATCGGACTGATATCCGAAGTGTCGGAACATTCAACACAAGGTTACTTGCCCCGGTTCATGACATATAAGATGCAATGTTCCTGACATGCATCTAGCATTATACAATAATCGCAGCGGATAGTTAAACATAATCCATGCATACTTAACAAAATAAATATCCACGATTACATCATGGGTCTTCGAAGATTGTAATCTCAAAACAACGGAGACCTGTCTCCATAATTACATTACCAAAATACACTATTGGGCTAGTTCATTGAGTAACTCGCGTAACTCGACTAACAATGCCTGAATACTATCCAAAAACCTAACTATGGAGGTTACAAGCTCCATGTTGTGTCTACGGCGTCTAGTTAATCTCCTTCAGTCTACCAGTGTCTACTCTTTGCTCTGATCCTGACACGTTGCCTACCATTCGGGGGAATGATAGTTGGGACTAATACGGTGAGATTTGATTACAAATCTTAGCAAGTTAACAGGAAACTTCCATGCAGGTTAATGATGCATGCATGGCAGTAAAAGCATGAATGCATAATCAAAGTCATACTTAAACATAGCATAACTTGACATATAGTATGACATAAATGACATAACTTGAATTGAAACAAAAACATAGCTTGACGTGACATGGCATGTATGTGAACTTAAAATATAACATGGACTATCAACATAGCATAAACGTGAACTTGAAACATAACATAGACTTGAAACATAGCATGAATGTGAACATACATAACTTGAACATAATTTTGAATATAACATGAACCTAAGCATAACATAATATAAACATGAACTTGAAACATAACTTGAATATGAACATGACATAACATGAACATGAACATAACCTGACATGAACGTGAACTTGAAATATGATATGAACTTGAAACAAAGCATGAGCATGAGCATGCATAACATGAACGTGAACTTGAATATAACATAACGTGAAACATGACTTGAACATGAAATACATGAATTTGGAATCTTATTGAATAAACTTAATTAATAAAAGTGATCATACAGGTGCTACACGGTTCCCCTTGACTCCTGTGTCCCTGCTAATTACTGCATCACAACACATGCGTCTATATCAGCTGTGAGTGCATTAATACGTATTCTACAGTTGTTGTGGCTCCACGTATTCAACGTGTTATAATCTCTGCGTCATACGTTGTGTATGCTCCACATTTGTTGTGGCCCCATGAATTGTTTGTGCCACACTTACTGTGGACACATGTAATATAAAGTGTGGTTACATCGGCTTTAGTGTCTGGCGCGCTTCGGTGACAACCTAGTTAGGCTCCTCATTCGCAACCTATTGACAGTACTTCATCAATCCAGAGAATTTTACATCTATTTAGACACTCCAGCATGTATAAAGGAATTGATGGGAACTAAGATGGGCCTAGTCTTGAAGATCTTTTGCAACTTACAGATGGGCCATGAAGATCAAGGAGACAATGCAATGATTGATGCAATTCACTTGGGACGAGTTTAGCAAGAGCCCAACATTCAAGATGGGCTTGAAGGATGAAAATCTAGTTTTGATTCATTTGATAAGTTACGGAAGAGAGCAACGACAAGACTTAAAAAGGATTTGGGCTCGGTTTCAACTTATTTAATTCATTTAAATGACTTATTTTATTAGTTTAGAATTATTGGGTTTAACTACGAGAAGGACTTAAGGGGGTCTATTCAAGGGCATATTGGGAAATTTATTATTTTGTTGAACTAGGGTTTTATGAAGTACTGTCGCGAACTAGGGTTTTAATACACTTTGTTGCCTCATTTTAAGAAGTTTTATGAAATTTGATGAATTTATTCATTGTGAGTTGAGTTTTACTTCTCTTGTTCTTGATTGAACTTTTAAACTTATCAAAGGTAAATCATAACCTTTGATGGGAACCAAGGTGGGCCTAGTCTTAAAGATCATTTGCAAATTCCAGATGAGCCAATTACAAGATCAAGGGCCAAGAAGATCAAGGAATCAATGCACGGATTGGTGCAATCCACTTGGGATGAAGCTAGCAAGAGCCCAACACTCAAGATGGGCTTGAAGAAGGAAAACCAGCTTTGATCCACTTGATTCAAGCTGTGGAAGACATGACATAGAGATAGGGCCTATTGTTATTGGAGACTTCCAATTTGGTTAAATGATTTATTTTATTAGTTTAGAATAAGTGGGCTTGAAGATGCCTCGCCCACGCGTCTTATTTTTAATGAATTAGGATTTTCATGAAGGCCTTGTATTTTGGCCAAGGGCTTATTTGGAAATTTACTTTTTAGGAATTAGGATTTTAAGAGGTACTGTAACGTTATTGTAGCCGTACTGTAGCCGTGGGTACTGTAGCGTGACACTGTTCATCAGGGGCTTTTTGGGTAAAACGGGGCTTTATTTTGGCTAGGGTTTTAATTAGGTTTAGTTTAAATACTCCTTGTAGCCTCATTTGAAGGTTAGACAATATTGAATGTTATTTGTGAGTTGAGGTTTCTTCTCTTGTTCTTAATTGAACTTTTGAACTTATCAAAAGTAAATCACAACCTTTGTGGCGTTCCTCCTTTGTAATCTGGGTTCTTGAGACAGGTTCTTCAACGGGTCTAGATTTTAATATAATCTACGTTCTTGAAACGAGTTCTCATCGGGTCTAGATTCTCCATCCGTTTGACTTGATTTTGGCTTTCTTGGGGAGTTTTCAATTTGATTGTGGGTTCAAGGGATTTCATTTCGTGGGTTCATATCACATTTTCAACACTAGACTCAGTTTGCCTCTTATCTCTCCTCCCTTGTAGATTTCTAATTACCACATCTTGATGATCTATCTTATCCCTCACTTCATCCAACACCAAGTTTAATCGCTCAAACTGTTGTTGCATGGATTGCAACACAAAGGATGAGTTATCTACCATCCCTTTTGATGAAGAGCCACTCCGGTACACATTGTAAAGTGCTGCACAAAAGAATGTTAGTGGAAAACCTCACACACTCCTTACGTGTTTACACTTGAATAATGGCACTCCACTCAGGTTTCACTCTCTTAATTGGCTTGTTCCCGACAATAGTCTGACACACTCTTGCCTTTTTACCTCAATAGTTTTCTCGCTCAAGTTTATTAAGAATTAGTTGAACTAAATTAAGACGATACAACCTTGTATTATTCCAACTAATAATATAGATCCAAGAATCAAGAAACAAGGAATGAATAAAATGACATGAGACTCAAGGAATTTATAAAACAAATATAAAACAAGATATCAACTACAAATATGTATTTAGCTCCTTTGATGATAAAACTCAATCAACAAATGTTGTTCTTTCTCTTTGTTGTAACTATGTAGCAACCTTTGCATATGCTACCTGCGGGAATGGAATCCCTTGAACCCACAATCAATTTGAAAACTCCCAAGAAAGCAAAAATCAAGTCAAACGGATGGAGAATCTAGACCAGATGAGAACTCGTTTCAAGAGCCTAGATTATATTAAAATCTAGACCCGTTGAAGAACCCGTCTCAAGAACCCTTTGCTACATAGTTACAACAAAGAGAAAGAAAAACATTTGTTGATTGAGTTTTATCATCAAAGAGGCTGAATACATATTTGTAGTTGATATCTTGTTTTATATTTATTTTATAAATTCCTTGAGTCTTATGTCATTTTATTCATTCCTTATTTCTTGAATCTATATTACTAGTTGGAATAATACAAGGTTGTATCGTCTTAATTTAGTTCAACTAATTCTTAAAAAACTTGAGCGAGAAAACTATTGAAGTAAAAGGCAAGAGTGTGTTAGACTATTGTCGGGAACAAGCCAATTAAGAGAGTGAAACCTGAGTGGAGTGCCATTATTCGAGTGTAAACACGTAAGGGAGTGTGTGAGGTTTTCCACTAACATTCTTCTGTGCAGCACTTTACAATGTGTACCGGAGTGGCTCTTCACCAAAAGGGATGGTAGATAACTCATCCTTTGTGTTGAAATACATGCAACAACAGTTTGAGCGGTTGAACTTGGTGTTGGGTGAAGTGAGGGATAGGATAGATCATCAAGATGCGGTAATTAGAAATCTACAGGGGAGGAGAGATAAGAGGCAAAGTGAGTCTAGTGTTGAAAATGTGATATGAACCCACGAAATGAAATCCCTTGAACCCACAATCAAATTGAAAACTCCCCAAGAAAGCCAAAATCAAGTCAATGGATGGAGAATCTAGACCTGATGAGAACTCGTTTCAAGAACCTAGATTATATTAAAATCTAGACCCCTTGACGAACTCGTCTCAAAAACCCAGATTACAAAGGAAGAACGTCACAAAGTGATGGAAACCAAGTTGGGCCTACTCTTAAAGATCATTTGCAAATTCCAGATGGGCCAATTACAAGATCAAGGGCCAAGAAGATCAAGGAAGCAATGCACGGATTGGTGCAATCCACTTGGGATGAAGCTAGCAAGAGCCCAACACTCAAGATGGGCTTGAAAGAAGGAGAACCAGCTTTGATCCACTTGATTCAAGCTGTGGAATACATGACTTAGAGATAGGGCCTATTGTTATTGGAGACTTCAAATTTAGTTAAATGATTTATTTTATTAGTTTAGAATAAGTGGGCTCGAAGATGCCTAGCCCACAAGTCGTATTTTCAATGAACTAGGGTTTTCAAGAAGGCCTTGTATTTTGGCCAAGGGCTTATTTGGAAAGTTATTTTTTAGGAATTAGGGTTTCAAGAGGTACTGTAGCATTACTGTAGTCATACTGTAGCCGCCAGTACTATAGCGCAACACTGTTCATCAGGACATTTTGGGGTAAAAATGGGCTTTATTTTGGCTAGGGTTTTAATTAGGTTTGGTTTAAATACTCATCGTAGCCTCATTTGAAGGTTAAACAATACTGAATGTTATTTGTGAGTTGAGGTTTTTCCTCTTATTCTTGATTGAATTGTTGAACTTATCAAAGGTAAATCACAACCTTTGTGGCGTTCCTCCTTTGTAATCTAGGTTCTTGAAACGGGTTCTTCAACGGGTCTAGATTTTGATATAATCTAGGTTCTTGAAACGAGTTCTCATCGGGTCTAGGTTTTTCCATCCGTTGATTTGAATTTGGCTTTCTTTGGGTTCAAGGGATTTCATTTCCGCGGGTTCATATCGTTTAGTATCAGAGCCAGGTTTCCAATCAGGTCTGATTCTATCTTTTAATTTTTTTTTTGCATCCTTAAATTTAATTCTAGGGCTACATTGTTCTAGGGTTGCCAAAAAAAAGAAGAAAAAAAATTGCAGAAACGAAAAGTAGGCTGCCAAAATTCTTAAGGTTTTGGGTCTGGCTGAAATTTGCATCACTTAGGATTTCAAAATTCTAAGGTTTAATGCATATTTGAGTTTGTCAATTGCTTGGAATGTCGTTCCATTGATTCTCTTCTATTTCTTTGTCAATTCTTGTGTGCTTCAATTCAATTTCTTATTTTTTGCAATTGAGTATTTCTGTTTGTGATTGAATTAGAAAAAAGAAAAGAAAAGAAAAGAAATGAAATGAAATGAAAGGAAAGGAAATAAAAAGAAATGAAAAGAAAATTAGAAAAGAAGAAGAAGAAGAAGAAGAAGAAGAAGAAGAAGAAGAAGAAGAAGAAGAAGATAAGGAGAGGTAGCATATTTAAAGGTTGCTACATTGTTACAACAAAGACAAAGAAAAACATTTGTTGATTGAGTTTTATCGTCAAAGGGGCTGAATACATATTTGTAGTTGGTATCTTGTTCTATAATTACTCTTTCCCTCATATAAATTCCTTGAGTCTCGTGTCATTTTATTCCTTCCTTGTTTCATGTTTCTTGGATCTATATTACTGGTTAGAATAATACAAAGTTGTATTGTCTTGATTTAGTTCAACTAATTCTTAAAGAACTTGAGCGGGAAAACTATTAAGGTAAAAGGCAAGAGAGTGTGAGACTATTATTGGGGAAAAAGCCAATTAGGAGTGAAACACGAGTGGAATACCATTATTCGAGTGTAAACACTTAAGGGAGTGTGTGAGGTTTTTCCACTAACATTCATTTGTGCAGCACTTTACAATGTCTCATCGAAGTGGCTCTTCACCAAAGGGGATTGTAGATAACTCATCCTTTGTGTTGCAATCCATGCAACAACAGTTTGAGCAGTTGAACTTGGTGTTAGGTGAAGTGAGGGATAGGATGGATCATCAAGAAATGGTAATTAGAAATTGACAAGGTAGGAGAGATAGGAGGAGGAGTGAACCTTGTATTGAACATAATTGTAAGAATGAAGAGTATGGTGAGTTTCTTGTGATATGAACTCCACCAACAATTGTGATGAAACCCGATAACAATGATGGCTTGGAACCCCAAGATCGTATTGACAAGATTTGTTGAGCCTTGACCAGTCACCCAACTAGATGAAAACCAAGACTACGAAGGATTGAAAACGCCACACCAAGAAATCAGAATCAAGGTGATAAGTTTGGAGCTTGAACGCCACAAAATTAACTTGATAAGTTCAAAGAGTTCTTTGAAGAACCAAGAGGAACACAAGACCTCACAAAGACAAATATGCTTCTGATATTAAAACTCGAAATAAGCCCTCTATATACTTGGAATAACCCTCCAAGAATAGGAAAAGTCATAACTACAGCTTTAAAAGCAACACAAATATTAACATAACAAGTCCCACGATTTTTAGGCCTCTTGGACTTTTAGAGGCAGCCAGAAATGACTAAATGACTAAATTCAATGTATTTCAGGTACCCAGGCAAGACCAAGTTCATTCACCTATTTAATATTCTTGAAACTTAACAAATTCACATCCTTTAATGGACAGACCATTCATCATATTTCTACGTGCTAATTAGCTTCTTCAATTGCCTTGATGACATGGACTAAGTCTTGAATATTATTTGAGCCCATCTTGGTCTTTTTAGAATCAGCCCAATTCTCTTGGATTAGCCCATTTAGTGCTTCATTGAAACGTTTGGCTCTAAGTCTTGTAATTGGGCCACTAGGAAGTGACAAAGGGTCTTGTGCAAATTCAGCTCCATTCCCACTTGTATGATCAGCATGTCCAGCTCCTTGGTTTGCATCATCTTGTTACCAGGCATGCTTTCAATATACAAATTAAGATGGATGATACAGAGAAGCAGAGCGAGAAAATTTTTCATACTAGATGCCACATCAACAACAATGTATGTAGTATGATCATTGATTTGCGGAGTTGTATTAATTTGGCTAGCACTACTTTAGTTGAAAAATTGAATTTACCTACCTTAAAACATGCTAGACCATACATGTTGCAGTAGTCGAGTGATTGTGGGGAGGTTAGGGTCAATAAGCAAGTGCTAGTTACTTTTTCAACTGGAAAATACCAGGATATGGTCCTTTGTGATGTAGTGCCTATGCATGATGGTCATATTTTGTTGGGGAAGCCATGGGAGTATGATAGGAATGTGATCCGTGATGGGTTAAGGAACATGTATAGTTTTGAAAAGGATGGAAAAACAATCAAACTTGCTCCTTTAACTCCAACACAAGTCCATGGGGACCATTTGAAATTGAAAAGTGAGGTTGCTCAAAAAGGAAAGAGTGAAAATGAGTGTGATCAAAAAAGAAAAAGTGAAAAGGAGATTGAGCTAAAAAGCAAGAGTAAAAGTGAGATTGAGAAAAAAAGAAATAATGAGGCCGAAAATGAGAGAGAGAAAAGATGAGGGTGAGGCTGAAACCTTAAAAGAAAGAGAGAATGAGTTGAAAAACAGTTGTCAGGTCGAGAGTTCAAAACAAGATGAAGGAAAATAGAGTGATAGAAAAAAAGAGAGTGAAAAGCAAAAAGAGAGTGAAAGGGGAAAAAAGAGTGAAAAAGAAAAAGATTGTGAAAAGAAAAGAGAGAGTGAATAAAGTGAGAGAAAAACAAAAAGAAAAGTGAGTTTTTATACTAAGGCGAATCCTAATACTAACGAACTTGACGTATCTTTGCCTAGTGTTATTGTCTTTTTGTTGCAGGAATATGAGGTCATGTTTTCTAGATGTGTGTTTAGTGGATTGCCTCCTATTAGGGAGATAGAGTACTACATTGATTTTGTGCTAGGTGCGACAATTCCTAATCGACCTGTAGCGTTACTGTAGCTGTGGTACTGTAGCGAGACACTATTCATCAGGGCATTCTGGGTAAAAATGAGCTTTATTTTGGCTAGGGTTTTAATTAGATTTAGTTTAAATACTCATTGTAGCCTTATTTGAAGGTTATACAATATTGAATGTTATTTGTGAGTTGAGGTTTTTCCTCTTGTTCTTGATTGAACTCTTGAACTGATCAAAGGTAAATCACAACCTTTGTGGCATTCCTCCTTTGTAATCTAAGTTCTTGAGACGACCAAAAGTCGTGCATGATTTGAAGGCCAGAGGCCACCTCATCATCACCCTTCTCTTGGATATTTCTTTGGCTAAAAACCACTCACTATTCTTGCATTTTTGTGACATAACCACCAAATCTCAAGGTCTCATACAAGGTCATACCTTCCTTTTCAGAAGTACTTGAGGCATAGTGTGTTGCGTTTTGGACCAAACTAATGGACAAAACTTGGTCTGAAATTTTTTATGGAGTATTGTTGACATGTATATATGAATGTTTATTGGAGACTAGTTACATGATTAAAGCTTTTTTTTGAATGCTTTTCTCAGATCTAGAAACTTAGAAATGGAAAGAGGAAAAATAGTTTCTATTTTAATAAAATTTGAGTCTTTTGTGGTTTAATCTTACTGCAATAGCTTTGATATTTTTATTTGATGACCCTAAGCGTTTCATCTACATGCTAGGACGTTAGTTTGAAGCTTTTTGATGTTGGTTTCAAAGTTGTGAATTTTAAAGCAAGAGATTATTACGCTTAGGTCAAAAGTTTGATTTTTTTAGTTAGATCCATGTTTTGAGTTATGTTTAGCCATGTGATTTTAAATTTAATGCTTGGATCAACTTTAAGACACATTTTTAAAACATGTGATGTTTTGGTTTGAAGATCTCTCACCATAGAATGCCGTAGATCAAGTGTTTGATCAAAACTAGTTGGGAAAGAAATTCTATTGTTGGCTAAGGCTAGGAGCCGAGTGCTTCATGTTCTATCTTGTGATTTTTTGGTGACTTGTATGTGTTGATTCAAAGCATGTTAGTTTTTAGGTTTGTGTTATGAGCATGTTAGAAGAAAGTTTTGATTTGTGGAGCTCTTGGAAATGGTTTTGAAATAGATCAAATCTTGAGATTCAAGAGTTGTATTTTAGTTAAAAAAGTCATTTTACTAGAGAGTTTTGTGATTATGTGAAGTATAATCTTGCTGGGTGTTTTAAACTTGTTTTCAAACTTAGGATATGAGTAAATTTGTTGCAATATTTCAGTTTGATCATGAGTTTTGGAGTTGGATAAAATTGCAACAAAAATCAAAGAGAAATGGCCTTCATTAGTTTCAACCCTATGTCATAGTTGTGTTTGGTTTTAAATTTTTCTAAGTTGATATTTGAGTTTAGAACAAGATTTACATGATGAATGTAAATTTTGAGATTTTTGGAGTTAGGATGTGAAATCCTTATGTTAGGGGTAAAATTGTCATTTTTCTACATGTAGAGGGTAAAATGGTCATTTTACGCTAAGTTAGCATTTTTTCATATTTCTAATTTGTTAGTGATTAAATTTCTAACATTTAGAACTTCTAATTACAGTTTCTCATGTTTCGTGTTTTGTCTTGTAAAACGCAATGATCACTGTAGGTTAACTCTTAACTTACTATCAGATTATTGCATATGTGTGATGGGTAATGGAACTACATTTTATTATGTTATCATATATGCCATATTATAACACGTGACCTCATGATTATCTGTTACACAATTTATTCTGTCATGTATTGCTATCTGTTACAAGAATATCAGGTTATGTAATGCTATCTGTTACACATAGGTCATGTCAAATAATATTTTCTTTCACATGTTATGCAATGTTACTAAATATTGTACGTTACATGTTATGACATGTTATAAAATATTGTCTGTTACACGTTATGCCATGTCACGTACTGTTATCTATTACTTGTTTGGCCATGTCACATAATGTTGTATGTTTCATGTTAGTTATTGTTTTTCTGTCTGTTTCATGTTATGCCAACTCATTCATCTCACCTACATGTCATGTTACATTACGCCAACCTATCTGTCTTTCATTTCATGTCACGTCATATCTTGATTATGGAATGTCTCCAAAACAATATTTTTCAAGTCTAATCATGTTACGTCACGTACAATTAAGTTATTGTTCATTTCATTGTTATTATGAAAGACCAGGGGAACGCATAAAGTCAAGTCTAACTAATATAGTTATAGGGGTAGAATTGGCTTGCGGCATTCAGCTATGAAATTAGGTGTACATCTACTTTGCCTCCATTTCTCAAGAAGATCCTTATTATGAGACAAGATTACTTTATTATGGTAATCCCATAAGACAAGATTATTCTATTATTATAACTCCATGAGATAAGATTACTCTATCATTATGGTAACCCCATGAGACAAGAATATCATTATGGTAACTCCATGAGACAAGAATACATTTCAAGCTCAAGTACACATTTAGTTCATGTTTCAAGTTCACGTTCAGTTCATGTTTTAAGTGCATGCTCAGTTCAGGTTTTAATTTATGTTAAGGTCATATTTAAATTTAGTTCAAGTTGAATGTGTGTTCACGTTCATGTTTAAGTTCATGACCAAGTCAGTTCACGTTCAAGTTCACGTCATGTCAACTCAAGTCTCAGTTAAGTTCATGTCAAGTTTAGTTTCAGCTCAGTCTATGCTTAAGTTCAAGTCATGTTAGTTCATGCCATGTTATATGTCAAGTCACGTCAAGCTTATTTATGATTATGATTATGCATTCATGCATTTACTATCATGCCTACATTTGTAAACTGTATGTTAAGTTATATATTAACTTGTTGAGATTTGTAATCAAATCTTACCATGGTAGTCCTAACTACCATTCCCCTTGGAATGGTAGATTGTGTGTCAGGATCAGGAGGCGCTTCAAAAGATGATTGACAAGATGATCAATTAAACAACTATGAAACGATGTGGAGCTCATAGCCTCAATGCCCCCATTTATCGTTAGTATTATGGCATCCTTGACTGAGTTGTGCGAGCTACTCAATCGATTAGCCTGGTAGTTGCTTTAGTTCCAGCTTATACTTAAGGAGCTCGGTCTCCAGTATTCTTATGATTACAGACCTTTTGGACTCATGATGTAATCAAGAAGGTCTAGCACTTTAATGTTTATAGATTATGTTTTAAGTATTTGGAATATCTTTAGTTTGATACATAGTATTGCTCAAGAAAAAAATTATCCATTGTGAATATTGCATAATGCTAGATGCATATTAGGAACATTGCATCTTTATATATCATAAACGGGGCCAGGTAACCTTGTGTTGCATGTCCAGATGCTTTAGATGTCCATTCGATCCGAAGCGGAATATGTGGGCGTCATAAGAGGCAATAAAACTTTAGGCCCTACTTGATGGACATAAGACTTTAGGGCCTTGATGCACAAATGATGTGACTGGCTAAGGATAAGATGATGTTAAAAACCTTTAGGCTCAACTTGAGAGATATAAAGTTTTAAGTCTTTCTTGGAGGACACTAGAAAATAGGCCCAATGTAAAGGACATAAAGTCATTGGACCTAACTTAATAATAGTGAAGGCCTTAGGCCCAACTTGGAAGACATAAGATTTTAGGTCTCACTTATTGGACACAAGACTATGGGCCAAACTTATTAGACCCAATATATTAGGCCCAACTTAGTAAGTATAAGGTCATTGGGCCTAACTTAGTAAGATTCAAGACTTTGGCCCAATTGAGGAAACACCCAAAGTTAGGACCCAACCTAGTAGACCTTTGAGGTCATAGATAGGCCCCACACATCAGGATATAAGATCCATTCAATACCCCACACCAAAGCCCACACCCAAGGCATGCACAATGACCAAGCAAGCCCAACCCACAAGGCCCAAAAGCCTTGTCTTTCATTTTTACACTTCTATTTGAAGCCCACATACCATTGGTTTCCCTCAAGCCCAAGAATTTTTGCACGCCCCTAAGGTTTCCACTTGACCATAATAAAGCTTCTAACTTGAGTTAAGGTTATTAATCAACTTATACATGATTAGTAACATCTAAACCATGTTTTTAAGCTTAATATTTCTTCAAATTATTTTCCACTTTTTTTATCTGAAATTTATTGATTTTATTATTGTTTGCATTATTCCTAGACTAATTTAGAAGTTTAATCTTGACCCAACACAAGTCAATAGAAGCAAAGTCATGATAATGCCCAAGTCACCACCAATCAGCACATAGGTGCACCCTCATGTGCATCGCACCAAATCACTCCCTAGCCCACGCCATTTACATGATTCTATCAAGGAAAATTTCATTATTTACACCTCACCTTAACCCTCCTAGTTCAGTTCTAGCATTGGATGAATTGGCTCCAAGAAACCCAATCAATTCCATTACAAGCCTAGTTGAAACCAAACCGAGTGGCCTTGGATTTCAATTGAATTTTCTGCACCAATTTTGATCACTTCCCCATGGCACCACCCTTGTCATTTTTTCCTTGGAAGTGCTTCAAAGGACTCAAGTGCTTGCTTCACCAATTACCTCCCCAAAGCAGCCCAACCGATTGGCACAAAGAGAGGCACACTTTAAAACCATCACTCATTTCGCCCCTTTGTTTTTTTGCCCAAGCATGATCACTTGGCAGCCACTCATCTCTCTATTCCTCACCTGAAAAAGCCTTCAAATGATGGTCATAATGCCCCCAAATCAGACCAAGAGGATGGGACAAAAGAGGATAAAAAATCTGGACAACTTTGAAGGAAACCCAAAATCGTAGGCTATGACTTGCTTGTCTTATGAATTTTTGTGTTTATCATCTAAGTATTCGGTTTGCACTTGTATGAGATTGATCTTGGCATATCATGTTTTATTTCCTCAAGGATAACTTTATGAACCTTTAGGAACCAATTATCATCATGTTAGACATTGAAATGCATGATTTATTTAGGCTTTAAAATCTGCATTGACAAAGAGAAGCTAGAAACATCATGCATACACACGATTTGAAGGTTTTTGGATGATTTGGTAAGTGTTTGGATGAACTCATGTGTAATTTTTCTTCTAAGCTGTTTACATATTCCAAGATCAGTTTTATGGATATATTGTTTGATGAAATTTGATCATACATGCACGCAAAGGGTTTGAAATCACAAAAATGGTCACCTAAAATGCATGCCATGGGTTGGGTATGATTGGCATAGTTGCACTTTGATTTTTGAAATTCTAAGGGTATAGATGACTTTAGAACACACAGAAAATATGTTTAACTTGTTGAGATCTCAAGGAATCTCACTATAGTAGTCCCACTACATTCCTCCCGGAATGGTAGAAGTTGTGTCAGGAATAGAATTTGACAAACAAGATGAACAGTTAGCTTCATATGGCTAAGGAAGAGCTTGATCTAGAGATGAGGCTGGACTTGATTTTAACTTCTGTAGCAATCGCTCTATATACTATAGAGTGAATGTAAGAGTTAGTATGATTATGTAGATTTTGCTTTATGGAGATTCTATCTCCCCACGTTATGCTGAACTCAAGTGGACCTCTTAAGTGAGGAAGTACCTATTTATGGTTTATAAATCATTAGGATATTTAGTTCATTTTGGCATCAATCCATATATTTAGTTGGTTGTTTAACGTACTGAGATTCCAAATAAATCTCACCCTTGTGGACCCACTATCATTCCCCCTAGAATGATTGAAGTTGTGTCAGGACCGGTAGAGGATAAACATGATGGACCATTGGATGCAGATGGTTGAAGAAGAGCCGGACCTTGAGCGAAGACTAGATATAATTTTGATGCTCATAAGCATTGACTCTTCATACTTCAGAGTATGAAATAGTTCATCTAACCATGGAACTTGGATTAAGTATTTTGTATTAAGGAAATGCCATCCTTAAGTTTGAACTTTTGATGATTATTATTGCTATTGAGATGTTTTAGTTCATTTTGGCGTGAGTTATAACTAATCACCCTTATTCTACTGCGATTATTGCATACTGCTAGTTGCATACTAGGATTTATTGCATAAATTGTCATGAACGGAGGTATGTAACTTTGTGTTGCATATCTTGACGCTCCAAGTTTCCGTTACATCCCAAGTGGTGACCAAGGGGTATCACATGTACTTGACCCAAAAACTTGACTTATACATCTACATTTCAAAAATAACTAACAGTGAAATCTTGTAACAGAAAATCATGCTAGACATTTCAGAGAAACATTTTTCTTCTTTTCATATTACACATTACTTGTAGTCTTACAGTCCTTGTAACACATGGCTGGAAATCTCAAGGGTCATTTACGCATTGTGGGCTCCCTGCTAGTTACCACATCACTTCCCGGCCCACTTGACCTATAGTGACTACGTTAGAGTTCTTATTATGCGACAGTTCGTATTTCACCTTCACCGCATCCATCTTGTGGCACCCACTAGCGTTAGGTGCTACCTCACTCCAGAATCCTTTAGAAAGGACCCATTTGAGGCGCGTCGACTATGCTTCGTCGACCTAGAAGTTACCACTTCTAATTTATGCACTCTAGAGTGGACAAAAGTGTTCCACTAGGACATTTCCTCATCCTAGCATTTGGGGTCGTGACAAAACATGAAATGACATTTTCTTTTTAAAACGACGATGCACAACCCGAAATGCATGTGACATGAAGTTTGAAAACTCTTTTTCTTTTATGAGATGCCCGATCATGCATGGTAATGGTTTACAAATTTTTATGCAACACTTCTAAGCATATCACAATTACGGCTTGAAAATATTAGAAAAAATGATACACTTGTCATAAAACAAAAATCGATGCATAGCATGTTGAGCAAAGACATTTTGAACAAGACAAACTAGGTATGGTTGAATATCACAATATCCATAGACGACACATATAAACATGACAAAGTCATGAGAAACCGCATATAAAGCATTCAACAATCAACCATTCCATAATCCAATTTGGTCAATAAAATGTAAAGTTCACACAATACATACGAACTTTATATGAAGGTAGGTTAAGACCTAACTTACAAATATCTGAAGAGGTGAAATACCAACGTTAAGCGAGCTATGTGTAAATCATTAGATCAAGTGAGATAAAGAAATCCTAATTTGAGAGTGAGTGTATGGCGTACTTAGGGTTCATCCCTCTCGGTGGTAGAGCTCATTCCTTGTCTAGTATAACTCTTCGTGTGTTTAGTCTCAAGGAGTTGCCCTAGGACGAATGATATTCATGCTCATTTAACAATGGCTTGGTCTTAGTGGCATGCATGGCATGTGTGTGTGTGGTGTAGGCCATACATGGTGATCATCACTTCCCATGGCTAAAACTTCTCAAAAGGAAAAAACTTTAGTTGAACCCTAATGGTGACCGAAAATTCCTTATCCTTTCAAAGGCCATTTTCACTCATGTTTTCTAGTGATGGTTCAGTGTTTATCTTGAGGAACAATAGTCTTCCCCCTTGTTCAAACATAACATGCATCTAATCACTTGTGCCCTTTCAACATCACGATAAGACACTCAAACCCGAGCCCCTCATCACCCTCAACTTCATGTGGCCATGTGTGTGTAGATGAAAATATTGGGATGAAGATTAAAACATGCTTGTGGAATGAGATGAGATGAGAATTTTGTAAATAGTAGTAAGATGGTTTGTAAATAGTATTGAAATAGTTTGAGTGGAGTATTTTTTGGATTTTAGGGAAAGAGAGAAAAAGTTGAATAAAAATATTATAAATTTAAAATATTGTTAGAATATAGTTTTTTAATATTATTTTTGTTTGGGAAGGTAGTAATGATTAGTTTCAAAATGTTTGTTATAGTGATGTTTGGAAAGGAGATGAGATGATATAGGATGAGATGAGATAAGAATTTTGGTATGGAAACTTTTTCCAAACAAGCCCTAATGGTTCTTACCGTGGGCTGTTTGCTTCTCCTCCCACCCGTGTGGTTAGATGGTAGGGAATGGTATGTGCGTATGGAGTGTTTGGGTGGAGAGAAAAGTGAGGCAAGTGTGAATGGTAGATGAGAAAGTGAGGGAGTTGATCTTTCCCTAAGGTGGTCGCGCGCGCGAGAGAGAGAGAGAGAGAGAGAGAGAGAGAGGAGTAATCTGAAATTGGAAATGGCAAAAATGACTCTCGAGTATCCCCAAAAAACTCCCCTTATATACTTTCTCGTTTTCCCGCACAAGACCTTCATCTCATCATCATTTCTGACATAGAAAGACCAAAGGTCTTTGTGCATGCGCACCATGTGGCACCCTACCTCTTGTTTGGCCGAAACCCCTCCTTTCTCTTCTTAATCATTGCCACACAAAAGTTCCCTTTGTGTCCTCTCTAGTGGTCTAGGTTCAATGAAGCATGCTAGTGGCAAGGGGTTTGTAGATCTTTTGTGACCGAAACCCTAAGGTGTCTCTTCAGCATTTGAGTCCTTATCCCTAGGTGTTTGCATGGTTGCCATTTGGCATTCGTGTGCGTCTATCTAGCCTTAGACGACCCTCTCTCTTCCTCCCTTGTCTTCATCTCCCACTAAGATTCTTCTAGAATGTTGGAGAATGTGTGTCCCTTACCCATGCACCTCTTCCTCTTCCTCATCATTACCTTTTCTAGAAATCCCAACACCTAGTGCATGCATGACACATGGCTAAAGTGGTGGTTGGCTTTTCATCAATAGGCGTGTAATCCCTTTGGCCTAAACCCTAAAGTCTCTTTACACTTGTGCTTTAGACTTTTGGCATCTCCCATGTTCCTCTTCCCCTTCTTCCACTTTCACATCTAGGTTCAATATATCCAAAAGGTAGACTTGCATGTGAGCCATGTGTCATGTGGGTAGGTGAGATGGGTGTGTGCCTCTAGATGTACTGAGCCCTACATCCTTTTTCATCTCTTTGGCTTCTTCTAGAAACCTTCATGCATGCTTGCTAAGTGGCAACTATGTGCTAATCAAAAATGCTTCTTCCGTAGGTTTCAAATGATGAGATTTCTAGGAAAAGCACAAAAAAAAGAAAAAATCTTTCTCCTTCTAAGTACGCACCCCCATGCTCTAAATCCTAGTTAGGGGTTTCCTTAAACCCCTTTTTGCCCCGTAATAACTGAATGCCACTTAGCCCATTTGGGCCTCTATTGGGCTTGGACGCCATTGCTATTAGATCCAAGTGGTTTTCTTGGCCCTAACATGTCCTAGTCTTGTTAAGATATTGGACTGAAATCTAAGTTAAATCAAATAGATAAAATAACACTGAGGATTTTGGCAAAAATTCAGGTCATCACAATAGCTCTCTAGTGTTACGGACATAGTTGACACTATAAGAAAATTGTTTATTCTAGCCAAGATATTTTTATTCTAGACAAGATATTTGTGACAAAAATGAATTTTTTGCAACAAAAAATATGGTTCAAATTAATTATTTTTCTTGTAGTGAGATTTGCTATCAACCATTCAACAAAAGAGGAAAAGAAAAATAATTTGGCAAAAAGAAAAAAAAAATCCAAACAACTGAAAAACATTAACAAATCCACATTCATCCACACCAGATGGGAAAATTTCCAATACAATCGAAATACAGCATAACTGAGAAATGCAAAAGGCCACGAATGGCCGTAGGTCTCTTAGCAAACCCATGGTCACTCATGGTTGTGGTTCCACTGCCATTCATGCTTCAAGAATGTTGAGAAGAATAAGTAGAGGAGGAGCCGAGGATGAGGAGGAGGAGAAGAGGAGGAGATCAAGATAAGGTTGGGTGCGTCGTCGTGCCAGCGTAAAGGAGAAAGAGAGAGCGCGACGGGGGGAGGAAGAGAGATTAAAAGAGCCAGAGAGGAAAGAGAGAGATAGGAAAGAAAGAGAGATAGGGGCTTAAATCTAACTTTGAAATGACATCATTTATGTCATTTTATTTTTCAAAAAAATGAATCTTATGATAGAATGATGTCGTTTTTCGGAGTTTACCTTTTTAATATATATATATATATATTGCCTGGGCCGGTGGATGGGATAAACCCTGGGCGGGCTTCAGCCCAGCCTGAGCCCTGCCCCCAACTCCTAGCTACGTGCGGGCATCCACTCACATGCCCTCGTCTATGAATGGGGGCCGTCATCCTGGCCAAGTGGATGTTGGATGGGGTGGCGGGTGGTAGTGCCTGTGACCCAACCCTAACTCATAGTCTCATGGGATTAGAAAGGTGTTTCTTGATGGTGGGAAGTTGAGAGGCCTTTTATTGTTCAAAGGGTTGAGATAAAAGAGCTATAGGGTAGAGGGCCATGTAGTTAGGAGTAGATTGTTAATATTTGGGAAGCCGAGGTAATTAATGGACCATGGTTAATATAGGAAGGAGAGTGGGTTAGTTCCTCATATTTTAGGGGATGTTTGATTAGTGAGTTGAAATAAAAGTTAAATAAAATATTATAAAAATATTATTTTTTAGTATTATTTTTATTTTAAAATTTAAAAAAGTTTAATTATTTATTATATTTTTTTGTGAGAGTTTAGAAAAATTATAATAATGAGATTAGATGAGATGAACGGCTCTCTCAATCCAAACAATCCGTAATCTCTCTGTTTGATTGTAGATTTATCCTCATCCGGCCATTCGTTTAGGCAGGCCAGGTATGAACACCGAAACACATTAAATATTATTGTAATTATGTGCTTTTCTTTCTCATGCCGATTACGGATCATCTAACAACCATTTAAAGTGGTGCGTAAAATCCGTCGTCAAGAGAGAGGAGAGATTCGGACATTCTCGTTAAGAACTAGTTTCACTTCTTGGAATACCATTTTTGTCCATTTGTATGGGCTGCGGTACTCGGAGACGAGAAGGCATCTCGCCCATCAATATCAACGCACCTCTCACAGTTATGTGCTGCACTAGGCAGAATGAGAGGGACAAGTCTCCTCCCAATGGGTGTCAGGCATTGAAAATTTTGTCGCGAAGTAAGGACAGAGCCCATGGTAGCACCTCCCTTCATCCGAACTATTTTATACTTGGTGCTAATTCCAACCTGGTGAATAATCACCAGGAATGCATCAGGCTCAAATAAAAAACCGTTACTTTCCACTAGGTACGTGAGCAAGCTAGGCAAGTTGCTGTTCAATACTCCAAGTGGCCGGATGCCGTGAAGTTTTATCCCAAGCAGAATTTTCTGCATTATTTAATTGGTTTTTTTATTGTATTATAATTAAAAAAATAAGGGTGGTTGAGGAAAGTCATATATATTAATTTACACAGGATAAGTACTATCTAAGTACGACATTTGAAAGAAATAAAACACCAATAATTAATAGGAGAGGAAATAATAGATGACAAGTTATCTCTAAGGTTTATTTTGTTGATACACTTTAAAAGACTTGAATCTCATGATGTTCAAATGGTCTACAAGAACGGCTGATCATCTTACAAGGTTCATTACCAAAATCCATCGCAGCAATATGTTCGAACGTACAGCATCAATGACACAAAACCAGTAGTGCAAGACCGAGTCGTATACACAAACGTCGAAACTTCATGTAATTTCTCAGGGACTTGTAGCAAGATTTTATATTTAGGCTTTAAATACGAGTATGTATCTTCCACAATTTTAGCCATAAATAAATTAAATAAAAGATCCATTCTGTGCTCTAATGTTGGAGATCGAAGGAGAAGAAGAAAATAAAAACGAAAAGCTCATATATGTATGTATGCTCGATCTACTAGCTATAGCTAGAGCACTGCCAACGGCACTGGTCTATCCAAGCTACCCCGAGGCGCTTTGGTTCTACTCGACTTCTTTTTCAGCCCGCCCATCTCTGCCTGATCTTGTGGCTCGCGCATTTTGTTTCCGAATGGAACCGGCGGGGATATTGCTGGAACAAGTATCATATTATCGTTGGTGGCACCTCCGTGAACGAGTATCCTTGTAATCCCTATGTAGTGCAGCGACTCTGCTATTTGCAGTGCAGTCACACCCTTGTTGGTTCGAGCTTCCACATCTGCTCCCTTCTTTACTATCAACTCTATCACTTCAGTTTGTCCCGACTCCACTGCACAGTGCAAAGCCGTGTAACCATCTTCATCTTTAGCATCAATACTAATGCCTTTCTCCAGTAGAGCTCGAACTGCATCTATTTTTCCTTTGAATGAGGCTCTATGCAGCGCTGTCCAGCCATGCTGGTCACGCCCGTTAATAACTGCGCCATTTTCAAGAAGTCTTTGGATTGTTCTTACTTCGCCCTTCCGAGCAGCAACACATAGACTGTCCCCAAGTTTGAGCGCATCGAAAAGCCGGTTGTGGCCGTAATCGACTGCAACATCATAAGCGGTTTTTCCAACCCTGTTTCGGATATCTTTGTTGGCTCCCTTTTGTAACAAAAGCTTGACCATCTGCTCGTCACCTATGCCTGCAGCGATATGCAACGGCGTGTCAGCTTCTTCGGTGTTTCGGACGTCGGGCCTCGCCCAGTTTGCCAACAAAAGCCTCGCGCAATCCCTCCTGCGCTCTTCGACTGCAAGGTGTAAAGCCGTGTTCCCGTGCTTTGTGAGTGCGTCCACATTAGCCCCCTTGAGTAAGAGGAGCCTCAACACCTCTGTGTGACCACCTACGGCCGCAAGGTGTATAGGGCCCCAAGTAGAGGTCTCCAACCGTTCTGTGTTAGCTCTAT
This sequence comes from Juglans microcarpa x Juglans regia, assembly GCF_004785595.1. Taxonomy (NCBI): domain Eukaryota; kingdom Viridiplantae; phylum Streptophyta; class Magnoliopsida; order Fagales; family Juglandaceae; genus Juglans; species Juglans microcarpa x Juglans regia. Next base: position 22,789,630 of record NC_054603.1, on the reverse strand, counting down.
GAGCCAATAATAGCTCCACTATCAGGGTTTCTCCGGAGGCTGCCGCGGATTCAAGTGGGCTGGACCCTGATCGACTCTGAGCCTCTACGTCCGGCTCAAATTCGAGAAGTAATTGGACAAGATCAGCTCGGCTTTGAGCGATGGCCAAATGAAGTAAAGTTTGGCCATGCGCATCAATGGAATCCACCGCCCTCAACGCCGGGTCACTCTTCTCAAGAACCTCCCTAATTTCATCCATAGAGCCATCGGCCACAAGTTGAGCCAAAACCGGCGGGCCAACGAACATGGTTTTGATACCACTGTCTATGAAAACTTGTTTCTTCTTCGTTGTGAACCAGTCATTTGGAACAGCATCAAACATGGATGACGGTTCCTTGATGGCTGCGCCTGGAACCACAACGCTATGCAAAAGGAACGAATCATCGCTACGAGGGAAGGAGTGTGGAAGATTGGAACCCGGTGGGAGATGATAAATAATCTCTACAGTGAGAGTTGCGAGAGGAGATATGATTCCCGACTGCGGCCTGATAGTGTAACGGGTTTTGATCAGTGGTTGAAGCCGAAACGCGACCGGCATGGTGTACATAACGTTTCGCAAGGTGAGGACACCGTAACATTTCTGACCATGTTCGATGAGGATAGGAACAAGGTTTGATGGCTCTAAGCTTATAAGCCTGTCCATTGTGAGCACTTGTTCCTGATTACAATCTTTAAACCTCAAACTTCTCGGCTTTTGATATTGTTGGTGGGTTTTGGAGGAAAAGGAAAACCCATGTAGAGGAACACGAAAGGAAGTGAAGGAAAAGGATTGGTTGGAGTATTTTAAGGAACGGGGGATGTGAAGGCCGGCTTAACGACAGATTGCCAAGTGGGGGGTGTTAAAAACAATGCTGACTTGTTCTATTCGGCGTCCGAACTGTATAATTCCAAGGACAGTTGTATACGTCAAAGAAACAAAGTTGATTCGGAGATGCTTCTGCCAAGCATGCTGTGAGATATAAGCCTACAAGAAAACGATTTTTTATTTTATTTTGTTACGCCGAAGCTTCTAATATCAACTGATTATTTTCCATTATAACCAAAGTGGGATCGAGGCAGAAACAGCTTTGATGCTGTCTCTACTGTGAAATTGAGTAGAAGACTCTGTAAGTACTTCTTCAGGAGTCCTGGAGCTAGAATTATAATACGGGTTAATCGATAAAAAATTCCTCCTTGTGCTGGTTGCTAGGGTTTGCCTTTTAAAAGAGTAATGCTACATGTAGTTATGAAGTACGTAAGCGTCTTGTAGTTGCTTTAAAAAAGAGTGAAATCTACAATTAAAAAATTAATTTTTTTTTTCATGTGAGTCCCGTATTTTTTTAATTTTTTCAAAGTGATTGTATGACATTTGCGTACTCACGACTACAACTATCATTTCTCTTAATGAAAAGCTGAACATGGAGTACAAAATAGCTCTCTATAACATTTGTTTGTCAAGAAACGGTGACAATAAAAAAAACTCGACATGGGAAAGGTGTGGGGTGTCCAACATAGAGGATCCTTGTCCTCTTACATAGGACTGGGAGTGTGACGCACCCAGACCTTGCATGAGTTTGGACTGAGACACATGTAACTCAAGGTTACATACCCCTCGTTCATGACAGTTAACATGCAATGCACCTAACATGTTACTAGCAATGTGCAATAATCGCAGTGGAAAAATGTTCAAGTCTAAGTAAAGATAGAGCAATTAAAGTATGGTACGAAATAAAGTAAGTACTGAAAATCCCAGAGTACTTGTCCAAAGCTCCTGATACATAATGAGGGTTTTAAACTACAACCCTTCATACTTAGTTCACCAAAAATCTCAAAGTACTGTTTATATGGAACCTCCAAAAAAATCCTATTTGGGCTTGTTTTTTTCTACAATCCTCTACAAGTTCTCGAAAGGCTTTAGTACTTCACTAATGAATTTATAGGCTGCCTCTAATCTTTCCTCTATTGTTGGCTCCGTAGAGTGCTTGAGGCTCTTAGGGGCCTCCTTAATTGGTGGGGGATCTTCCCACTTGCGTTTCCCCATAGCTATCACCTAAACCTGTGTCATAACTTCTACCCTTCTGGGGGGATAGCAGTGAAAACTATTGTAGTGAGATTTCGAGAAAGTCAGAAAGTTATACCAATAACATATAAGAAGATAACATAAGCATGTAAAGTCAAACCATGAGTATGAATGCATGGATATGAACTTGACCAAAATATTCTTTCGTTCTTGTATTCATTTTAAGATCATTGCCATGTATTAATGTAATAGAATAGCAAAAATAGTTATGTAAAAGTACCGTTTTCAAGTCATATTAACCACTTATAGCCATGTAATCCAATAACAATGTAGGTGAACACCTCACGGCTCCCCTACGCATCATAGGCTCTCTACTAGTTACTGCCTCACATAGCCGACCCTCTTGACGAGGTGTGAATATGTCAGTGTAACGCCTCGATCCCGGATGGGTTAGAGAGTTACTTCTTGTCACTTAAAATCATATCTTACCATATAGATATAAGCTCCAAATTCTCAATTGCACATATATTTTGTTGTTTTAAACCAACTATTCCAAAATAATTAACTAAAGACACCACAAGTCTTAATATAATCTCAACCTCTCAATATATCACGTCATCAGAACATGACAAATTTACTTGAATAATATCCTCCAATAACCATGGCGTCTTTTTGTGCTTAATCCACTATATACTTAAATAATCTCACCCGTGCTCCATATTCTTGATCCTCAACTAAAACATTCAAGTCATCTAAAAAATATTGTGGAGATAAAGAATGAGTTATCAGCAACTCAGTAAGCAGATAACATATATTAGTATGGAAATATGAGCATTTACAGAGTTTAGAATGCAAAACAAAACATTTACTTTTAGAATGCAAAATCAAAACATGTTATCAAAATATCAGAGCAAGACTTTCAGAAATATTCTTATTTAAAAGTATCATTTGGCATAGCATAACTGACCATCATCGCCATCATATCATAGCATCATATCAGAATAGAGGTCATGTTTAACCCTAGTGGTAGGGCCACATACCACCTTTATACCCGTGACAGAGTCATATACCACTATTATACCCGTGGTAGGGCCTTAATGGAACAAATCAAAAACAAAATCAAAACCAGAGCAGAATCAGATATAAAATCAGAAAGTCATGCCAAAGGTTTTTAGATGCCACATCATATCAAAACAGAGTATTGAATAAATTCATATCATTTCACATATTCAAAAACATATTCAAACCATCTTCACTTAATCAACCCAAAAACCTTTCAGATCTCATATTTGCTCTTTTTGTACAATTCAGAAACAGAATGCTAAAATCAACTCATTTCTACACCAATCATACAGAAAATACTTTCTTCTTATACAAAGTTTCATGACTAATGCAAAACACAAGACTAAGGTTGTTTTCACATTTATTTTCAAAGCATGTCATGCACATTTTTCATAAAATCAACCTTAGTTCTTTCTTTCATGTAACGTCTAGCATAGAAACCCCGCTTACCTGGACTTTTTAACTTCTCAAAATTTTCTCTCAATGGTGCTAAGAGAGTATCAATCATCACCTATTTAATAGTCATCACCCGGAAAACTTCCATTGAATACGTACTTTGTAATTAACACCCAAGATATTAAAAATCTATATTTCTCTAATGTCTAACATTCTTGAAAAATATCATCACTTCCCAACTTCATCGATATCCACCTAACCTTTTCGATTGATACATAAAACTCTAAATTATTTATGTAAAACAAAATGTATGGCTACATGTTTATTCAGTGAAAACTAAGCTCATGTAAAATGCATCTCCACTTAATATCCACTTAACACAATTCCCACTCAATCACAAGTCTATCTAACATCAACCCGACATAAGACTCATGTCCAATTTTAGAAGTCAAGTCCAGCTGCAATTAGTGGTAAATAAGGCTACACCTATGGCTTACCTATTAAGGACAATAATGTAAAAATATTTAAAAGGGTTCTCAATGGGCTTTACACATAATCACATGACCAAAGTGCTTGATGGCATTTTTTTTTTTTTTTTATAAATAAACTTTAAGGCATGTTGTGCTTTACGTACAATGCAAAAGCCACCTTTTAGTTTGTAAATGATAAATATTCACTAGAGAGACCTAGGGGCAGTGCAATGGAGACTCACCGAGAGGGAGGGACAGATGCGACATGGTAATGGGCTGGGCAGAGGTCGAAGGTGGTCAGCGCGGCACTAAGAGAGACAAAGAAATTGATGAGAGAGAGTGTGTGATGCCCCCAAATTCCGTTTGGGATTGGACGGACATTTGACGCGTCAAGACATACAACACAAGGTTACCTGCCCTCATTCATGACATATAAGATGTAATGTTCCTAGCATGCATCTAGCATTATACAATATTTGCAGAGGATAATTTTTTTTTACAGCAATACTATGCAACAAACTGAAAATATTTCAAATACTTAAAACATACTTCACACATATTGACATACTAAACAACTGAGATCACAACGCTACTCCAAAATGGTTCTGATCAAAAGAGTACTAGAGAATCAACTGATATGAACCCGCAAGAATGAAATCCCTTCAACCCACAATTAATTTGAAAACTTCCCAATAAAGCCAAATTCAGGTCAATCGATTGAAAACCTAGACCCGATGATAACTCATTTCAAGAACCTAGATTATATCAAAATCTAGACCCGTTGAAGAACCCATCTCAAGAACCTAGATTACAAAGGAGGAACGCCACAAAGATTGTGATTTACCTTTGATAGGTTCAAGAGTTCAATCAAAAACAAGAGGAGAAAACTCAACTAACAAATAAAATTCAATATTGTCTAACCTTCAAATGAGGCAACAAGGAGTATTTAAACTAAACCTAATTAAAACCCTAGCAAAAATAAAGCCCCTTTTTATCCAAAATGCCCCTGATGAACAGTGTCGGCTACAATACCCGCAGCTACAGTAACGCTATAGTACCTCTTGAAACCCTAATTCCTAAAAAGTAACTTTCCAAATAAGCCCTTGGCCAAAATACAAGACCTTCTCAAAAACTCTAGTTCATTAAAAATAAGACGTGTGGGCCAGGCATCTTCAAGCCCACTTATTCTAAACTAATAAAATAAATCATTTAACCAAATTGAAAGTCTCCAATAACAATAGGCCCTATCTCTAAGTCATATCTTCCACAGCTTGAAACAAGTAGATCAAAGCTGGTTCTCCTTCTTTCAAGCCCATCTTGAGTGTTGGGCTCTTGCTAGCTTCATCCCAAGCAGATTGCACCAATCCGTGCATTACTTCCTTGATCTTCTTGGCCCTTAATCTTGTAATTGGCCCATCTGAAATTTGCAAATGATCTTTAAGAGTAGGCCCACCTTGGTTTCCATCAGGTCACTATTGTATCCCGTGACAGGGTCCATCTCCTCGAGGATGCAACTTTGTCCTTCTCTGGGCTAGGAATCTTTTTTTGCGCATGTGAACCCAAACCCAATTTCCCGGTTCAAAGATGACATGCCTTCGCCCTTTATTGGCTTGGGAAGCAACCCTTTCATTCTTTTGGGCAATTTGAAGTCGTACCCTCTCATGAAGTGACTTCACCAACTCTGCCTTCTTTTGTCCATCCAAGCTACTCCTGCCATCAACAGGTAAAGGCATCAAATCTAAAGGAGTAAGCGGATTAAATCCATAAACAATTTCAAAAAGAGAATATCAAGGCACAATCAATTACCGCCAACTTCACTTTCTTCTCCTCAGAGTAATTATGGCAATTAAACACCAACTCTATTTTTTTCTCCCACTCTAGGTAAACCTCAGGGTCAGCTCTACCTTGGAAAGAAAGTATTTTCATTTTGATGCTCCCAAGGTCTCTATCTACACCATCCCGACCCATGAGATTCCCCTCAAGTTGTCTTTCACACCTAACTCTTCCATGTCTACCCGAGCCAACTTCAGATGCTAAGTTTTCCTCATCCTCACCATCTATGCTCACGTCGCCTCCCATCTCTCCAACCTTGCAGATTTCTAGTCGCTGCTTCTTGATGATTCATCCTATCTCTCACTTCACCCAACACAAAGTTCAATCGCTCAAACTGTTGTTGCATGGCTTGCAACACATAGGATGAGTTATCTGCTCTCCCCCTTGGTGACATGCTACTCCGTTGAGACATTATAAGGTGTTGCACAAAAGAATATTAGTGGCAAAAAAGAAAACCTCACATACGCCCTTACGTGTTTACACTTGAATAATGACACTCCACTCGTGTTTCACTCTTAATTGACTTTTTTTCCGAAAATAGTCTCACACTCTCTTGCCTTTCACCTTAAGAGTTTTCCCACTCAAGTTCTTTAAGAACTAATTGAACTCAATCAAGACAAAGCAATCATGTTTTATCCTAACTAGTAATTAGGTCCAAGAAACAAGAACAAGAGAAACACGGAAGGAATGAAAAAAAAAATGACACGTGAATCAAGAAAATTATACGAATGAAACAGTAACTATAAGACAAGATACCAACTAGAATAATATATGCAGCCCCTTTGATGATAAGGCTCAAGGAAAAAAATTTTGGATTTTTTTTTCCTTTCTTTTCTTTTCTTTTCACCTACTGATTTGATGACAATCAAGAATAAGTAATTGAGAAAACCCAAATAATAACTCAAAAACCCTAACACAAGTGATATACGGCAGCACCTAGAATAAGAGATTCAGCAACCCTAATAATAGTGAACATATCCGGCAGCCACCTTTATTTTTTTTTAATCAATCCTAGAATAATGAAACCCTAGAATTAAATATGTAAGAAATAAAGATAGAATCAAACCTGATTGGAAACCATGCTTTGAATACCAAATGATATGAACCCGCAGGAATGAAATCCTTTGAACCCACAATCAATTTGAAAACTCCCCAAGAAAGCCAAATTCAAGTCAATGGATGGAGAACCTAGACCCGATGAGAACTCGTTTCAAGAACCTAGATTATATTAAAATCTAGACACGTTGAAAAACTCGTCTAAAGAACCCAGATTGCAAGGAGGAACGCCACAAAAGTTGTGATTTACCTTTGATAAGTTCAAAAGTTCAATTAAGAACAAGAGGAGTAAAACTCAACTCACAATGAATAAATTCATCAAATTTCATAAAATTTCTTAAAATGAGGCAACAAAGTGTATTTAAACCTAAACCTAATTAAAACCCTTGCCAAAATAAAGCCCCTTGTTCCAAAACTACCCCTGGATGAATAGTGCCACGAGCTACAGTACACACTACAGTAACTCGGCTACATTACTTTGAAACCCTAGTTCGCTACAATACTTCATAAAATCCTAGTTCGACAAAATAATAAATTTTCCAACATGTCCTTGAATAGACCCTTTTTAAATCATTCTCATAATTAAACCCAATAATTTTAAACTAATAAAATAAGTTATTTAAATGAATTAAACAAGTTGAAACCTTTCAAGAGCCCAAAGCCTTCAAGTCTTATCGTTGCTCTCCTCCATAACTTATCAAATGAATCAAAATTGGATCTTCATCCTTCAAGACCATCTTGAATGTTGGGATCTTGCTAAACTTGTCCCAAGTGGATTGCATCAATCCTTGCATTGTCTCCTTGATCTTCTTGGCCAATCTGGAAGTTGCAAAGGATCTTTAAGACTAGGTCCATCTTGGTTCCCATCAGTAATTATCTCAACTTAATTGATATGAACCCGTGGGAATGAAATCCCTTGAGCCCACAACTACCAAGTTATTCTTTGGGTGTAATTAGTATGGTACTACCATGACCACATGGCATGTATGCCCCAAACCCGGGGAAACTTTGCGCTTGCTTAAGAGAAAACCAATTGAGGGCAAAATGGAAAAGTTATGAGGTTCGAATTTTTCACTCGTGGGCTTCCTATGGTATTACCATGACCTGATTGTATGTATACCTTAATAGCGGGCGAATCAGAGCACCTCTTATTTTTACTACTTTTCTCTTACATAGTAGAAAACCAATTGAGGGAAAAGTGGCAAACTTATGAGGTTGGTGTTTTTCACTCACGGGCTTCATTTGGTACTACCCTGACCTTATGGTATGTATGCCCAACCCCGGGCCAATCGGATTATCTCTTATTTTTACCACTTTGCCTTTGATTACTAGAAAACCAATTGAGAGAAAAGTGGCAAAGTTATGAGGTTAGAGTTTTTCGCTCGCAAGCTTCTTATGTTACTACCATGACCTTATGGTATGTATGCCCCAACCTCGGGCCAATCGAAGCGCCTTATATTTTTACTACTTTGCCCTTGCTTACTAGAAAAGCAATTAAGTGAAAAGTGACGAAGTTATGTGATGAGAACCAAAGTGGGCCTAGACTTAAAGATCCAATTACAAGGTCAAGAGCCAAGAAGATCAATGAGGCAATGCTAGGATTGATGCAATCTACTTGGGACGAGTTTAGCAATAGCCCAATATTCAAGATGGGCTTGAAGGATGAAGATTCAGTTTTGATTCATTTGATAAGTTATGGAAGAGGGCAACGACATGACTTAAAGGCTTTGGGCTTTTGAAGGGTTTCAACTTGTTTAATTCATTTGAATGACTTATTTTATTAGTTTAGAATTATTGAGTTTAATTATGAGAAGGACTTAATGGGGGGTCTATTCAAGGGCATGTTGGGAAATTTATTATTTTGTTGAACTAGGGTTTTATGAAGTACTGTAGCGAACTAGGGTTTCAAAGTACTGTAGCCGAGTTACTGTAGCGTGTACTATAGCGCGCGGCACTATTCATCCAGGGGTAGTTTTGGAACAAAGGGCTTTATTTTGGCTAGGGTTTTAAATAGGTTTAGGTTTAAATACACTTTGTTGCCTCATTTTAAGAAGTTTATGAAACTTGATGAATTTATTCATTGTGAGTTGAGTTTTACTCCTCTTGTTTTTAATTGAACTTTTGAACTTATCAAAGGTAAATCATAACTTTTGTGGCGTTCCTCCTTTGTAATCTGGGTTCTTGAGACGGATTCTTCAACGGGTCTAGATTTTAATATAATCCAAGTTCTTGAAACAAGTTCTCTTCGGGTCTAGGTTCTCCATCCATTGACTTGATTTTGGCTTTCTTGGGAAGTTCTCAATTTGACTGTGGGTTCAAGAGATTTCATTCCCGCGGGTTCATATCATTATGAGGTTGGAGTTTCTCGCTCGCGGGCCAATCGGAGCACCTCTTATTTTTACCACTTTGCACTTGCTTAAGAGAAAACCAATTGAGGGAAAAGTGGCAAACTTATGAGGTTGGAGTTTTTCCCTCACGGGCTTCCTATGTTACTACCATGGCCTTATGGTATGTATGCCACAACCTCGGGCGAATTGGAGCACCTCTTATTTTTACCACTTTGCCCTTGCTTAGTAGAAAACCAATGAAGAGAAAAGTGGTGAAGTCATGATTTGGAGTTGTTTGCTCGCTGGCTTCCTATGGTACTACTATGCTCTTATTGTATGTATTGCCCAACGGCGGGCGAATCAGAGCACCTTTTATTTTTATCACTTCACCCTTGCTCAGTAGAAAACCAATTGAGGGAAAAGTGGCAAAGTTATGAGGTTGGATTTTTTTGCTCGAGAGCTAATAAAATAAGTAGCTTTAATGAAATAAACAAGTCCAAGGCCTTCAATCACATAATCATAATAATAGATCCTAATTTATGTTGCACTTTCCATAGCTTGTATCACATGGATGATCACTGGATCTCCTTCTCTTAAGCCCATCTTGAACATTCGGCTCTTTCTAGACTCGTCTCAAGTGGATTGCACCAATCCTTGTATCGCTTCCTTGATCTTCTTAGCTTTTGATCTTGTAATTGCCTCATCTGGAACTTGCAAAGGATCTTTAAGACTAGGTCCACCTTGGTTCCCATCAAGGAGTTTCTTATTCGCGGGCGTCGTATGGTACTACCATGACCTTATGGTATGTATGCCCTAACTCTGGGCCAATCGAAGCACCTCTTAATTTTACCACTTTGTCCTTGCTTAGTAGAAAACCAATTAAAGGAAAAGTGGCAAAGTTTTGAGGATGAAATTTTTCACTCGGGAGCTTCCATTATACTACCATGACCTTATAGAATGTATGCCCCAACCTGGGCCAATCAGAGCACCTCAAATCTTTTCCACTTTGCCCTTGCTTAGTTGAAAACCAATTGAGGGAAAAAGTGAAAAAGTTATGAGTTTGGAGTTTCTCGCTCGCCGGCTTCCTATTGTAACACCATGACTTTAAGGTGTGTACGCCCTAACCCCGGGCCAATCAGAGCACCTTTTATTTTTACCTGCTCTTGCTTAGTAGAAAATCAATTGAGGGAAAAGTGGCAAACTTATGAGGTGGGAGTTTTTCCATCACGGGCTTCGTATGGTGCTAACAGGACCTTATGGTATGTATGCCCCAACCCCGGGCCAATCAAAATATCTCCTATTTTTACCACTTTGCCCTTACTTGAGAGAAAACCATTTGTGAGAAAAGTGGCAAAGTTATGAGGTTGGATTTTTCAGTCGCGGGCTTCGTATGGCACTGCCATGACCTTCTTCCAAATCCCGGGTGAATCGGAACACCTCTTTTTTTTTTTTTACCAATTCGCCATTTCTTAGTATAAAACCAATTGAGGGAAAAGTGGCAAAGTTATGAGGTGTGAGTTTCTAGCTCGTGGGCTTCCTATGCCACTACCATGACCTTATAGTAGGTATGCCCCAAACCCGAGCCAATCGGAGCAACTCATATCCTTACCACTTTGCCCTTGCTTAGTCGAGAAGCAATTGAGGGAAGAGTGGCAAAGTTATGAGTTCGGAGTTTGATGGAAACCAAGGTGGGCCTACTCTTAAAGATCATTTGTAAATTCTAGATGGGCCAATTACAAGATCAAGGGCCAAGAAGATCAAGGAAGCAATGAACGGATTGGTGCAATCTACTTGGGACGAAGCTAGCAAGAGCCCAACACTCAAGATGGGCTTGAAAGAAGGAGACCTAGCTTTGATCCACTTGATTCAAGCTGTGGAAGACATGACTTAGAGATAGGGCCTATTGTTATTGGAGACTTCCAATTTGGTTAAATAATTTATTTTATTAGCTTAGAATTAGTGGGCTTGAAGTTGCCTCGCCCACACGTGTTATTTTTAATGAATTAGGGTTTTCGAGAAGCCTTGTATTTTGGCCAAGGGCTTATTTGGGAAGTTACTTTTTAGGAATTAAGGTTTCAATAGGTACTGTAGCGTTACTATAGCCATACTGTAGCCGCGGGTACTACAGTTTATCAGAGTATTTTGGGTAAAAAGAGGCTTTATTTTGGCTAGGGTTTTAATTAGGTTTAGTTTAAATATTCCTTGTAACTTCGTTTGAAGGTTAGACAATATTGAATTTTATTTGTGAGTTGAGTTTTCTCCTCTTGATTGAACTATTGAACTTATGAAAGGTAAATCACAACCTTTGTGGCGTTCCTCCTTTGTAATCTAGGTTCTTGAGACGGGTTCTTCAACGGGTCTAGATTTTGATATAATCTAGGTTCTTGAAATGAGTTCTCATCGGGTCTAAGTTTTCCATCCATTGACTTGAGTTTGGCTTTCTTGGGGAGTTTTCAAGGGATTTCATCCCGCGGGTTCATATCATTTGGTATTCAGAGTAAGGTTTTCAATCAGGTCTGATTCTATCTTCTTTTTTTTTTGCATATTTAATTCTAGGGTTTCATTGTTCTAGGATTGATTAGAAAAAAAAAAGAAAAAAAAAAGTGGTAGCTGTTGTATTTCTTCACTATTGTTAGGGTTTCCAAACCTCATTGTTCTAGGGTTTGTGTTGGCTAAAATCTCTTGTTCTAGGGGCTGCCGTATATCCCTTGTCTTGGGGTTTTTGAGTTATTATTAGGGTTTTCTTAATTGCTTATTCTTGATTGTGATTAAATCAGTTGGTGAAAAGAAAAGAAAAGAAAAGAAAAGAAAGGAAAAGAAAAAAATAATCTAAAATTTTTCTTGAGCCTTATCATCAAAGGGGCAGCATACATTATTCTAGTTCGTATCTTGTCTTATAGTTACTGTTTCATTCGTATAATTTTCTTGATTCACGTGCTAGTTTTTTTCATTCCTTCCGTGTTTCTCTTGTTCTTGTTTCTTGGACCTAATTACTAGTTGGGATAAAACAAGGTTGCTTTGTCTTGATTGAGTTCAATTAGTTCTTAAAGAACTTAAGTGGGAAAACTCTTGAGGTAAAAGGCAAGTGAGTGTGAGACTATTATCGGGAAAAAGCCAAATTAAGAGTGAAACACGAGTGGAGTGCCATTATTCGAGTGTAAACGAGTAAGGGAGTGTGTGAGGTTTTCTCTTTTGCCACTAACATTCTTTTGTGCAGCACCTTATAATGTCTCAGCGGAGCAGTGCATCACCAAGGAGGAGAGCAGACAACTCATCCTATGTGTTGTAAGCCATGCAACAACAGTTTGAGCAGTTGAACTTTGTATTGGGTGAACTGAGAGATAGGATGGATCATCAAGAAGCAGCGATTAGAAATCTGCAAGGTGGGAGAGATAGGAGGCAACGTGAGTATAGAGTTGAGAATGAGTATGAAGACTTAGCATCTGAAGTTGGGTCAGGTAGACGTGGAAGAGTTAGGCGTGAAAGACGACTTGAGGGGAATCTCAGGGGTAGGGATGGTGTAGATAGAGACCTTGGGGGCATCAAAATGAAAATACCATCTTTCCAAGGTAGAGCTGACCCTAAGGTTTATCTAGAGTGGGAGAAAAAAATAGAGTTGGTGTTTGACTGCCATAATTACTCTGAGGAGAAGAAAGTGAAGTTGGCGGTAATTGAGTTTACTGATTATACTATTATTTGGTGGGATCAATTAGTGACCAATAGGAGGAGGAGTTATGAGAGGCCAGTAGAGACATGGGGAGAGTTGAAAGCTCTCATGAGGTGGAGATTTGTACCTAGCCATTACTATACAGACCTTTACCAGAAATTACAAAATATTACACAGGGGTCTAGGAGTGTGGAGGATTACCATAAGGAGATGGAGGTGGCGATGATTCGGGCTAATGAAAAGGAGGATTGGGAGGCCACCATGGCTAGATTTTTGAGTGGTTTGAATAGAGACATAGCCAATGTAATTGAATTGCAGTATTATGTGGAGATAGAGGACATGGTGCACATGGCTATGAAGGTGTAGAGGCAGTTAAAGAGAAAAGGGACAGCAAGGTACACTTCGATTTCTAGCAATACTTGGAAATCAAAGTAGGATAGGAATGATACAGCTGAAGCAAAAAGAAAGACCGAACCACCTAAGCGAAAAGATTGCAATGGTTGAATGATTGTGGAGAGGTGAGGGTGGACAAATAAGTGTTAGTTACTTTTTCTATTGGAAAGTATCAAGATGAGATACTTTGTGATGTTGTGCCTATGCATGCTGGGCATATGTTGTTTGGGAGGCTGTGGCAGTATGATAGGAGGGTGACACATGATGGGTTCAAGAACAAGGAGGGCAAAACAATCAAGCTTGCTCCTTTAACTCCAAGCCAGGTCTATGAGGACGAACTGAAATTGAAAAGTGAGGTTGCTCAAAAAAGAAAGAGTGAAAATGAGAGTGATCAAAAGAGAAAGAGTGAAAATGAGAGTGATCAAAAAAGAAAGAGTGAAAAAGTGATTGAGCAAAAAAGAAAGAGTGAGAGTGAACATGAGCATAAAAGAAAGAGTGAAAAAGAAAGTAGAGAGGTGGCTAAGAGTAAAGAACAAAGAGTGGAGCCACGAGAGAAACAAGAAAAAGAGTCTGCAGAGAGAAAAGGAAAGGCAAAAGCAAGTTTCTATGCAAGAAAGAGTGAGGTTTTCGCAGATCGCCTTATGATTTTTCTTGTCTATAAAGAGTCTTATCTTACCCTTGATGAAACTAATGACTCTCTTCCTAGTTTGGCTATTTCTTTGTTGTAGGAGTTTGAGGATGCATTCCCGGAGGAGATGCCAAATGAGTTGCCACCCATTAGAGGCATTGAGCACCAGATTGATTTTGTGCCCGGGGCTACTATTCCAAACCGACCAGCCTATAGGAGTAATCCAAAGGAGATAAAGGAGCTTCAGAGGCAAGTTGAGGATTTGATGGGCAAGGAGTACCTGAGGGAGAGCATGAACCCTTGTGCAGAACCAGTGCTACTAGTGCCAAAGAAGGATGGGACGTGGAGGATGTGCATTGATTGCAGGGCGGTCAACAATATCACGGTAAAGTATCGCCATCCCATTCCTAGATTGGATGATATGCTTGATGAATTGCATGGCTCATGTATTTTCAGTAAAATTGATCTTAAAAGTGGGTACCATCAAATTAGAATGAAAGAGGGTGATGAATGGAAAACTGCTTTTAAGACTAAGTATGGGCTTTATGAATGGTTGGTTATGCCATTTGGACTTACAAATGCGCCCAGTACTTTCATGAGATTAATGAACCATGTCCTACGTGCATTCATAGGCAAGTTTGTGTTGCGTACTTTGATGATATCTTAGTGTACAACAAGGACTTAAATGAACATATTGAGCATTTGAGATATGTGTTTGATGTGTTGAGATTTGAAATGTTGTATGCTAATTTCAAGAAATGTGCCTTTTGCATGGAAAAAGTTGTTTTTCTTGGTTATGTTGTTAGTACAAAAGGTATTGAGGTGGATGAAGAGAAAGTCAAGGCCATCAAGGAGTGGCCAACGCCAAAAAGCATCACTGAGGTAAGAAGCTTTCATGGCTTAGCTAGCTTTTATCGGCATTTTGTTAAGGACTTTAGCACTATTGCTGCACCACTCACTGAGGTAATTAAAAAGAATGTTGGGTTTCATTGGGGGGCTAATCAAGATAATGCTTTTGCCACTATTAAAGAAAGGTTGTGCTCTTCACCTGTGTTAGCATTACCTGATTTTAACAAACCATTTGAGATTGAATGTGATGCCTCAGGAATAGGGATTGGAGCCGTTTTGATGCAGGATAGGCAGCCCATAGCCTTCTTTAGTGAAAAGCTAAGTAGGGCATCCCTGAAGTACCCTACTTATGACAAAGAGCTTTATGCTCTTGTTCGTGCATTAGAGACTTGGCAGCACTACCTATGGCCAAGGGAATTTGTGATCCACACCGATCATGAATCATTGAAGCATCTCAAGGGTCAAGGTAAGTTGAATGAAAGGCATGCTAGATGGATGGAATACATTGAGACATTTCCTTATGTCATCCGTTACAAGCAAGGTAAGGAGAATATTGTTGCTGATGCTCTATCCCGGAGCGGCATTTGGGGTAGCTTGGATGGACAAAAGGAGGCGGAGTTGGTGAAGTCACTTCGTGAGAGGGTACGACTTCAAATTGCCCAAAAGAATGAAAGGGTTGCTTCCCAAGCCAATAAAGGGCGAAGGCATGTCATCTTTGAATCGGGAGATTGGGTTTGGGTTCACATGCGCAAAGAAAGATTCCCAACGCAAAGAAGGACAAAGTTGCATCCTCGAGAAGATGGACCTTTCCAAGTTCTTGAGAAAATTAATGACAATGCATATAAAGTGGATCTTCCAAGTGAGTATAATGTTTTTGCTACTTTCAATGTTTCTGATCTTTCTCCTTTTGATGTAGGTGAAGATTCGAGGTCGAATCCTTTTGAGGAGAGGGGGAATGATGAAAACCAAGGTGGGCCTACTCTTAAAGATCATTTGCAAATTCCAGATGGGTCAATTACATGATCAAGGGCCAAGAAGATCAAGGAAGCAATGCATGTATTGGTGCAATCCACTTGGGATGAAGCTAGCAAGTGCCCAACACTCAAGATGGGCTTGAAAGAATGAGAACCAGTTTTGATCCACTTGATTCAAACTGTGGAAGACATGACTTAGAGATATTGGAGACTTTCAATTTGGTTAAATGATTTATTTTATTAGTTTAGAATAAGTGGGGTTGAAGTTGCCTGGCCCACACATCTTATTTTTAATGAACTAGGGTTTTTGAGAAGGCCTTGTATTTTGGCCAAGGGCTTATTTGGAAAGTTACTTTTTAGGAATTAGGGTTTCAATAGGTACTGTAGCGTTACTGTAGCCATACTGTAGCCACGGGTACTGTAGCGCGACACTGTTCATCAGGTCATTTTGGGTAAAAAATGGCTTTATTTTGGTTAGGATTTTAATTAGGTTTAGTTTAAATACTCCTTGTAGCCTCATTTGAAGGTTAGACAATATTGAATTTTATTTGTGAGTTGAGTTTTCTCCTCTTGTTCTTGATTGAACTCTTGAACTAATCAAAGGTAAATCACAACCTTTGTGGCGTTTCTCCTTTGTAATCTAGGTTCTTGAGACGGGTTCTTCAACGGGTCTAGATTTTCATATAATCTAGGTTCTTGAAACGAGTTCTCATCGAGTCTAGGTTTTCCATCCATTGACTTGAGTTTGGCTTGTTTGGGGTGTTTTCAAATTGATTGTGGGTTTCAAGGGATTTCATTCCCGCGGGTTCATATCAGAGTTTATGGTATGACTTTATGTACCATCATGACTTTATGGTATGTATGCCCTAACCCTTGGCCAATCGGAGCGCCTCTTATTTTTACCACTTTCCCTTGCTTAAGAGAAAACCAATTGAGGGAAAAGTGGCAAAGTTATGAGGTTGGAGTTTTTCGCTCGCTGGCTTTGTATGGCACTACCATGACCTTATTGTATGTATGCCCCAACCACAATCAGAGCACCTTATATTTTTACCACTTTATCCTTGCTTAGTAGAAAACCAGTTGAGGGAAGTGGCAAAGTTATGAGTTAGGAGTTTCTCGCTCGCGGGCCTCTTATGTTACTATCATGCCTAATGGTCTGTATGCCCCAACCCTAGACCAATCGCAGCACCTTATATTTTTACCATCTTGCCCTTACTTCGTAGAAAACCAATTGAGAGAAAAGTGGCAAGGTTATGAGGTTGGTGTTTTTTGCTAGTGGGCTTCGTATGGTACGACCAAGACCTTATGGTCAGGCCGATTGGAGCACCTCTTATTTTTACCACTTTGCCCATGCTTAGTAGAAAACCAATTGAAGGCAAAGTGGTAAAGTTATCAAATTTTTCACTGGCAGGCTTCCTATGAAACTACCATTACCTTATGGTTTGTATGCTCCAACCCCGTCCCGATCGGAGCACCTCATATCTTTATCACTTTGCCATTTCTTAGTCGAAAACCAATTGAGGGAAAAGAGGCAAAGTTATGTGTTTGGAGTTTCTCACTCGCGGGCTTCCTATTGTAACACCATGTCTTTATGGTGTGTACGCCCCAACCCCAAGCCAAACAGAGCACCTCTTATTTTTACCATCTTGCCCTTGCTTACTAGGAAACCAATTGAGGGAAAAGTGGCAAACTTATGAGGTGGGAGTTTTTCACTCGCGGGCATCGTATGGTGCTAACATGAGCTTATGGTATATATGCCCTAACCTGGGCCAATCAAAGCACCTCCTATTTTTACCACTTTTCCCTCGCTTAAGAGAAAACCATTTGTGGGAAAAGTGGCAAAGTTATGAGGTTGGATTTTTTCACTCGCGGGCTTCGTATGGCACACATGACCTTATGGTATTTTCTTTCAAATCTCGGGTGAATCAGAACACCACTTTTTTTTACCACTTTGCCCTTTCTTAGTAGAAAACCAATTGAGGGAAAATTGGCATAGTTATGAGGTGTGAGTTTCTAGCTCGCGGGCTTCCTATGTTACTACCATGACCTTATAGTGTGAAAAAGAGAATTTCACAACTATTTAGACACTCCAGCGTGAACAAAAGAGTCTCACTAGGATATTACCTCATCTTAGCACTTAGGGTCGTGATTGACAGTAATAACTTGATATGACTGTTTTCAAAATACACAAATTGTATTCGAGATGAAACGTGACTGGAATACGAAAGGACAGAAGCTCTGACATAACAGAACATGACTTGAACGTAACTCAGAAGACATGACTTACTTGAGATAGAAATATTTTGTAACATGACGTAACATGTAACAGACAAGATTTTGTAACATGGCATAACATGTAACGAAAAACATAATTAACATGACATACTTACAACAATGAATATTACAAGACAAGGCATAGATGTAACATATGACATACTTAACATGACACACTTGCAATAGTAAATATTACATGACATGAGATGGCATACTTAACATGACGTATTTGCAATAATGAATATTACATGACATGATATACATGTAACAAATTATATACTTAATATGATGTACTTGCAATGCATAGCAATACATGATAGAATATCTTGCATAACAGATGAACAATTCTTGACAGAATCAATTATGTGTAACAGATGAATATGTAATGACTTGGCATAGCACATATGATCACATACATATATACACTATAGTTCATTTACTCATCACACATACACGTTAAACTGATAATAAGTTAAAAGCTAACTTACCTCGAGCTTCGCATTTCTTAGCAAAAAACTTAAGTGTGATCACGATGAAATGAAAGTAGTGATTTCTAAAAGTTAGAACTTAATCACACTATAAGGATTTTGCATCCCAACTCAAAAATCACTAGGTATGTAAATTTTGTCCTAAACTCAAATATCAATTCAGAAAAATTTAAAACTAAACACAACCATGAAAACTCTATAGGGGCCGAAATTTGCATTGGCTATTTCCCTTGATTTTTGTTGCAATTCTTTCAAATTTCAAAACTCATGATTAAACCAAAACTTTTCTTTTAATATACTCATAACATATTTTTAAGAATAATCATGTTTTGAATCAAGAACAAAAATATCAAAATCACTTAAAACAATACTTGAAATTTTGGTTTCTTTCAGAGTTCAAAAACATATTTTTGTTTCTAAATAAGTTTTGATCAACCTTTTGATCTATGACCTATAAAGATGTGATCTGCAAACCAAAATATCACATGGTTAAAAATCAGCCAAAACATGGATTTAGCTAAGGACATCAATTCTTTAACCTATCCGAATATCTCCTTGCACAAAAATTCATATATTTGAGTATAACATTAAATATATTCAAAATAATATTCTAACATGTACATAAGAGGCTTAAGATCCTCCAATAATACTATCAAAGTCATTGGAATAGGTTTGAATCACAAAAGATCCAAACTTTTCTAAAACATAAACTGGTTTTTTTCTTCTAGTTTGTAAGTTTCAAGATTTAAGAAAATATTTCATCAAAACCTTTAATCATGCAATAAATCCTCAACCAATAATCATATACACATGTTAATAGTACTTCATAAAAGTTTTGGACCAAGATTTATCCATTAGCTTGGTCAAAGACTCTAATATATTATACACTCTCCAGTTTATCGCCAAAAATGACATTTCTGGGGTTTAAACAATATTTGACTAACCCAACGATCTTCAAATGGGACAAATAAGGTATCCACGTAAACTAAACACACAAAGTAACATCATTCATTGAGGACACTTTGTGAGAAAATATTTACAAGAGCTTTGATTCTTTGAATCAGGCATGCAAAGAGCTCAGAAAAGCT
This sequence comes from Juglans microcarpa x Juglans regia, assembly GCF_004785595.1. Taxonomy (NCBI): domain Eukaryota; kingdom Viridiplantae; phylum Streptophyta; class Magnoliopsida; order Fagales; family Juglandaceae; genus Juglans; species Juglans microcarpa x Juglans regia. The sequence goes on along the minus strand of NC_054603.1, from coordinate 22,770,087 downwards.
ATCCGAGAGTGTCTTTTGTGTTTTTTCAAAGAAAAGTGTAAAGAAGAGATGATTTGCTTAGGAAGTGGGATGGAGGGCTTCTTAAAAACGTTATGGAAGATGATAAGGCTGAAATGAAGCTTGAGTGTTGGTCTTTTCAACCCAATAGAATATACAAAAATCAGCCCAAGATATTTCCTCTCGATGGAGTGTAGAATGTAAAGAGTGAGGTGGCCTTGTAGCCATTCACTTCAAGTACCCTCTAGGCCCTCTTGAGAAAATTTGGTCGGCCATGTGGGGGTTCAATTACTTGGCCAAGAAGCAATGCTTGGCTGCCAAATTCATGGGCCTTAGTGGGGACCTAAACTAAATGGGCCTCAATTTCAGATTCTAAGAGGGTTTGGGTAGCCATCAAGCCCAAATCCAATTTCTCTTGACCCATTCTGATATGAACCCGCGGGAATGAAATCCCTTGAATCCACAATCAATTTGAAAACTCTCCAATAAAGCCAAATTCAAGTCAATGGATGGAAAAACCTAGACCCAATGAGAACTCGTTTCAAGAACCTAGATTATATCAAAATCTAGACCCATTGAAGAAACTGTCTCAAGAACCTAGATTACAAAGGAGGAACGCCACAAAGGTTGTGATTTACCTTTGATAAGTTCAAGAGTTCAATCAAGAACAAGAGGAGAAAACTCAACTCACAAATAACATTCAATATTGTCTAACCTTCAAATGAGGCTACAAGGAGTATTTAAATTAAACCTAATTAAAACCCTAGCCAAAATAAAGCCCCTTTTTACCCAAAATGCCCCTGATGAACAGTGTCTCGCTACAGTACCCGCGGCTACAGTACGGCTACAGTAACGCTACAATACCTCTTAAAACCCTAATTCCCGAAAAGTAACTTTCCAAATAAGCCCTTGACCAAAATACAAGGCCTTCTTGAAAGCCCTAGTTCATTGAAAATAGGACGTGTGGGCCAGGCATCTTCATCCCAAGTGGATTGCACCAATCCGTGCATTGCTTCCTTGATCTTCTTGGCCCTTGATCTTGTAATTGGCCCATCTGGAATTTGCAAATGATCTTTAAGAGTAGGCCCAACTTGGTTTCCATCACAATCAAATATCCAAGGTTAAAAAGGTTGCATAATGATGTCATAACATAAATTTTAAGGATTAAAAAGCATGTGGAAGAAATTTAATCAGGTGATTAAACACAATGCTAGAGAAAATACTTACAAGAGCTTTGAATCAGACGTGCAAAAGAGCTCAGAAAAGTTGCCCGAGAGTGTCTTTTGTGTTCTTTCAAAGAAAAGTGCAAAGTTGGAGATGATTTGCATAGGAACTGATATGGAGGGCTTCTTAAAAAAGTTATGGAAGATGATAAGGCTAAAATGAAGCTTGAATATTGATCTTTTATACCCAATACAATATACAAAAATCAGCCTAGGATATTTGCTCTAGGTGGAGTGTATAATGGAAAGACTGAGGTGGCCTTGTAGCCCTTCACTTCAAGTACCCTCTAGGCCCACTTGAGAAAATCTGATCAGCCAGGTGGGGGCACAATTACTTAGCCAAGAAGTAATACTAAGGTGGCTAAATTTGTGTGCCTTAATGGGCCTAAACTGAATAGACCTCAATTTTGCGTATTAAGAGGGTTTGAGTTGCCATCAATCCCAAATCCAATTTCTCTTGACCCAATCAAAATATCCAAGGTTAAAAAGGTTGAATAATAATGTCATAACATAAATTTGAAAGATTAATAACATGTGAAATAAATTTAATCAAGTGATTAAACACAATGCTAGAAACCGATTCAGTTAGGGTTTGGAGGTCAACTTTAGGGTTTGGATAAAATCGCTTAGGATTTCAGTTTCAACCATGCTTTTTGATTCTTAGTTGGATTCCAACCATATAGGGTTTTACTAGGGTGTAAATCTTCTTTGGTTTGGTACAATTTGATTGGCCGGATGGAATAGGGTGTTTACTTTGGTGGCATGATCACACACCTTGATTCCTTTAAATCTATCAAACGTACCTTTCGGTGCCGAGTGTCTAATACTATTCACTATGTGTGGCTAAGATCTTGCCAAGTGTCCAAATAAAACTTCTATTAGCTAATTTGAACATTTGAAACTGTGATTTTAAATAATGCACTTGATGCGCTTATTGAGGTTACTATTCACTCTGAAAAAGTGCATAATTAACTTAGTAATGAAAAATCCTAAATATTTATACTAAGCTATCCTGAAAATCGTTTACTGAAATACAACTCCGAAATGCTCCTAAAAATAATTTCACAATTTTGAATAGGCGTTTCGTCCAAAAATATAAAAATAGACTTATTGTACCATAAATCCTAAATGACCAACTAAGTCTAATGGCATAATGCATACTGATGCTTCTAACTAACTCAAATAATTAAAATCGCACTTCTGGCATCAGAGTGAGTGATAACACCGACTATGTTGACAGGCTAAAACCTATGTGATTGACCGGTTCTTGAAAACTTATGGAGTTTTCACGAGATTCCTAAAGTCACTAGAAATTCCACCAATAAATTTCTAGCGGGTTGTTATCAAAGGAGCTCAAGTTGTAAGACACTGAAAGAGCTGCTGCAAGAACTAGGTGACATGGGGGACGTTGGTGACATCCCTGCACGAGGGTGCACCCCTACATGTCGAGCTAATATTTCCTCGTCCGTGTGTGTGCTTCCGTGGAAGTGGCTTGCAGCTGGATGACTCGGTTGCCTCCGGTGAAGGGTTGCAGTGGTCTCATGGTGGGGTCAGCATGGTGATATGAACCTGTGGGAACGAAATCCCTTGAACCCATAATCAATTTGAAAAGCTCACCCAAGAAAGCCAAAATCAAGCCAATGGAAAATTTCGACCGGTTGAGGAACTCATTTCAAGAACCTAAATTATATGAAAATCTAGATTTGTTGAAGAACCTGTTCCAAGAACCTAAATTATAAGGAAGAACGTCACAAAAGTTGTGATTTGCCTTTGATAAGTTCAAAAATTCATTAAAACACAAGAGGGGATAAACTCAACTCACAATGAATAAATTCATCAAATTTCATAAACTGATTAAAATGAGGCTACAAGAGTATTTAAACCAAAACCTAATTAAAATCCTAATAAAATAAAGTCTCATCTCCCAAAACTACCCTTGAGTGAATAGTGCCGCAGCTGCAGTACTCGGCTACAGTAACTTACATGTCTCAGTCCACCTAAAACCCTAAGTTAATATAAAATCCTTTCCCAAAATGCCCTTGGGCAAAATCCAAGGCCTTCCCAAAAGAAACCCTAGCTAAAAATTAAAACAATCACTAAACTACCCTTAAAATCTTCTCTCGAAACCCTAGTTCATAAAACATAAAATATATGTGGGCCAAATATCCTCAAGCCCCATTATTCTATACTAATTCCTATAACTAATAATATAAGCCCTTTTAATAAATTAAACAAGGTCCAAACAATAACTCTTGCTCATGTTTTCATAGCTTATATCAAGTGAATCAAAACTGGATCTTCATCCTTCAAGCCCATATTGAATGTTGGACTCTTAGTAGACTCATCGCAAGTGGATTGCACCAATCCTTGCATTGCCTCATTGATCTCCTTAGCTCTTGACCTTATAATTGGCCTATCTGGGACTTGCAAAGGATCTTTAAGACTAGATCCATCTTGGTACCCATCATTCCCCCTCTCCTCAAAAGGATTCATCCTCGAATCTCCACCTGCATCAAAGGGAAAAATGTTAGTAACATTGAAAATAGCATAAACATGATACTTACCTGGAAGATCCACTTAATATGCATTATCATTATTAATTTGTTCAAAAATTTGGAAAAGTCCATCTAAGCTACTCCTGTCATTAACAGGTAGAGACATTAAATCTAAAGGAATAAATGGATTAAGTCTATAAACAATTTCAAACAATAAAAATTTAGTAGTAGCATGAACACTCCAATTATATATGTAAATGCAATAAATAGCAAACAATTCTCCCACAATTGTTCATGAAACACACCTAAAGTCTTACTTACACCAAAATGACCGCTCCAATTATATGCAAACTCAATGAAAGACAACTGATACTCCCACAAACGTTCGTGCATCAAGTCAATAAATGGCAAATGATTTTCCCACAAACCTTCATGCAACATGTCTAAAATCTTCTTTACATCAAAATGACCAATCAAACCAAGTCCATACACAAGCAACTCACACATATGACTAGTAGGCTCACAAAATCTACTCTCTTTAAACAAATACCAATCTAGTTTATAGAACTAACCAAACGATGCTTTCTCATGTGCTCCATACACACTAGCCAAGCCATCATCATTAACATACAATTTCTTATCATATTCAAGTCTCAACAACTTTGCATTTAAAATGACGACAATGATATACCTTCTTGCTAAAGCATCAACCTTAAAATTTTCTTTACCTTGTATGTACTTGATTACATGAGGAAAGGTCTCAATGAATTGCACCCACTTGGCATGCATTCTATTCAACTTACTTTGTCTGTTCAAGTGCGTCAATGACTGTTCTTCAAATAAATGTCGAGTAGGAATTGATACAAAATCAATGTAGTGCTCTATCTCGCTAATAGGTGATAATCCACTAAACACACCTCTAGGAAACACGATCTCATATCCCTGCAACAAAGAGACAACAATACTAGACAAATATATGTCAAGTTCATTAATATTAAGACTCACCTTGGCATAAAATCTCACTTTTCTCTTTGTTTTTCTCACGCTTTTTTCACTCTCTCTCTCCACTCTCTTTTTATTTTTCACTCTCTATTTCCCTTTCACTCTCTATTTTCTTTTCACTCTCATTGTTTCTGTCACTCTATTTTTCTTCATCTTTTTTTGAGCTCTCGACCCTGCAATTGTTTTTCAACTCATTCTCTCTTTTTCTTGAGGTCTCAGCCTCAGCCTCATCTTTTTTTTTTCACTCATTTCTCTCTCTATCTCTTCTTTTGGACCTCACTATTTCTTTTTTTCTCAATCTCACATTCACTCCTACTTTTTAGCTCAATCTCACTTTCACTCTTACTTTTTAGCTCAATCTCTTTTTCACTTTTTCTTTTTTTTATCACTTTTCACTTTCATAGGTCACCTTCCTATCATACTATCATGGCTTCCCCAACAAAATATGGCAAGCATGCATAGGCACTACATCACAAAGCACCACATCTTGGTATTTTCCAATTGAAAAAGAAACTAACACTTGCTTATTTACCCTAATATCTCCACAATCACTCAACCACTACAACTTGATGAGTGTACGAAAGTACATTCTAAATATCCTATTATTGGACTAAAATACTAAAATGTGAATAGAAATAATAGGAACTAATGTGTATTCTTGAATTGAGTTTCTATTTACTTTGGAATACTTTTGAGCAGTTTTTTATATTTAATATCAGAGTCTATAAAAGAACAAGTCCAAACCTAGTCAAATTCACAGGGCTTTCAAGTGAGCAAGACGTTGGAACAACCTAAGAACTTTCAACAAGTGTAAGACTCTTCAAATAAAGATAATGATGGAGTTTGAGAGTAATTCGGATCAAGAGAAAAAGTCAGTATGAAATTCCCTAGAAGACAGTCTGTACATACTTTAGTATTTTGATCATAACTTTAAGCTCATATATCAGATTGATAAGATTCTTACTGCGTTGGAAAGATATCTTAAAGGGCTAAAACGTTGTCTCTAATAAGGATTTCCAAATTCAAATTCTTAAAGTATGTACATGGCTGCCAAGATGAGTCCTAAGATTTAGGCAATTTTGTATGTAGGAATATGAAAGACATTAGGGTTTCTTTCCTACCCTATATGAGTATTTCATTAGCACGAAATTAGGAGTTGAAAAATGGGGAGACAGCTCAGCTCTGAAGAGGGGGAGACGAAATTAATTTCTATGGCTGCCATTTGCATTATTTTTCTGTTGAGATTTTTGTTGTCCATTATATTTATAGGTAACTAAATTCTCAAGTAGGGCTAGGGATGAACTTGCACATTAGATGGTATTTTAATTTATTTTCAATTTATGTATTTGATTTTCAATTACGAAAACTCTTTTGTTTTATCATTCTCAATTCATTGTTGATATTTTCTTCTCCGAATAATCATAGAATTTATTCTATTTATGGATTCAGTCATGCTTTTTCTATTGATTGGGTTAGCTTTTTTATTATGTTTGGATCAATTATTTATCTATATTGATTTAGTTGTTTGCTGCAATATCGATTCCTGAGTATATTGTCGTCATTGGATTTTCTCAATAGTGATAATAATTTAAGTATTTTAAAAGTGGTGAATGATTTTTCAAAGGGTTAAATTTGGTTTAAGCTTAGCTTATAAATCTATACCTTCTGATTGGAAATTTTGAGAATTAAGTTCCCAATTGAGTTATTCAATGAATTAAGAATAATTAAAATACCAGATTTGTGCAAGGGATTCCCGACGCTTTACTGTTGTCAAATTTGAGTACTTTTTCCGTTAATCACTTTGCTTCACTTTAATTTGTATTTAAAATTAATCTTTGTTCTCCATTAATTAGTTAATATTTTTCTTTAGTTCATTTGTTCCTTCCACTATTCTTTTAATTTGTCTCTCTGTGGAATCAACACCCAAAAGCTATGCTACAACTATCACGTTATTCTTTGGGCGTAATCAAATTTTGGTGCTGTTGCCGAGGAGACGATAAAAGAATTGATAGATAGTTTTTCTTTACAGCAGTTTGTAAAGGCGGTAACTTCATTCTTTCTTTTAACTTGCTGCATTATTTTTTTTCTTCTTTCTTTTTATAGTATTTTTATTATTTTAGCATTTTGTTACCTTGCATGCACAGATATAGAGACACTTTAAGTAGATTTGCTTGTAGGCCTATGGAAGAGTCAGAATCAAAATTTTTAAATCCTGTATTTGACAATCCATCTAGTCCAGAAGAAATGAGTGAACACGAAGATCAACCCATTAGAGCTCTTCATGATTACCTCCACCCTACACATACAGCCACACCATCATGCATCATGTTTCCAGCTAATATTCACCAGCTGGATTTTAAAATAGGAATGATACAGTTACTCCCTACCTCTCATGGCTTGAAAAATGAAAATTCATATGTGCACATTAGGGAGTTTGAGGAAGTAGTTGCGACTTTTCATAGTCAAAATGCAACTGATGACGTTGTGAGACTTAAGTTCTTTCCTTTCTCTTTGAAGGATAGAGCTAAGAGTTGGCTATACTCACTGAGACCCCGATCTATTGGGTCATGGAGTGAGATGACTCAGGTCTTCTTTAATAAATACTTTCCCCAATATAAGACCAACACATTAAAAAGGCAAATATCCACCTTTGCACAAAAGGACAGTGAGACTTTGTATCAATATTGGGAGAGATTTAAGGAGTTGTTGAGTATGTGTCCTCACCATGGATATGAGAATTGGCGCTTAGTGAGCTATTTTTATGAGGGACTTACACCTAAAGAGAGCTAATTTGTGGAGATGATATGTAATGGTGAGTTCTTACAGAAAGATCCTAATGAGGCCACAGAATACCTCAACGAGCTTGCTAAAAAAGCTACACTTGGACTGGACCTAGTGCTACTGAGAGCACAAATAGGTCACGACTTGCAGGAAACCCAAATGGTGGTGCAATTTACCATCTCAAGGTAGAGGATAGCCTTAAGGCTAAGGTTGAGATGCTCACTAGGGAACTAGATGTGTTAAAGACTAAGGACTTAAAGCCAACACACGTGGCTAATCATGTGGAGTCTTTTGGACCATGTTTTGTGTGTGACAGGGTAGATCACCTCGCCCAAGAGTGTCCCACATTTGCTTATATGAGAGGGATGTATGAGGAACAATATAATGCCTTATGTATGTAAAATAAGCCTTTTACGCCTTTCTCTGATACCTATAATCTGGGGTGGCGCAATCACCCCAATTTTAGCTGGAAGTCTGAAAACCAGCAGCCTACACAACCCCCTAGATCATATCTTGCACCATATCATTCACATTCATCTTCTAGGAGTCTTTTAGAAGACACTTTGCATACTTTTATTGAGGCACAGAGTAAAACCAATCAAAAGTTTGAATATTTGATTATGCAAGTTATTGAAGAAAATAAGGAGATAAAAAGTCATGTATCCAAGTTTATGAGCTCTTTGAGTGTAAATGAGCGTGGCAAGTTCCCTTCTAAAACTCAATCCACACCCTAAGGTCGACATATGGCTCAAGGAAATTGGAAGGAGGGTCAATGCCATTGTGACACGAAGTGATAAGTCCTTACACATCCCACAACTGATAAGCTAGAGGATGTTGAAGAGGAACAAATCAATAATAGTGCTGAGTTGCCTAAGGAAGCTGAGGTAATCAAGAGCCCAGTTAAGGTACCATTTCCTCAAGTTTTAAAATTTGGTATGCAAACTTTTGATTCTAGCAATGAAATCTTGGAGAACCTTAGATAGGTAAAGATCAATCTTCCTCTTTTGCATGTTATTAAACAAGTTCCTACTTATGCAAAAGTTCTCAAAGATTTGTGTACAGCTAAGAGGAAGCACCATGTTAAGAAGACAATATTCCTGACATAGCAAGTTAGTGCTCTAATTGAGCAGCGAATTCCTCCTAAGTACAAGGATCCTGGTTGTCCAACAATTGCATGTAATATGGGGAATCATGAGTTTGGGCAAGCGTTGCTAGATTTAGGAGCTAGTGTAAATTTGATGCCTTATTCCATTTATTTGTAGCTTGGTTTGGGGGAATTAAGCCTACTTTTGTTGTGCTTCAATTGGCTGACCGTTCAGTTATGAAACCAAGAGGAATAGTTGAGAATGTTTTGATCCAAATTGGCAAGTTTTACTACCCTGTTGATTTTTTAGTTTTGGATACTCAGTCGGTTGTTGAGTCTGACTCTAAAATTCCTCTTATATTAGGTAGACATTTCCTTACTACTGCTAATGCACCTACAAACTACAGGAATGAGCTGATGAAACTATCTTTTGGAAACATGACCATGGAGGTCAATATATTCCATGCAAGTAGGCAGCCCATGGAGGATGATAAGTGCCAACAAACATATATGATTGACGCAATCATAGACAAGGGAGTTCACGCAACGCATGATTCTGATCCCCTTGAATATTTATATATTAATTTTGAGTTTGATACTATTAGTGATTCATATGATGTTGTTGATATTTGTGCTATTTTTTATGAAGCTTAGGATTATGGAACACAGTCTTGGCAATCGAAATTTGAGGTGTTGCCTAAGAAAAGTGAAAAACAAATTCCTTCAAGTGTGGAGAGTCCCAAATTGGAATTGAAACCACCGCCCTCAAGTTTAAAGCAAGCATTTCTCAGCCTAGGTGACACTTCTCTTGTTAGTATTTCTTCGAAATTGAATGCGGGTAAGTTTAAGAAATTTCAGTTGAGCAAGTTAGAGGAGTTGGGAAATGATACTTATGAGAACTCTACAATCTATAAGGCTAAAATGAAAGCGTTTCATGATAAGAATATTGTTAGGAAGACATTTAAGCTTAATAATCGAGTGTTCTTATATGATTTTAGACTTTATAAGCACCCAGGAAAACTTAGGTTTAGGTGGATCGACCCTTTTGTAGTGAAGAATGTTTTTGCAAATGGGGTTGTAGAAATAGAGGATCCGAAGGATGGATAGATATTTAAAATAAATGGTCAACGACTTAAAGTATTAATTGATAGGCAAGTTCCAGAAGTGGAAGACATTCCACTTGTGGATCCGGTCTATCAACCTTGACCATACCACGCATATATGTGTTTCTTTATTTGTTTTGTCTGTTTTGTTTTATTTTTGTTTTCTCTTATTTTCTTTCTTTTCCTTTTTGTTTGTTGTTGTTTTCTTTATTTTTGTTTGCATATTAGTTTCATTTTTTCATTTTAGGTAAAGGGAAAAACCGACGTCGTCGGCGCGGTTTTTGGGCAAAACTGACGCCAACCGACGTCTGGAAAAATGGGAGAAGCGCCAACCATAACCGGTCGATGGGGAGGAGGACACTGATCTAGGCTATTCTCTAGCGGTTCTCGATCGGCGTCGGTTCTCGACGGTTCTACTGAGAGAATAATGAGAGGATTGAGAGAGACAGAGAGAGAGATGCAAAGGAGAGAGAGAGAGTTGTAGAGGAGAGATAGATAGAGAGAGTTGCAGAATCGAATTCGGGAAGAAGGGCATTCGGGAAGAAGAAGACTCTTATCGAAACGACGTCATTCCACTTAAGTTTAAGTGGAACGGCGTCGTTTCAGACTTATTATTTTTTTCTTACATCGTTAATAAAACGACGCCGTTTGGTTTAATGCAAAACAACGTCGTTTCCAGTATCTGTTGTAATACTTATTAACTAAAACGACGCCATTCCAGCTAAAATTAAGTGGAACGGCGTCCTTTCAATAAGGGTATGTTAAAAAAAAAGATTTTATTATATCGGTCGATTCAGCGGTCTGGTCCAGCTTCAAACCGAGACTGAACCACTGAACGTCGGTTTCATGAAATTTTCACTGCACGCCGATCGGTTCTCCACCGGTTCCTGCTGGTTCCTGACGCAGCCGGTCGGTTCGCGTAGGTGGCGGCCGGTGCCGTCGGTTTCTGTACAACGGCAGGTGTATTCTACCCTTTTTAGTTACTTCCCATTCAAATTTGATTCTTAAACATTGAGGACAATGTTTCATTTAAGTTGGGTGGTGGTGGTGCAAATTCAGTATTTAAAATACTTGTTGGAACTCTGTGGCATATTTTCATGTGTCAATTTTTTTTTAAAATTTGCATCACACGTGCATCCTTTTCACATGTGTACTCATTCTCATTCATAGTCATCTTCGTAAATTCACCAAACCCACCATAATCATTTTTTGCTGAAGCATTCACAGAACCCCAAATGCAACTCATCCAAGCTTTGTAGTAAGATGGTGGTTTGACACATGTAGCTAGAGAACTCTTTTGCTTAAGTATTCATGTGAGATTTGGAGAGGATTGAGAGCCTACAAATGCAGTAAATTATGATAAGCATTCGTTGATCTATTGAATTGGGCACTTCTTGTGAGAATCTCATTACATGGTTTGTGGTAAGATGATGGATATACTTGGGATATGAAGAAAGTCAATTTAGGATCAACGTTTCAGCCTTTCAAGCCAACCCTTTGAATTATAGATCCTTAGTAGCCAACTTTGAGCCAAGAAACACATATAGCCTTTTTTTCTTCATATACCTACATCATCCACATCTCTCTGCATTGGATTATAGCCTATACACTGATTTTTCCTACCCTTGTGATAGGCACCAAGATGGACCTAGTCTTAAAGATTCTTTGCAAGTTCTAGGTGGGTCAATTACAAGGTAAAGAGCCAAGAAGATCAAGGAGACAATGCAATGATTGGCACAATCCACTTGGGATGAAGCTAGCTAGACTCCAACACTTAATATGGACTTGAAGGATGAAGATCCAATTTTGACTCATTTGATAAGCTATGGAAGAGAGCAATGACAAGACTTAAAAGCTTTGGACTCTTGAAGGGTTTCAAGTTGTTTAATTTATTTAAATGACTTATTTTTTTAGTTTAGAATTATTGGATTTAATTATGAGAAAGACGTAAGGGGGGGTCTATTCAAGGGTATGTTGGAAAATTTATTATTTTGTTGAACTAGGGTTTTAAGAAGTACTGTAGCAAACTAGGGTTTCAAAAGTACTGTAGCTGAGTTACTATAGCGTCGTACTGTAGCCACGGCACTATTCACTCAAGGGTATTTTTAGAAGTTAAGGCTTTATTTTGGTAAGGGTTTTAATTAGGCTTTGGCTTAAATACACTTTGTTGCCTCATGTTAAGAAGTTTATATGAAATTTGATGAATTTATTCATTGTGAGTTGAGTTTATCTTATCTTCTTCTTGAATGAACTTTTGAACTTATCAAAAGCAAATCACAACCTTTGTAGCGTTCCTCCTTATAATTTAGGTTCTTTAGACAGGTTCTTCAACGGGTCTAGATTTTCATATAATCTAGGTTTTTGAAACGAGTTTTTCTCGGGTCTAGATTCTCCATCCATTGACTTGATTTTGGCTTTCTTGGATGAGTTTTCAAATTGATTGTGGGTTCAAGGGATTCCATTCCCACGGGTTCATATCATTTGGTATTCAGAGCAAGGTTTCCAATCAGGTATGATTCTATCTTTTAATTCTTGCATCCTTAATTTTGATTCTAGGGCTTCATTGTTCTATGGTTGAAAAAAAAAACAAAAAGTAGGCTGCCGAAATTCTTAGGGTTTCTGGTTGGGTTGAAATTTTCATTACCTAGGGTTTCAAAATTCTAGGGTTTCCTGCATCTCTTAGTTTGTCAATTGCTTGGAGTGTCGTTTGTGATTTAATTAGAGAGAAGAAGAGAAAAGAGAGGAACAGAAAGGAAAGAGAAGAAAAGAAATGAAAAGAAAAGAAAAGAAAATTCGGAAAAAAAGAAGAAGAAGAGGAAGAGGAAGATAAGAAATGGTAGCGTATTCAAAGGTTGCTACAAAGTTACAACAAAGAGAAGGAAATACATTTATTGATTGAGCTTTATCATCAAAGGGGCTGAATACATCTTTCTAGTTTGTATCTTGTTTTATAATTACTCTTTCCCTCGTATAAATTTCTTGAGTCTCTTATCATTTTATTCCTTCCTTGTTTCTTGGATCTATATTGCTGGTTGGAATAATACAAGGTTATATTATCTTGATTTTAGTTCAACTAATTATTAAAAAACTTGAGTGGAAAAACTATTGAGGTAAAAGGCAAGAGAGTGTGAGACTATTATCGGAAAAAAACTAATTAAGAGTGAAACACAAGCGAAGTGTCATTATTCGAGTGTAAACACATAAGGGAGTGTGTGAGGTTTTCCACTAACATTGATTTTGTGCAGCACATTATGATCTCTCATAGGAGTGACTCATCACCAAAAGGGATGGCAGATAACTCATACTTTGTGTTGCATGACATGCAACAAAAGTTTGAGCAATTGAATTTGGTGTTGGATGAAGTGAGGAATAGATCATCAAGATGCAGTAATTAGAAATCTACAGGGCCTGAGACATACGAGGCGACGTGAGTCTAGTGTTGAAAAATGGGTATGAGAAAGAAGAGTATGGTGATTCTCTTGTTACTAGGTGTGCACTCAATACACAAATTAAGATGGATGATATAGAGAAGCAGAGCGAGAACATTTTTCATACTAGATGCCACATCAACAACAATGTATGTAGTATGATCATTGATTTGAAGAGTTGTATTAATTTAGCTAGCACTACTTTAATTGAGAAATTGAATTTACCTACCTTTTTCTTTTTTTTTTTAAAAGAGCAGGAAGTCACATGTCCAATAGTGACCCCTTCCAAAGTTTACTAATAAAGCCCTCACTTATGGCGGAAGAATACCGTGGTTACAAGAAAGGACCATGGAAAAACAGGCCCATAATCAAGAAAAAATCTAGAACAAAAATAATAGACCACTATTTAAACAAAACCCACCACAACCCAAAACCAAGGCTTACAAATAACCCCAACTTTTACAATCTAACATCTCAAAGATGGAAAACCTAAAGAATCCAAACGGATCAGGCCTATAAGAACCCGAGGCAAATTATAACTACTCAAAAAATCCCACTCAGAACCTAAGGCCCCTGCCTTTGCTAACCAATCTGCCACCCTATTACCTTCACGAAAAACATGCTGAAACCAACATTGAACCGTGCAAGCTAACTCAACAATTTCCTCCCAAAAATCCTCAAGGTACCATACTCCATATCTCCCTCTACTCCACCAAGAAATAACTACCATAGAATCCATTTCAACTATCACATTTGAGAGATTCAACGTTTTGCATCTTCTCAACCCATAAAGGAGAGCCATAAGCTCCGCCTTATTATTAGAACCAAACCCAATATAAGAAGCATAAGCCTGAACCATCCCACCAGAAGCATCCCGAATAACCCCACCAATACCACAAGAGTCAGATTACCAATACTACTACCATCCGTATTCAATTTAAACCACCCCAGCGGCGGTTTATCCCACCTCACCACTTTACAACTTGGAACTTTTGGAACCACCGGAACTATTCGCAAAGCTTCCAGAATCATACCATCTCGACGAGACAGATTTTTATTTTGCTTAGCCGCCTGTGAGATGGACCCTAACCACACACATATAGAATGAACAACAGAATTATGCGATTCCAATATACCTTCCATTCGAGCAAGACACCTCCTTCTCCATAGGCGCCAAGTAATAATAATGGGAATAATGCCAACAATAAAGCCCACCTGTGAGGAAGAGCTAGCCCGCCTAAACCAAATCTCAACATTCAGTTTCCAAGTTCTACCAAGAGATATGCCAATAAGATTTCCAAAAAAAGACCACACTCTGCATGGAAATTCTCCCTCAAAAAGCACATGATTAATATCTTCAATATGACCATGATTACAGCAATTACATTTAGATACAAGAGGAATACCAATATGGCGTAATCTGTCATCCACACTCAAGGCCATAAACCATGTCCTCCAAAAATGGATAGACATTTTTAAAGGAAGATTCTTATGCCAAATCCATGCATGCCAAACCATAGAATTACCTCTAATACGAATACAATTCCATGTAGATTTTGTAGAGAAAATACCTGTATCCGTAGGAGTCCAAACTAGAACATCCTTTCCATTCTTCAGTCCAGCTAAATCAGTTATTATCTCATCCACCTTATCTTGCCCTACTAACACCTCCAATAACTCCACATCCCAACTATTTGATAACCTACAATCTTTAACTTTCAAAAGAGGAGAACCCATGACATTCATATCATTAATCAATGGACCATTATCCCTCCATTTGTCATACCAGAAAAAAAGATCACCCTCTCTAATTTTCCATTTTGAATTATTTAATAACAACGGAATACAATTAGCAACCATTCTCCAAAATCGAGATCCTTTATTATTTTCTATAAGATACCACGGCCGGGTTCCAACATATTTGGTTTTGAAAAAAATTTGCCCATAAAGAATTACCTTGAAGAAGGTTCCAAGCGAAGCGCATATGCATGGCTTTCTAAACATCCTCAAGGCTTCGTAACCCAATTCCTCCTTCTTCCACCGGCTTACACATCTTATTCCAAGCCAACCATTTCTTTTTGTTCCGTCCATCAGCTTCTCCCCAAAAGAAGGAACTCATCAATCTATGAATCTTGGCAATAGTAACTTGAGGTACCTGTAAAACAGCAAGTAGATGGATATTCATACTAGATAGAACATGCCTCAAAAGAACAAGTTTTCCTCCCGAAGAAAGAAGCCTCATCTTCCATCCACTAATCTTTTGCCTCACTTTATTCACCATATCTTCTAAATGAGCCTGTTTCAAACGCCCTCGAATTATTGGCACACCTAGATATTTGAAAGGGAAAGTTCCTTCCATAAAGCCTGTCTGCCTTAAAATCCATTGCTTACGCCGATTTGGAATTTTATTAGAACAATACAAAACAGATTTCTGAACATTAATAGTTTGTCCTGACCACCTCTCATATTGAATCAAAGTTTTTTGAAGAACCCGCACCGATCTTTGACTTCCATTAGAAAAAACCATAACATCATCAGCATACATCAAATGAGAGATAATAGGCGTACCTCGGGCTTGAGAGAATAGGCCAAACTGATTCTCTTGCACACTCCTATGAATCAAACGGGAAAGAACCTCTTGTTGGATGATAAACAAATAAGGAGATAGAGGATCACCTTGACGGAGCCCACGACCACCCTGAAAAAAACTCTTAACCGTTCCATTCATCATGACTGAATACCAAGGGCTAGAGATACATGAATAAATCAACTCACAGAATTGAGAAGAGAAACCAAACCTTCTCAAAACCATTATCAAGAATCCCCAATCCACCCGATCATAAGCTTTCGCCATATCCACTTTTAACAAGATATTCCCCCCATGTATTCTTTTATTAATAGACTGCACCAACTCCTGAGTGAGGCTAATGTTCTCAAAAATACTCCTTCCAGGAATAAAGGCTCCTTGCTCCAAAGAAATCAAGCGAGGTAAAATACCAGTTAAACGAGAAACAATAATCTTGGAGCAAATTTTATAAAATATAGAACAAAGACTAATAGGGCGGAACTTATCAAAACCTGTGGGTGACTCCATCTTTGGTATAAGAACCAAATATGAGGCCGTGAAAAATCTTGGAAGATCCTTGATCATAAAGAATTCCACTACTGCCTTCCAAACATAACCTTAACCACTTCCCAACAATTTTTATAAAAACCTGCTCCAAACCCATCAGGACCCAGAGTGCTTTGATTTGGGATGGATCATACTGCCTCAAACACTTCCTCTAAAGTAGGCGGCCTAATCAAAGAAACATTTTTCTCCTCTAGTATGACCGTCTCAATAAGGCCTTCCAGTCTAGATTGCTCTATGGGCAGTTTTCCTCGAAGTGAATCTTGAAAAAATTCCACCGCCCCTTGATGAATACTCTCCGGGCTCTCATAAGTTATTCCATTCGATCTCATCTCCAGCACTCTCTTCCTTCTTTTATTGATAAGACAAGCATGAAAAAATTTTGAATTACTATCTCCCTCCAACTTCCATTTAAGCTTAGCCATTTGTGCCAATCTCATCTCCTCCCGATGCCTCCAACCAGCTAGATTTAAGACTGCCTCATGTAGTTCTCTCTCCAAATTTACCTCCCAATTTGATTGAAGCTGTAGCTCAATCTCCTCAATCTGTTTTTCAAGGGCATCAATACGCCCTATTGTGTGACCAAATACTCTTTTTTTCCATTCCCGAAGCACCAACTTCGTATGTTTTAATTTCTTACTTAAACACAGGATCGGAGAACCTACCATCTGTAAATTCCAAGCAGCTCTAACACAATTCAAGAAACTAGGATAATCCACCCACATTTGTTGAAACCGAAATGGAGACGGCCCATAGGAGAAAGGATCTTTCTTGAACTCAATGATCATGGGGGCATGGTCTGAAGTAGATCTAGACAAGTAAGAACAAATAGTATTAGGGAACAAATTACTGAATGAATTATCCATTAGAGCACGATCAAGCCGAGCCCACAAACGGGCCAATCCTGATTGTCCATTACACCATGAGAAACAACTCCCTTTCGTAGCCATTTCCATAAGACCCCTTTGATGAATCCAATCATTAAAATCATCCATAGCCACATTTGGCCGAGGTCTTCCTCTTCTCCTTTCCGAATCATTCTTGATAATATTAAAATTCCCACAACAACACAAGGATCTACACCCACATGATTACTACTGAGCTCTTGCCATAGATAGCGCCTCTCCACCCAGGAACATTTAGCATAAATCACATGAATCAAAATTTTATCCGCACCATTTTCTACAACAACGGAAATAAATTGCATACCCAACTTATCAACTTGCACCTTATAAATACTATCCCACAAAAGCCATATTTTCCCCCCTTCCACCTCATTAGAAATAACCATATCAAAATTTAGACTTCTAGCCAATTTACGAGCACCCTTTAAATTTTGAAACGGTTCTAAAAGTGCAACAATTTTCGGTTTATATCTTCCCACCAATGTCTTTAGTCTGGTTCTAGATGTTCCCACCCCTCTAATATTCCATACCAAGATGGAATCAATCATTAAGCAATGTTAGAATTTCGGGCAAGAACCCGAGAAGAACTACGCATTTTAATAAACTTTTTTTTATTATACCTCTTTTTACCATCATTCAACTCAGATTCAGTAAAGTAGTCTTTAGTTTGTGAAAAAACCTCTGGATGCTGTTCCGGTTCTGGTTCTGAAGAGCAGTTCTCTTCCATCATGATTTCTTCATCAACTTCTTCATCAACGTCCTCATCTATTTCCTCTTCCACCACTGGTTGCGTCTGCTCCATAATCGGACCATTATCTTCCGCATGCAAACTCTGATTTACGTCCATTTTAGACGCCACATAACACGCACCCGTGACAATCCCTGGACCATCTGCATCCCCAACGTGTAACATTAAATCTGTTTCATCCTCTGTTTCAACAAGAGGCGTCAACTGCTCCACCTTATTAATCACAGGAGGAATTGCTTCTCCCATCTGCTCCGGTTGTTCATCATTCTCAGAACCCAACTGCACCATTTGGTTTGCCACCTGCACTGGCAATTCTTCCTTCTCGGCATCCAACTACACATGAACTGCAACTGCTACTTTCGTCGCCTTCTCCACCCCAGCCTCCTCTGTTTCTTTGTCCATCCGCATAGAATGTTCACCCACAACATTATTTTCCACAAGAACCAGCGGAGGAGTTTCAACCTTATCATCATTCTGCTCTACCCCGTGATCATCCGAGAGGCCTTTCCTACTCCCTTTTCTTCCCCATTTCTTACCAGCTTTTCTAGGATTACAAGTCCGTGCATTATGACCCTACATCTTACATGACGAACAGAAAGCCGGGAGCGTTTCATAAAATATTTCTTGCTTTCGGCTAGAAGACAGTCCAGGCGCTCCAATCCAGAAATGAGACAGTGGCGGTTTTGCAGCATCCACTTCCACACAGAGCCGTGCACCATCTGTTCTTGTTGCGCACCGTGTCGGATTATCATGGTGAATGAAAGTTCCAATCGGTGCCATCAAAATCTTCAAGAAAGATTCTTGATAAAAGTTTGGAGGAAGACCCGGCAAAGAAACCCATACCGGGACCCTTGATGGCTCGGCATCCTCATTGAATTCTAGTGACCATCTCTGAATGCACGGTAGAAGATCCCATTTATTTCACAAACCTCCTGTGATAATGCTTTGGTGAAATCAACTTCATTAGCCATGCGAACGAAGACGTTACGCGGTCTCCTCATGGCAGAAACTACTGGACTGGCCGTAAGGCCCCATCGACTGTGAATGAAAGCCCTCACAGCATCCAACGACGGACGGTTCTTCAAGAACTTGAGGACTACAGAGTAGCGGAAAGGTTCCGCTGATCTTGCTATTTCTTCTTTAGTAAACTGAAAATACACCTCACCTTCCAACATCTTTGGAAGCCTGGGTGCAAGAAGCATCTCCGGTATAGGTTGAGGGACGGTACCCACCAGATCGGCAAAGGAAGGCCGACTGGTGCCACCCTCTACGGCTGCCATGTAGCCTCACGTAAAGCCCAGACCTTGTGCGGCAGCAAGAACCCTATTCTTTAGAGAGTAAAAGGGTATACTCAGAGTTAGAGAAGATTCTAGTGTTTTACCTACCTTGAAAGACCTTAAACCATACATGTTGCAGTGGTTGAGTGATTGTGGGAGGTTAGGGTAAATAAGCAAGTGCTAGTTTCTTTTTCAATTAGAAAATACCAGGATATGGTCCTTTGTGATGTAGTGCCTATGCATGCTGGTCATATTTTGTTGGGGAAACCATGGCAGTATGATAGGAAGGTGATCCATGATGGGTTAAGGAACATGTACACTTTTGAAAATGATGGAAAAATAATCAAACTTGCTCCTTTAACTCCAACACAAGTCCATGGGGACCAATTGAAAATGAAAAGTGAGGTTGCTCAAAAAAGAAAGAGTGAAAATGAGAGTGATCAAAAAAGAAAAAGTGAAAAGGAGATTGAGCTAAAAAGCAAGAGTGAGAGTGAGATTGAGCTAAAAATCAATAGTGAATGTGAGATTGAAAAGAAAATAAATAGTGAGGCCGAAAATGAGAGAGAGAAAAAAAAAAGATGAGGTTGAGGCTGAGACCTCAAGGGAAAAACAATAGTTAGGTCGAGAGTTCAAAAAAAGATGAAGAAAAAGAGAGTGAAAGGGAAAAAGAGAGTGAAAAAGAAAAAGAGTGTAGAAAGAAAATAGAGAATGAAGAAAGTGAGAGAAAAACAAAGAGAAAAGTGAGTTTTTATGCTAAGGCGATAAAAACTCACTTTTCCTAGAGGTGTGTTTAGTGGATTGCCACCTATTAGAGAGCTAGAGCACTACATTGATTTTGTGCCAGGTGCGACAATTCCTAAACGACCTTTCTTTAAAGAACATGAGTCCTTGACACACTTGAAGGGACAAGGTAAGTCGTTGACTATAATGCATGCTAAGTGGGAGGACTGTATTGAGACTTTTCCTCATGAAATCAATTACACACAAGGTAAGAAAAATTTTGTAGTTGATGCTTTACCAATAAGGTATGTCCTTGTCTTCCTTTTTATATGCAAAATTATTGAGATTTGAATATGATAAGAATTTGCATGTATTAGATGATGACTTTGCTAGTGTGTATAGAGCGTGTGAGAAGACGTCATTTGGAAAGTGCTATAGACTAGATTGGTATTTGTTTAGAGAGAATAAACATTGTGAGCCTATTAGTATTATGCGTGAGATGCTAGTGCATGGATGTGGTTTGTTAGGTCATAATGGTGTAAAATGGATTTTAGACGAGGTGCGTGAATGTTTGTGGGAGTATCATTTGCCTTTCATTGAGTTTGCATATAATTGGAGTTCTTATACTGGTATAAAGAAGATTTTAAACTTGTTGCATGAACGTTTGTGGGAGTATCATTTGCCATACATTGACTTGTTGCATGAACGTTTGCGAGACAATCATTCGCCTTTCATTGAGTTTCCATATAATTGGAATAGTCATTCTGGTGTCAAGAAAACTTTATACATTTTGCATGAACATTTATGTTGGTCTAAGATGAAGAGAGATGTCAATCGTATTTGTGGCAGGTGCATTACATGCATAAAGGCCAAATTTAAGCTTTTGCCGCATGGGTTGTATACACCCTTACCTGTTCCTAATGAGCCATGGGTAGACATATATGGACTTTGTTTTGGGGTTGCCTGGGAAAGAAAGGAGTATAATTCTATTTTTGTGATTGTGGATAGATTTAGTAAGATGACACATTTCATTCCATGCCATAAAACAAACGATGCCACAGACATACCTTGACTTGTTTTTTAGGGAGATAGTGCGTGATATGAACCCGCGGGAATGAAATCCCTTGAACCCACAATCAATTTGAAAACTCTCCAAGAAAGTCAAATTCAAGTCAATGGATGGAAAAACCTAGACCCGATCAGAACTCATTTCAAGAACCTAGATTATATCAAAATCTAGACCCATTGAAGAACCCGTCTCAAGAACCAAGATTACAAAGGAGGAACGCCACAAAGGTTGTGATCTACCTTTGATAAGTTCAAGAGTTCAATCAAGAACAAGAGGAGAAAACTCAACTCACAAATAACATTCAATATTGTCTACCCTTCAAATGAGGCTACAAGGAGTATTTAAACTAAACCTAATTAAAACCCTAGCCAAAATAAAGCCCCTTTTTACCCAAAATGCCCTGATGAACAGTGTCGCGCTACAGTACCCGCGACTACAGTAACGCTACAGTACCTCTTGAAACCCAAATTCCTAAAAAGTAACTTTCCAATTAAGCCCTTGGCCAAAATGCAAGGCCTTCTTGAAAACCCTAGTTCATTGAAAATAAGACGTGTGGGCCAGGCATCTTCAAGCCTACTTATTCTAAACTAATAAAATAAATCATTTAATCAAATTTGAAGTCTCCAATAACAATAGGCCCTATCTCTAAGTCATGGCTTCCACAGCTTGAATCAAGTGGATCAAAGCTGGTTCTCCTTCTTTCAAGCCCATCTTGAGTGTTGGGCTCTTGCTAACTTCATCCCAAGTGGATTGCACCAATCCGTGCATTGCTTCCTTGATCTTCTTGGCCCTTGATCTTGTAATTGGCTCATCTGGAATTTGTAAATGATCTTTAAGAGTAGGCCCAACTTGGTTTCCATCATTCCCCCTCTCCTCAAAAGGATTCGACCTCGAATCTTCACCTACACCAAAAGGAGAAAGATCAGAAACATTGAAAGTAGTACAAACATTATACTCACCTGGAAGATCCACTTTATATGCGTTCTCATTAATTTTCTCAAGAACTTGGAAAGGTCCATCTCCTCGAGGATGCAACTTCGTCCTTCTTTGGGCTGGGAATCTTTTTTTGCACATGTGAACCCAAACCCAATCTCCCGGTTCAAATATGACACGCCTTCGCCCTTTATTGGCTTGGGAAGCAACCCTTTCATTCTTTTGGGTAATTTGAAGTCGTACCCTCTCATGAAGTGACTTCACCAACTCCGCCTTCTTTTGTCCATCCAAGCTACTCCTGCCATCAACAGATAAAGGTATCAAATCCAAAGGAGTAAGTGGATTAAATCCATAATCAATTTCAAAAGGAGAATATGAAGTAGTAGTATGCATGGTCCGATTATATGCAAACTCTATAAATGGCAGACGATCCTCCCAAGTTTTTAAATTCTTCTGAACAATAGTGCGTAAAAGCTGAGTTAAAGTCCTATTAACTACTTCAGTCTGACCATCAGTCTGTGGATGACAAGTAGTGGAAAATAAGAGCTTAGTACCCAATTTCCCCCACAACACCTTCCAAAAGTAGCTAAGGAATTTAACATCCCTATCACAAACAATACTCCTAGGTACACCATGGAGTCGCACTATCTCTCTAAAAAACAAGTCAGCTATGTTTGTGGCATCATCTGTTTTATGGCATGGAATGAAATGTGCCAACTTACTAAATCTATCCACAACTACAAAAATAGAATCTCTACCCCTTTTTGTCCTAAGCAGCCCCAAAACAAAGTCCATAGATATGTCTACCCATGGCTCACTAGGAACGGGTAAGGGTGTATACAACCCATGTGGCAAAACCTTAGATTTGGCCTTTCTACATGTAATGCACCTTCCACAAATACGATTAACATCTCTCTTCATCTTAGGCCAAAAGAAATGTTCATGCAAAATGTCCAAAGTTTTCTTGACACCAAAGTGTCCCATTAATCCCCCACCATGTGCCTCACGCACCAAAACTCACGCATAGAACAACTTGGCACACAAAGTTTGCTTTCCTTAAATAAATAACCATCATGCTTGTAAAACTTACCAAATGCCGCTTTATCACATGCCATATACACATCAGAAAAGTCAGCGTCATCGGCATACATTTCTTTCACATATTCAAACCCAAGCATTTTAGCACTCATAGAAGTAAGAAGTACATACATCCGGGATAGAGCATCAACAACAATGTTCTCCTTACCTTGCTTGTAACGGATGACATAGGGAAAGGTCTCAATGTATTCCATCCATCAAGCATGCCTTTTATTCAACTTATCTTGACCCTTGAGATGCTTCAATGATTCATGATCGGTGTGGATTACAAATTCCCTTGGCCATAGGTAGTGCTGCCAAGTCTCTAATGCACGAACAAGAGCATAAAGCTCTTTATCATCAGTAGGGTACTTCAGGGATGCCCCACTTAGCTTTTCACTAAAGAAGGCTATGGGTCGCCTATCCTGCATCAAAACGGCTCCAATCCCTATTCCTGAGGCATCACATTCAATCTCAAAAGTTTTGTTAAAATCAGGTAATGCTAACACAGGTGAAAAGCACAACCTTTCTTTAATAGTGGCAAAAGCATTCTCTTGATTAGCCCCCCACTGAAACCCAACATTCTTTTTAATTACCTCACTGAGTGGTGCAGCAATAGTGCTAAAGTCTTTAACAAAACGCCGATAAAAGCTAGCTAAGCCATGAAAGCTTCTTACCTCAGTGATGCTTTTTGGCGTTGGCCATTCCTTGATGGTCTTGACCTTCTCTTCATCCACCTCAATACCTTTTGTACTAACAACATAACCAAGAAAAATAACTTTTTCCATGCAAAAGGCACATTTCTTGAAATTAGCCTACAACTTTTCACATCTCAACACATCAAACACATATCTCAAATGCTCAACATGTTCATTTAAGTCCTTGTTGTATACTAAGATATCATCAACGTACACAACCACAAACTTGCCTATGAATGCAAGTAGGACATGGTTCATTAATCTCATGAAAATATTAGGCGCATTTGTAAGTCCAAATGACATAACCAACCATTCATAAAGCCCATACTTAGTCTTAAAAGCAGTTTTCCATTCATCACCCTCTTTCATTCTAATTTGATGGTACCCACTTTTAAGATCAATTTTACTGAAAATACATGAGCCATGCAATTCATCAAGCATATCATCCAATCTAGGAATGGGATGGCGATACTTTACCGTGATAATGTTGACCGCCCTGCAATCAACGCACATCCTCCATGTCCCATCCTTCTTTGGCACTAGTAGTACTGGTACTGCACAAGGGCTCATGCTCTCCCTCACGTACCCCTTGCCCATCAAATCCTCAACATGCCTTTGAAGCTCATTTGTCTCCTCTGGATTACTCCTATAGGCTGGTCGGTTTGGAATGGCAGCCCCGGGCACAAAATCAATCTGGTGCTCAATGCCTCTAATAGGTGGCAACTCATTTGGCATCTCCTCCAGAAATATATCCTCAAACTCCTGCAACAAACAAACAGCGAAGAGTAAGATAGGACTCTTTATAGACAAGAAAAATCATAGGGCGATCTGCGAAGAAAGCCCTCTTAACCTCACTCTCTCTTGCATAGAAACTCACTTTTTGCCTTTCCTTTTTTCTGTACATACTCTCTTTCTTTTTTCTCTCGTGGCTCCACTCTTTTTTCTTTACTTTCAGCCACCTCTCTACTTTCTTTTTCACTCTTTCTTTTATGCTCATTTGCACTCTCACTCTTTCATTTTTACTCAATCACTTTTTCACTCTTTCTTTTTTGATCACTCTCATTTTCACTCTTTCTCTTTTGATCACTCTCATTTTCACTTTTTCTTTTTTGAGTAACCTCACTTTTCAATTTCAGTTGGTCCTCATAGACCTGACTTGGAGTTAAAGGAGCAAGCTTGATTGTTTTGCCCTCCTTCTCAAAGCTATACATGTTCTTGAACCCATCATGTGTCACCCTCCTATCATACTGCCACGGCCACCCCAACAAAATATGGCCAGCATGCATAGGCACAACATCACAAAGCACCTCATCCTGATATTTTCCAATAGAAAAAGTAACTAACACTTGTTTGTCCACCCTAACCTCTCCACAATCATTCAACCACTGCAATTTGTATGGTCTAGAGTGTTTTAAGGTTGGTAAATTCAATTTCTTAACCAAAGTAGTGCTAGCCACATTAGTACAACTCCCCCCATCAATGATCATACTACATACCTTATTGTTGACATGGCATCTAGTATGGAAAATGTTCTCTCTCTGTTGCTCTATATCATCCACCTTAATGTGTGCATTGAGAGCACGCCTGGCAACAAGAGACTCACCGGTCACGGGGTATACCACTCCATCATCATCACTAGCAACAACCGACTCGGGCACCTCATCACTATCATCCGCACTCTCAGTCATCACCTCCCCATTGTCACGCATAATCATCACCCTCCTATTTGGACATTGAGAAGCAATGTGCCCTGAACCCAAACACTTAAAACATTTAATATCTCTATTTCGTAAAGGTTGGGATTCTACCTTGGGTTTGTTGCTAGTTCCCTCATCTTTTCACTTAGGTGGTTTGCTTCAGCTGTATCATTCCTATCCCACTTTGATTTCCATGTAGTGCTAGAAACCGAAGTATACCTTGTTGTCCATTTTCTCTTTAACTGCCTCTCCACCTTCATTACCATGTGTACCATCTCTTCTATCTCTACATAATGCTGCAATTCAATTACATTGGCTATGTCCCTATTCAAACCACTCAAAAATCAAGCCATGGTGGCCTCCCGGTCCTCCTCTACATTAGCTAGAATCATTACCACCTCCATCTCCTTATGGTAATCCTCCACACTCCTAGACCCCTGTGTAAGATTTTGTAATTTCTGGTAAAGGTCTCTATAGTGATGGCTAGGTACAAATCTCCGCCTCATGAGAGCTTTCAACTCTCCCCATGTCTCTACTGGTCTCTCATAATTCCTCTTCCTATTGGTCACTAATTGATCCCACCAAATAATAGCATAATCATTGAACTCAATTACCGCCAACTTCACTATCTTCTCCTCAGAGTAATTATGGCAATCAAACACCAACTCTATTTTTTTCTCCCACTCTAGATAAACCTCAGGGTCAGCTCTACCTCGGAAAGATGGTATTTTCATTTTGATGCTCCCAAGGTCTCTATCTACACCATCCCTACCCCTGAGATTCCCCTCAAGTCTTCTTTCACGCCTAACTTTTCCATGTCTACCCGACCCAACTTCAGTGCTAAGTCTTCCTCATCCTCACCATCTCCCTCATTCTCATACTCATTTTCAACTCTATGCTTACGTCGCCTCCTTATCTCTCCCACCTTGCAGATTTCTAATCGCTACTTCTTGATGATCCATCCTATCTCTCACTTCACCCAACACAAAGTTCAACCGCTCAAACTGTTGTTGCATAGCTTGCAACACATAGGATGAGTTATCTGCTCTCTCCCTTGGTGATGCGCTACTCCGCTGAGACATTATAAGGTGCTGCACAAAAGAATATTAGTGGCAAAAAAGTAAACCTCACACATTTCCTTACGTGTTTACACTCGAATAATGGCACTCCACTCGTGTTTCACTCTTAATTGGCTTTTTTCCGATAATAGTCTCACACTCTCTTGCCTTTTACCTCAAGAGTTTTCCCACTCAAGTTCTTTAAGAACTAATTGAACTCAATCAAGACAAAGCAACCATGTTTTATCCCAACTAGTAATTAGGTCCAAGAAACAAGAACAAGAGTAAGACGGAAGGAATAAAAAAAAAAGATGACACGTGAATCCAAGAAATTATACGAATGAAACAGTAACTATAATACAAGATACCAACTAGAATAATGTATGCAGCCCCGTTGATGATAAGGCTCAATTCAGTTTTCTTCTTTTTTTTTTTTTTGTTTTGGACGATTTTTTTTTTTGGCGAATTTTTTTTTTCTTTTCTGTCCTTTTTTTTTTTCACCAACAGATTTGATCACAATCAAGAATAAGCAATTAAGAAAACTCTAACAATAACTCAAAAACCCTAACACAAGTGCTTTATGGCAGCCCTAAAACAAGAGATTTCAGCCAACACAAGTTTGTGGTTGCCTGGGAAAGAAAGGAGTATAATTCTATTTTTGTGATTGTGGATAGATTTAGTAAGATGACACATTTCATTCCATGCCATAAAACAAACGATGCCACAAACATACCTTGACTTGTTTTTTAGGGAGATAGTGCGACTCCATAGTGTACCTAGGATTATTGTTTCTGATACGGATGTTAAATTCCTTAGCTATTTTTGGAAGGTGTTGTGGGGAAAATTGGATACTAAGCTCTTATTTTCCACTACTTGTCATCTAAAGACTGATGGTCAGACTGAAGAAGTTAATAGGACATTATCTCAGCCTTTACGCACTGTTATTAATAAAAATTTAAAAACTTGGGAGGATTGTTTGCCATTTATAGGGTTTGCATATATTAGGACTATGCATACTACTACTTCATATTCTTCGTTCGAAATTGTTTATGGTTTTAATCCACTTACCCCTTTACCTTTGATGCATTTGCTTGTTGATGACAGGAGTAGCTTGGATAGACATTTTCAAATTCTTGAGAAAATTAATGAAAATGCATATAAAGTGGATCTTTCTGGTAAGTATTATACTTCTGCTATTTTCAATGTTACTAACATTTTTCCCTTTGATCCAGGTGAAGATCCGAGGTCGAATCCTTTTGAGGAGAGGGGGAATGATGGGCACTAAGATGGACCTAGTCTTAAAGATTCTTTGCAAGTTCCAGGTGGGTCAATTACAAGGTCAAGAGCTAAGAAGATCAAGTAGGCAATGCAAGGATTGGCACAATCCACTTGGGATTAAGTTAGCAAGACTCCAACACTCAAGATGGACTTGAAGGATGAAAATCCAATTTTGACTCATTTGATAAGCTATAGAAGAGGGCAACGACAAGACTTATAAAGGCTTTGGACTCTTGAAGGGTTTCAACTTGTTTAATTCATTTAAATGACTTATTTTATTAGTTTAGAATTATTGGGTTTAATTATGAGAAGGACTTAAGGGGGGTGAGGTTTTAAGAAGTACTGTAGCGAACTAGGGTTTCAAAAATATTGTACCCGAGTTACTGTAGCGTCATACTGTAGCTGCGGTACTATTCACTCAGGGGTATTTTTGGAAGTTGGGGCTTTATTTTAGCTAGGGTTTTAATTATGTTTTAGTTTAAATACACTTTGTTGCCTTATTTTAAGAACTTTATGAAAAATTTGATGAATTTATTCATTATGAGTTGAGTTTTATCTTCTCTTGTTCTTGATTGAACTTTTGAACTTATTATAGGTAAATCACAACATTTGTGGCATTCCTCCGTGTAATCTGGGTTCTTGAGACGGGTTCTTCAACGGGTGTAGATTTTAATATAATCTAGATTCTTGAAACGAGTTCTCATCGGGTTTAGATTCTCCATCCATTGACTTGATTTTGGCTTTCTTGGTGAGTTTTCAAATTGATTGTGGGTTCAAGGGATTTCATTCCCGCGGGTTCATATCACCTTGTTACTTCCAAGTGTGTACTAGATGTAGAATTCTGTTTTTTTTTTTTTTTTTTTGCAAGGAATAAAAAAAAAAGAGAAAAAAGAGAAGAACATGAGTTACAAGGTTAGTGAGTGAGCTTCAACGGCAAAAATACCACGGCTGGGTAGAAAGTATATTATTCGATGATCTGAAAAGTTGGAGAGTATATTAAGTGAGAAAGTGTGGTCTACTAAGATATTTAATAAGATTCCATTTGCATGTATTTGGAAGTTTTTGAATCCTTTTTTATTTTTTTCATATAGCCCCAAACCTAAGCCACGTTCAATATTTGCTTGTTGGTTGTACATAATTGCCTAATTCCCCATGAGAGTGTATGTACACCCATTGTCAACTCCATAGAGAGAATCCTCACACGAAACACTTTTATACCCGTGAGTTATGGAATTGAACCTTTCGCTTCAGATGTTCTTGATATTGTATATGTCAGGGCTTCTGGTTAGATGGATATAGTTTGGAACCCGCACACACTCTGTGGATTGCTATAGGTGGATAGCTTGTGATAGGGTTATTGAATTCTTACGATTCTTTCGTTATGTGAATCTGGAAAGAGTGACTTGGTGGCCTTTGTGTGTGATTTTTATTGGTCTCTTTCGTTGTTTTGGCAATAAAAATTGCTAGGGACTAGCAATAAGCAAGTTGTGGGGTGTGATGAGTGTACGAAAGTGCAATCTAAATATCTTATTGTTGGACTAAAATACTAAAATGTGAATAGAAATAATAGGAATTAATGTGTATTCTTGAATTGAGTTTCTATTTACTTTGGAATACTTCTGAGCACATTTTTATATTTAATTTTAGAGTCTATAAAAGAGTAAGTCCAAACCCAGTCAAATTCAAAGACTTTCCAAGTGGACAAGACGTTGGAACAACCTAAGAATTTTCAACGAGTGTAGGACTCTTCAAATAAGGATAATGATGGAGTTTGAGAATAATTCGAATCAAGAGAAAAAGTCAGTCCGAAATTAGTTAGAAGACAGCCTGTACATACTTTAGTATTTTGATCATAACTTCCCGCTCAGAGATCGGATTGATGCGATTTTCAAATTCGAAACCTCAAGCGTGTACGTGGCTGCCAAGTTGAGTCCTAAAATTTAGGTGATTTTGTATGCGGGAATATGAAAGACATTAGGGTTTCTTTCTTACCCTATATAAGTATTTCATTAGCACGAAATTGGAAGTTGAAAAATGTGGAAATGGCTCAGCTCTGAAGAGGGGGAGATGAAATTAATTTACATCGCTGCTGTTTGATTTATTTTTCTCTTAAGATTTTTGTTGTCCATTACATTTATGGGTAACTAAATTCTTAAGTAGGGTTAGGGATGAACTTGCACATTAGATGATATTTTTAATTTATTTTTTATTTATGTATTTTATTTTCAATTACTAAAACTCTTTTGTTTTATCATTCTCAATTCATTATTGATGTTTTCTTCTATGAATAATCATAGAATTTATTCTGTTTATGGATTCAGTCATGCTTTTTCTATTGAACGGGTTATCTCTTTGATTATGTTTGGATCAATTATTTATCTATATTGATTTCATTCTTTGCTGCAATATCGCTTCCTGAGTATATTGTCGTCGTTGAATTTTCTCAACAGTGATAATAATTTAAGTATTTTAAAAGTGGTGAATGATTTTTCAAAGGGTTATATTTGGTTTAATCTTGGCTTATAAATCTATACCTTCCGATTGGAAATTTTGAGAATTAAGTACCCAATTGAGTTATTCATAAATTAAGAATAATTAAAATACCAAATTTGTACGAGGGATTCTCGACGCTTTATTGTTTGTCAAATTTGAGTACTTTTTCCGTTAATCACTTTGCTTCACTTTAATTTGCATTTAAAATTAATTCTTGTTCTCCATTAATCAATTAATATTTTTCTTTAGTTCTTTTGTTCCTTCTACTATATTCTTTATTCTTTTAATTTGTCTCTCTGTGGAATCGACACTCCAAGACTATGCTACGACTACCGCGTTATTCTTTGGGCGTAATCACAACTTGTATGGTCCAGGGTGTTTAACTGTAGGTAAATTTAATTTTTCAACTAAAGTAGTGCTAGCTAAATTAATACAACTATTCCCATCAACGATCATACTACATACCTTGTTGTTAATGTGGCATCTCGCTCTGCCACTCTGTATCTACTTAATATGTGTACTGAGAGCACGTCTAGTAACAAGAGACTCACCATACTCTTCATTCTTACACTTATGTTCAATACTAGGCTCACGCCTCCTCATATCTCTCCCACCTTACAGTTTTTTATACACTGCATCTCGTTGATCTATCATATTCCTCACTTCCCCTAACACCAAATTCAACCATTCAAATTATTGTTTCATTGCATGCAACCAAAATAATGAGTTATTTGCCATCCCCTTTGGTGATCAATCACTCTTGTGCTTCACAAAAAGAATGTTAGTGGAAAACCTCACACACTCCTTTACATGTTTACACTCGAATAATGGCACTCCACTCGTGTTTCACTCCTAATTGGTTTTTTTCCTGATAATAGTCTCACACTCTTGCATTTTACTTCAAGAGATTTTCCACTCAAGTTCTTTAAGAACTAGTTGAACTAAATCAAGACAATATAACCTTGTATTATTCCAACAAGCAATAGGTTCAAAAAACAAGAACAAGAAACAAAGAAGGAATAAAATGACACGAGACTCAATGAAATTATACAAGGAAAAGAGTAATTATAAAACAAGATACCAACTGTAAAGATGTATTTAGCTCATTTGATGATAAAGCTCAATCAACAAATGTCTTTCTTTCTCTTTGTTATAACTATGTAGCAACCTTGAAATATGCTACCTATTCTTTTCTTTTTCCTTGTTTTTTGAATTTTCTTTTCTTTTTCTTTCTTTTTTTTTCTCTTCTTTTCTCTAACTCAATCACAAACAGTAATATTCAATTGTGAAAACCAAACAATTGAATTCAAGCACACAAGAATTGACAATGAAGTAGAAGATAATCAATGGAACGACACTCCAAGCAATTGAAAACTTAGAGATGCAAGAAACCCTAGGTGATGCAAATTTCAGCCAAACCAAAAACTCCAAGAATTTCGGTAGCCTACTTTTTGTTTCTTTTATTTTTCAACCCTAGAACAATGAAGACCTAGAATTAAATTTAAAGTTGCAAGAATTAAAAGATAGAATCAGACCTGATTGGAAACCTTGCTTTGAATACCAAATGATATGAACCCATGGGAATGAAATCCCTTCAACCCATAATCAATTTGAAAACTCACCCAAGAAAGCCAAAATCAAGTTAATGGAAAATTTAGACCTGTTGAGGAACTCGTTTCAAGAACCTAGATTATATGAAAATCTAGACCCATTGAAGAACCTGTATCAAGAACCTAAATTATAAGGGAGAACATCACAAATGTTGTGATTTGTTTTTGATAAGTTCAAAAGTTCATACAAGAACAAGAGGAGATAAACTCAACTTACAATGAATAAATTCATCAAATTTCATAAACTGATTAAAATGAGATTACAAAGAGTATTTAAACTAAAACTTAATTAAAACCCTAGCTAAAATAAAGTCCCATCTTCCAAAAATACCCCTGAGTGAATAGTGTTACGGCTACAGTAACTTACAAATCCCAATCCCTCGAAAACCCTATGTTAACATAAAATCCTTTGCCAAAATGCCCTTGGGCGAAATCCAAGGCCTTCCCAAGAGAAACCCTAGTTGAAAATTAAAAACAATCCCTAAACTACCCTTAAAAACTTCTTTTAAAACCTTAGTTCATAAAACATAAAACATATGTGGGCCAAATATCCTCAAGCCCCATTATTCTATACTAATTCATATAACTAATAAAATAAGCCCTTTTAATAAATTAAACAAGGTCCAAACAATAACTCTAGCTCATGTTTTCCATAGTTTGTATCAACTGAATCAAAACTGGGTCTTCATCCTTCAAGCCCATCTTAAATGTTGAGCTCTTGCTAGACTCGTCCCAAGTGGATTGCACCAATCCTTGCATTGCATACTTGATCTTCTTGGCTCTTGACCATGTAATGGCCCATCTAGAACTTACCAAGGACCTTTAAGACTAGGTCCATCTTGGTGCCCATCATTGCACTCAGCTTCTAGCAATGTCGTACGGTTGTGAAGCTGTTAGACATGGGGTCTTGTTTCCTTTGGTCGTGCTTTGTTTCGAGTATTAAAAATAGAGTTAAGGTGGTGTAGGTTTGCATTTTTGGGGTTGACATGGGGGAGGTGTTGTGGGTTCTATCATGGAGGATGAAGCTCACATCTTGGAGGATGACAGCGAAGGAGTAGAGATTGAGGGCTGGAAATGGTGTGAGCAACGTGGTGGTTGGTGGCAGAGACGAGAGGTACATCACCAAAAGAGAAACTGGCAAGAGAGAGGGAAACCAAAGAATCTAAGTGGGGATATGTGAGTTTGGTCGTAGAAATCACAAATAAAGACAGAGAGAGAGAGTAGTTGTGGAGGTTGAGAAAATTTGTGAGAGTAGGGAAAATGGGCAAAGAAAGTAACGAAGAGGGAGAGGGAATAAGGAGGGAGAGTGACGGGGAGAAGAGGGAAATAGAGAGGGATTGATGCCTTACCAAAACTATGTCGTTTACTTCAACAGGCTAGATTTTCCGTGACTTCGACCTGGGCTTGGGCTCAGGTGTTACAGTCAGAGATCATATAATACGGTAGTTTACAATTTGCCTTCACTACATTTTCAATGTGTTGCATCCACTATTGTAAGGTGTTATTTCGCTCTGGAATCCTTTAAAAAGGACACATTCGAAGTCTATTGACTATAGAAGTTTCCCTAGGATATTCTCCCATCCTAGCATTTGGAGTCGTGAAAAAAGCATTATTCTTTGTTTTCTTTTAATGCACAACCTGAAATGCATGTGACATGTACTTGTAACAAAACCTTTGATGCATAATCCGAGAACGTATAACATGTGACCATGTGACTTTAGGCAACAATATCATGTTCTCATGCCACATATTAAGAGTGCATCATGTCTACATCTTGAAAGAATTAGAACATGTAGAAACTTGTACTAGAAAGCAACATGTGAAAGCTCGGCTCAACGTACAACATTCTTCAGAATTTAAAACATGTCATTTGAAACAATAGGCAACGTTTGAGCATAGCATGTACATGTAAAGTAGAAACCACATCATGTGACATGCAACAATTCCCTAATCCAATTTGAATGACAAAATGTAAAGTTTACACACTACATAAGTGCATTATCTAGGAGTGAGTTAGAGGCTAAATTACAAATATCTAGTGTAAAGAAATGCCAACGATCAAGCAAGATGAAAATGTATGTTTATGTGACATCTTGGACTTTGCCAGGTCCCCGTTCATATTTTTATTTGGATACTATTTTAGTTATTGGATAAGTGCTAGGTGTTAGAGGAATGCCTCAAGGTATATTCTATTTATTTGGACTTTAGAATCTTAAGCATAAGAGCCCATAAGAGAAAGAAGAGGAAAAAGCCAACAAAGGCCCATGTGGATTTCGGCCAACCAAGCTAGGATTAGGGTTTGGAAGCCCAATGTTGATCACTAAGGATAGAGGAGGCACCACATGGCATGAGAAGATCTTTTTATTTTTCTAGAAGCTCATCATTTGAAACCTAGGAAAGTGGCAAGTGTGACACTTGTCCAACATGCAAAGAGGTTCAAGAAGGAAGAATGAGTAGAAGAATCAAGGAAAGAGGGAGAGTTTCAGCCAAGGGCTTACACACCCACTTGCATTACCCATTCCCGTAAGAGTGACACTTGTCAAGCTTGAAAATGGACTTTTGGAGTTCCAAGAAATATCTTGCTTGGGAAGAGAGAAAGGTATGTTCTAGAAGAAGCTTTTTTGTGAGCCAAGAGAGGGCTTCCCTTTTTGAGAGCCACATGCCACCCCACACAAAGCAACTGATATGAATCCGAGAGAATGAAATCCCTTGAACCCGCAATAAATTTGAAAACTCCCCAAGAAAGTCAAAATCAAGTGACCCTTTTCAATAACCTAAATTATATTAAAATCTAGACCCATTGAAGAACCCATCTCAAGAATCCAGATTACAAAGGAGGAACTCCACAAAGGTTGTGATTTACCTTTGATAAGGTCAAAAGTTCAATTAAGAACAAGATGAGATAAAACTCAACTCACAATGAATAAATTCATCAAATTTCATAAAACTTCTTAAAATGAGGCAACATAGAGTATTTAAACCAAACCTAATTAAAACTCTAGCCAAAGTAATGCCCCAACTTCCAAAAATACCCCTGAGTGAACAGTGCCGCTGCTACATTACGATGCTACAGTACTAACCCTAACCCTAGTTCAATAAAATAATAACTTTCCCAACATGCCCTTGCATAGGCCCCCCTTAAGTCCTTCACATAATAAACTCAATTATTGCAAACTAATAAAATAAGTCTTTTAAATGAATCAAACAAGTTGAAAGCCTTTAAGTCATGTTGTTGCCCTTTTTTATAGCTTATCAAATGAATGAAAACTGGATCTTCATCCTTCAAGCCCATAATGAATGTTGTGCTCTTGCTAAACTCGTCCCAAGTGGATTGTATTAATCATTGCATTATCTACTTGATCTTCTTGGCCCATCTGGAAGTTGCAAAGGATCTTTAAAACTAGGCCCATCTTGGTTCCCATCATTCCCCCTCTGCTCAAAAGGATTCGATCTCGAATCACCACCCGGATCAAAGGGAAAATGGTTAGTAACATTGAAAATAGTAGAAACAGGATACTTACCTAGAAGATCCATTAGATATGCATTTTCATTAATTTGTTCAAGAATTTAGAAAAGTCCATCCAAGCTACTTCTATCATTAACAGGTAAATGTGTCAAATCTAAAGGAGTAAATAGATTAAGTCTATAATCAATTTCAAAAGGTGAAAATTGAGTAGTTGCATGAACACTCCAATTATATGTAAACTCAATGAATGACAAACAATACTCCCACAAATGTTCATGAAACATATCTAAAGCTTTCCTCACACCAAAATGACCACTCCAATTATATGTAAACTCAATGAAATACAAATGATACTCCCGTAAATATTCATGCAACAAGTCAATGTATAGCAAATGATACTCACGCAAACATTCATAAAACACACCTAAAGCTTTCCTTACACCAAAATGACCAATCCAATTATATGCAAACTCAATGAATGGCAAGCAATACTCCCACAAACGTTCATACAACACGTTAATCAATGACAAATGATACTTCCACAAACGTTCATGCAACAGTTCAATGAATGGCAAATGATATTTCCACAAACGTTCATGCAACACATCAATGAATAACAAATGATACTTCCACAAACGTTCATACAAAACATCAATGAATGACAAAAGATACTTCCACAAACGTTCATGCAACACGTCATTTAATGGCAAATGATATTCCCACAAACGTTCATGCAACACAACAAAAGTCTTCCTTATACCAAGGATGCCCGACAAACCACCATGTCTATCATATACAAGCAACTTACGCATAAAACTAGTAGGCATACAAATCTATTCTCTCTAAACAAGTACCAATCTAGTTTATAGAACTTACCAGACGATGTTTTCTCACATGTTCCATACACACTGGCAAAGTTATCATCATTAGCATGCAATTCCTTGTTATATTCAAGTCTCAACAATTTTGCATCTAAAATGAAGACAAGGACATACCTTCTTGCTAAAGCATCAACAACAAAAATTTTCATACTTTGTGTGTATTTGAATACATGATGAAAAGTATCAATACAGTCCTACCACTTAGTATGCATTCTAGTCAACAACTTACATTGTCCCTTCATGTGTGTCAACGACTCATGTTCTTGAAAGAAAGGTCGATTAGGAATTGTCGCACCTGGCACAAAATCAATGTAGTGCTCTATCTCCCTAATAGGTGGCAATCCACTAAACACACAACTAGGAAACACGACCCCATATCCCTGCAACAAAAATACAACAACACTAGGCAAAGATACGTCAAGTTCGTTAGTATTAAGACTCGCCTTAGCATAAAAACTCACTTTTCGTTTTGTTTTTCTCTCACTTTCTTCACTTTCTCTTTTCTTTCCACACTCTTTTTCTTTTTCACTCTTTTTTTTTCTGTCACTCTCTTTTCCTTCATCTATTTTTGAACTCTCGACCTGACAATTCTTTTCCAACTCATTCTCTCTTTCTCCTGAGGTCTCAGCCTCAGCCTTATCTTTTTTCTCTCTCATTTTTTTCTCTCTCACCTTTTCAGCCTCACTATTTCTTTTTTTCTCAATCTCACATTCACTCTTACTCTTTAGTTCAATCTCTTTTTCACTTTTTCTTTTTTGATCACTCTCACTTTCACTCTTTTTTTTTTTTTTTTATCACTCTCATTTTCACTCTTTCTTTTTTGATCACTCTCACTCTCCCTTTTTTGATCACTCTCATTTTCATTCTTTCTTTTTAGCTCAATCTCACTTTTCAGTTTCAATTGGTCCCCATGGACTTGTGTTGGAGTTAAAGGAGCAAGTTTGATTGTTTTTCCATCCTTTTCAAAACTGTACATGTTCCTTAACCCATCATGGATCACCTTCCTATCATATTGCCATGGCTTCCCCAACAAAATATGACCAGTATGCATAGGCTCTACATCACAAAAGACCATATCCTGGTATTTCCCAATTGAAAAAGAAACTAGCACTTGCTTATTTCCCCTAACCTCCCCACAATCACTCAATCACTGCAACATGTATGGTCTAAGGTGTTCCAAGGTAGGTAAATTCAATTTCTCAACTAAAATAGTGCTAGCCAAATTAATACAACTCCTCAAATCAATAATCATACTACAAACCTTTTTGTTGATGTGGCATCTAGTATGAAAAATGTTCTCACTCTGCTGCTCAGTATCATCTATCTTAATTTGTGTATTGAGTGCACGCGTAGTAACAAGAGAATCACCATAATCTTCTTTCTCATAACCATTTTCAACACTAGACTCACTTCGCCTCCTATCTCTCCTGCCTGTAGATTTCTAATTACCACATCTTGATGATCTATCCTATCCCTCATTTTACCCAACACGAAGTTCAACCGGTCAAACTGTTGTTGCATGGATTGCAATACAAAGGATGAGTTATCTACTATCCACTTTGGTGAAGAACCACTCTTGTGATAAAGTGCTGCACAAAAGAATGTTAGTGGAAAACCTTACACACTCCCTTACATGTTTACACTCCAATAATGGCACTTCACTCGTGTTTCACTTTGAATTGGCTTTTTTCCGAAAAAAGTCTCACACTCTTTTGCCTTTTACCTCAATAGTTTTCCCACTCAAGTTCTTTAAGAACTAATTGAACTAAATCAAGACAATACAACTTTGTATTATTCAAACCAGTAATATAGATCCAAGAAAAAAAAAACAAAGAAGGAATAAAATGACATGAGACTCAAGAAATTTATACGAGGGAAAGAGTAATTATAAAACAAGATACCAACTAGAAAGATATACTCAGCCCCTTTGATGATATGATGATAAAGCTCAATCAACAAATGTTTTACTTTCTTTTTGTTGAAACTATGTAGCAACCTTTGAATATGCTATCTTTTGTTTTCTTCTTCTTCGTTTTTTTTTTTTTTTTTGAATATTTTTCTTTTCTCTTCTTTTCCTTTCTTTTCTTTTCTTTTCTTTTGCTTTCCTTTCCTTTCTTTTCTTTTCTTTTCCTTTTTCTTCTCCAACTCAATCACAAACAGCAATACTCAATTGTGAAAATCAAGCAACTGAATTCAAACGCACAAGAATTGACAATGAAATAGAAGAGAATCAATGGAACGGCACTCCTAGCAATTGACAAACTTAGAGATGTATTAAACTCTACAATTATGAAACCCTAGGTGATGCAAATTTCAGCAAAACTCAAAATCCTAAGAATTTCGGCAGCCTACTTTTTGTTTCTGCAATTTTTTTTTTTTTTGGCAACTCTAGAACAATGTAGCCATAGAATTAAATTTAAGGATGCAATAAATTAAAAGATAGAATCAGACCTGATTGGAAACCTTGCTCTGAATACCAAATGATATGAACTCGTGGGAATGAAATCCATTGAACCCACAATCAATTTGAAAACTCCCCAAGAGAGCCAAATTCAAGTCAATGAATGGAAAACCTAGACCAGATGAGAACTCGTTTCAAGAACCTAGATTATATCAAAATCAAGACCCATTGAAGAGCCCGTCTCAAGAACCTAGATTACAAAGGAGAAACGGCACAAAAGTTGTGATTTACTTTTGATAAGTTCAAGAGTTCAATCAAGAACGAGAGGAGAAAACTCAACTCACAAATAAAATTCAATATTGTCTAACCTTCAAATGAGGCCACAAGGAGTATTTAAACTAAACCTAATTAAAACCCTAGCCAAAATAAAGCCCCTTTTTACCCAAAATGCCCCTGATGAACAATGTCGCGCTACAGTAACGCTACAGTAAAACCCTAACCCTAGTTCAATAAAATAATAACTTTCCCAACATGCCCTTGCATAGGCCCCCTTAGGTTCTTCCCATAATAAACTCAATTAATCTAAACTAATAAAATAAGTCCTTTAAATAGATCAAACAAGTTGAAAGCCTTCAAGTACCCAAAGCCTTTAAGTCATGTTGTTGCCCTCTTCTATAGCTTATCAAATGAATGAAAACTGGATCTTCATCCTTCAAGCCCATCATGAATGTTGGGCTCTTGCTAAACTCGTCCCAACTGGATTGCATCAATCCTTGCATTGTCTCCTTGATCTTCTTGGCCCATCTGGAAGTTGCAAAGGATCTTTAAAACTAGGCTCATCTTGGTTCCCATCAGCAACATTTGGATTTTCCATGCAATCCCATCATGGGGGAAAAGGAAGAGTCATTTTGCGAAATGTCAAGCATGCAATGGCTCTTGGATTTTACAAAAAGGAGGGAAAAGCTCTATATAAGGACATGGCCGAAAGTCATGGTGGCCTTTTTGCTCAAGTTTTCAACTTTCCTTCTAAGGATTTCAGCCACCACTACTTTTCTCTCTAGTTCTCACACTTTCTCACATTTTCTCAACACCACCATTCTCTTCACTATTTCAAAAATCAGCAAGATTTCTCCTTCAGCTTTTTGACTAGAGGAAGAGCACACGGAGGTAAGGATTATTTCATTTTTCTTGCTACATCATACACGGCCAAAGAGAGAAAACACACACACAATGTTTCAGTTTAGGGTTTCTTTCACATGAACAGACACTTTCACTCTAGAAACTAGGGTTTTTCTTCAAGGGAAGAAGAAACCCGAAATGTTCTTCTTGTTTTAAGCACATGAACACGAGGTCTAGGGTAGTTGAAGGCTGCAACCACCACTTAGAAGAAAGGCTAGGGTTTTGTCCTTTAAGGGTGTCGACTTCTAGGGTTTTTTCTCCATGAGAAAGCATTTTCGGAAACCTTAGACACTCACTCACTCTTATTTGGCGATTAGGGTTTTTTAGTCATCTTCTAATATGTCTTAATATGTTATTGGATTTTGCTATTTTATACATTCTATTTTTGCAAGTAAACTTCCAACTTACTCTTGATAACACTTGTATATATTTCGTGAACTCTTGTTTATTTATCATTGCTTGAATCTTGTTATCTTGTTATATGTCTGCTTGGTTTTGATAATTGGATGAGATACCATGTTTTCATGATGGTTTGTTGAACTATTGATATGAACCCGTGGGAATGAAATCCCTTGAACCCACAATCAATTTAAAAACTCCCCAAGAAAGCCAAATTCAAGTCAATGGACGAAAAACCTAGACCTGATGAGAACTCGTTTCAAGAACCTAGATTATATCAAAATCTAGACCCGTCTCAAGAACCTAGATTACAAATGAGGAACGCCACAAAGGTTGTGATTTACCTTTGATAAGTTTAAGAATTCAATCAAGAACAAGAGAAGAAAACTCAACTCACAAATAAAATTCAATATTCTCTAACCTTCAAATGAGACTACAAGGAGTATTTAAACTAAACCTAATTAAAACCCTAGCCAAAATAAAGCCTCTTTTATCCAAAATGCCCCTAATGAACAGTGTCGCGCGGCTACAGTACGGCTATAGTAACGATACAGTACCTCTTGAAACCCAAGTTCCTAAAAAGTAACTTTCCAATTAAGCTCTTGGCCAAAATACAAGGTCTTCCCGAAAACCCTAGTTCATTAAAAATTAGATGTGTGGGCTAAGCATCTTCAAGCCCACTTATTCTAAACTAATAAAATAAATCATTTAACCAAATTGGAAGCCTCCAATAACAATAGGCCCTATCTCTAAGTCTTGTCTTCGACAGCTTGAATCAAGTGGATCAAAGTTGGTTCTCCTTCTGTCAAGCCCATCTTGAGTGTTGGGCTCTTGCTAGCTTCATCCCAAGTGGATTGCACCAATCCGTGCATTGATTCCCTGATCTTCTTGGCCCTTGATCTTGTAATTGGCCCATCTGAAACTTCAAAATGATCTTTAAGAGTAGGCCCACCTTGGTTTCCATCAACTATATTTCAAATATGCCATGTTGAGGTTTCAGTTTTGACATGTATATGTGTTATGCATGTTTGTTTTGATATATGAATGTGCTAAAGTATATGTGTTAAGGGTATAAAAATCTGTTTTGTGTTTTGGCAAGTATGATTCGACTATACTTACGTGTTTTCGTCATATGATTGCATGTTCTAAGATTTTCAACCCATATCGCGAGATGTATGTTGCTAAAGTGGGCTATATGTTTCGATTTTTACATGTTGCATGAGTCTGATAAAGTGTAGCATCATCTGTCCATGTCTCATGCATTCTATGTTTTAAAAAAGAAAGGTCAAAGTATGTTTTATCATGACCCCAAATGCTAGGATGGGGAAATGCTCTAGTGGAACTCTCTGTCCACTCTAGAGTGTTTAAAGTCAAGTGGAGACCCTTGGGTGGACGAAGTACAGTCGACGGGTCTTGAATGGTTCCTTATGGAAAGAATACCGGAGTGAAGTTGCACCTAAAGCTAGTGGGTGTCATACGATGAAGGCGAAATAAGTGAACTGCCGTAAAGAATATGTTTATGTTATGACGTAGTCACCTCGATTAAGTGTGGATTGTTGGTTGATCGGTAACTAGCAGGGAACACACGGTGCTTAGGGGAGTCGTAAGGTATCAAATCATGTGAATTATGAGATGAACAAGGCATTTGAGCTCCATGTTATATGATACAATATGATATGTCATGATATGCTATGTTCTGTTCTGTTATGCCATGATATGTTATGATATTATATGAAATGACACGGAATAATGTGATATGATCACAATATGATATGTTATGAAA
The DNA here is from genome assembly GCF_004785595.1 of Juglans microcarpa x Juglans regia. NCBI lineage: Eukaryota > Viridiplantae > Streptophyta > Magnoliopsida > Fagales > Juglandaceae > Juglans > Juglans microcarpa x Juglans regia. Next base: position 22,728,172 of record NC_054603.1, on the reverse strand, counting down.
TGATAAGAAATGGCATGATATGTTATGACAAGATCAAGGACCTGAGCTCAAATGACGTGAACATGTCTTAAGAGTTTAAAAGATGAAAAGATGTTTCATGAAAAATTCTATGTTGCATATGTCCAAGTGTTGCGTCAAAGCACATGTTCATGCATTCATTTGTGGTTTGCTTTTATGATGAAGTTGAAATAATGTAGTAAATGAGCATGGAATTTAGGGAAGTTGGTCTAAAAATACACTACATGATGGAAACCAAGTTGGGCCTACTCTTAAAGTGATGGGAACCAAGGTGGGCCTAGTCTTAAAGATCATTTGCAAATTCCAGATGGGCCAATTACAAGATCAAGGGCCAAGAAGATCAATGAAGCAATGCATAGATTGGTGCAATCCACTTGGGATGAAGCTAGCAAGAGCCCAACACTCAAGATGGGCTTGAAAGAAGGAGAACCAGCTTTGATCCACTTCATTCAAGCTGTGGAAGACATGACTTAGAGATAAGGCCCATTGTTATTGGAGACTTCCAATTTGGTTAAATGATTTATTTTATTAGTTTAGAATAAGTGGCTTGAAGAAGCCTGGCCCACATGTCTTATTTTTAATGAACTAGAGTTTTTGAGAAGGCCTTGTATTTTGGCCAATGGCTTATTTGGAAAGTTATGTTTTAGGAATTAGGGTTTCAAGAGGTACTGTAGCGTACTGTAGCCGTGGGTACTGTAGCTCGACACTGTTTATCAGGGCATTTTGGATAAAAAGGGGCTTTATTTTGGCTAGGGTTTTAATTCGGTTTAGTTTAAATACTCCTTGTAGCCTCATTTGAAGGTTAGACAATATTGAATTTTATTTGTGAGTTGAGTTTTCTCCTCTTGTTCTTGATTGAACTCTTGAACTTATCAAAGGTAAATCACAACCTTTGTGGCGTTCCTCCTTTGTAATCTAGGTTCTTGAAACGGGTTCTTCAATGGGTCTAGATTTTGATATAATCTAGGTTCTTGAAACGAGTTCTCATCGGGTCTAGGTTTTTCCATCCATTGACTTGAATTTGGCTTTCTTGGGGAGTTTTCAAATTGATTGTGGGTTCAAGGATTTCATTCCCGCGGGTTCATATCATTTGGTATTAGAGCCAGGTTTCCAATCAGGTCTGATTCTATATTTTAATTATTGCATCCTTAAATTTAATTCTAGGGCTACATTTTTCTAGAGTTGCCAAAAAAAAAAATTGCAGAAACGAAAAGTAGGCTGCCAAAATTCTGAGGGTTTTGGGTTTGGCTGAAATTTGCATCACCTAGGGTTTCAAAATTCTAGGGTTTAATGCATATCTGAGTTTGTCAATTGCTTGGAATGTCGTTCCATTGATTCTCTTCTATTTTCATTGTCAATTCTTGTGTACTTGAATTCAGTTACTTGATTTTCACAATTGAGTATTGTTGTTTGCGATTTAATTAGAGAGAAGAAGAGAAAAGAAAAGAAAAGAAAAGAAAAGAAGAGAAAATTCAAAAAAAAAAAAAAGATAATAAAAGGTAGCATATTCAAATGTTGCTACATAATTACAACAATGAGAGAAAGACATATGTTGATTGAGTTTTATCATCAAAGGGGTTGAATACATGTTTCTAGTTGATATCTTGTTTTTATAATTACTCTTTCCCTTGTATAAATTCCTTGAGTCTCGTGTCATTTTATTCCTTCCTTGTTTCTTGTTCTTGTTTCCTGGACTTAATTACTCGTTGGGATAAAACATGGTTGCTTTGTCTTGATTGAGTTCAATTAGTTCTTAAAGAACTTGAGTGGGAAAACTCTTGAGATAAAAGGCAAGAGAGTGTGAGACTATTATCGGGAAAAAACCAATTAAGAGTGAAACACGAGTGGAGTGCCATTATTCGAGTGTAAACACGTAAGGGAGTGTGTGAGGTTTACTTTTTTGCCACTAATATTCTTTTGTGCAGCACCTTATAATGTCTCAGCGGAGTAGCGCATCACCAAGGGGGAGAGCAGATAACTCATCCTATGTGTTGCAAGCCATTCAACAACAGTTTGAGCAGTTGAACTTTGTGTTGGGTGAAGTGAGAGATAGGATGGATCACCAAGAAGCAGCGATTAGAAATCTGCAAGGTGGGAGAGATAGGAGGCGACGTGAGCATAGGGTTGAAAATGAGTATGAGAATGAGGGAGATGGTGAGGATGAGGAAGACTTAACATATGAAGTTGGATTGGGTAGACATAGAGGAGTTAGAAGTGGAAGAGGACTTAGGGCAAAGCCGGGGGTCGAGATGGAGTTGATAAGAACCTTGGGAGCATCAAAATGAAAATACCATCATTCCAAGGTAGAACTGACCCTGAATTTTATTTAGAGTGGGAGAAAAAAATAGAGTTGGTGTTTGATTGTCATAAGTACTCTGAGGAGAAGAAGGTGAAGTTGGCGGTAATTGAGTTCACTGATTATGCGAGTATTTGGTGTGATCAATTAGTGACCAATAGGAGGAGGAATCTTGAGAGGCCTGTAGAAACTTGGAGAGAGTTGAAATCTATCATGAGGCGGAGATTTGTACCTAGCCACTACTATAGAGACCTCCACCAAAAATTACAAAATCTTACACAGGGGTCTAGGAGTGTAGAGGATTACTATAAAGAGATGAAGGTGGCTATGATTCGGGCTAATGTAGTGGAGGATTGGGAGGCCACGATGACAAGATTTTTGAGTGGGTTGAATAGGGAGATAGCCAATGTAAATGAGTTGCAACATTATGTGGAGGTAGAGGACATGGTACACATGGCTATGAAGGTGGAGAGGAAGTTGAAAATAAAGGGTACATCAAGGTATACTTTGGTTTCTAGTACTCCTTGGAAACCAAAGTGGGACAAAAATAATCAAACTGTAACACAGGGGAAGACCGAATTACCTAAGGGAAAAGATGAGGCTGAGGTTGAAACCTCAAGAAAAATAGAGAATGAGTTGGAAAACAATTGTGAGGCCGAGAGTTCAAAAAAGAAGGAGAGTGAAAGAAAAAAAGAGAGTGAAAATGAAAAATATAGTGAGATGAAAAGAGAGAATGAGGCCGAAACATCAAGAGAAAGAGAGAGTGAAAAAGAAAATATAGAGGTGGCTGAGAGTCAAGAAAAAAGAGTGGTGCCACGAGAGGAAAAAGAAAGAGAGATTGCAAAGAGAAACAGAGAGACAACAGTGAGTTTTTATGCTAAGGCAAACTTTTATACTAACAAATTTAACGACTCTTTGTCTAGTGTTGTTGTTTCTTTGTTACAGGGATATGAGGTCATGACTCCTAGCGGCGTGTTGTGGATTGCCACCTATTAGGGAGATAAAGCACTACATTGATTTTGTGCCAGGTGCGACAATTCCTAACCGACCTTTCCTTGAAGAACATGAGTTTTTTACACACTTGAAGGGACAAGGTATGTCGTTGACTATAATGCATGCTAAGTGGGAGGATTGTGTTGAGACTTTTCCTCATGTATTCAAATACACACAAGGTATAGAAATTTTTGTGCTTGATGCTTTAGCAAGAAGGTACGTCTTTATCTTCATTTTAGATGCAAAATTGTTGAGACTTGAATATAATAAGGAATTGCATGCTAATGATGATGATTTTGCTAGTGTGTATGGAACATGTGAAAAAGCATCGTTTGGTAAGTTCTATAAATTAGATTGGTACTTGTATAGAGAAAATGGATTTTGTGTGCCAACAAGTTTTATGCTTAAGTTGCTTGTGTGTGATAGACATGGTGGTTTGTTGGGTAACTTTGGTGTAAGGAAGACTTTCAATATGTTGCATGAACGTTTGTGGGAGTATCATTTGCCATTCACTGACGTATTGCATGAACCCTTATGAAAGTATTATTTGTCATTCATTAACGTGTTGCATGAACATTTGTGGAAGTATTACTTGCCATTCATTGAGTTTGCATATAATTGGAGTAGTGTAAGAAAAACTCTAGGTGTGTTTCATGAACATTTGTGGGAGTATCATTTGCCATTCATTGAATTGCTACATGGACATTTGCAGCAGTATCATTTGCCCTTATTAGAGTGTGCATATAAAAACCTTGTGTACTACTATTTCTTATTCTCCATTTGAGGTTGTTTATGGTTTTAATCCACTTACTCCTTTACCTTTGATGACTTTGCTTGTTGATGATAGGAGTAGCTTGGATGAAGATTTTCAATTTCTTGAGAAAAATAATGAAAAAACATATGAAGTAGATCTTTCAAGTAAGTATCATGTTTTTACTATTTTCAATATTACTAACATTTTTCCTTTTGATCCAGGTGGAGATTCGAGGTCGAATCCTTTTGAGGAGAGGGGGAATGATGGGAACCAAGGTGGTCCTAGTCTTAAAGATCATTTGCAAATTTCAGATCGGCCAATTACAAGATCAATGGCCAAGAAGATCAAGGAAGCAATGCAGAGATTGGTGCAATCCACTTGGGATGAAGCTAGCAAGAGCCCAACACTCAAGATGGGCTTGAAAGAACGAGAACCAGCTTTGATCCACTTGATTCAAGCTGTGGAAGACATGACTTAGAGATAGGGCCCATTGTTATTGGAGACTTCCAATTTGGTTAAATGATTTATTTTATTAGTTTAAAATAAGTGGCCTTGAAGAAGTCTGGTCCACACGTCTTATTTTTAATGAACTAGGGTTTTCGAGAAGGCCTTGTATTTTGGCCAAGGACTTATTTGGAAAGTTATTTTTTCGGAATTAGGGTTTGAGGAGGTGCTGTAGCGTACTGTAGCCGCGGGTACTGTAGCTCGACACTGTTTATCAGGGCATTTTGGGTAAAAATGGGCTTTATTTTGACTAGGGTTTTAATTCGGTTTAGTTTAAATACTCCTTGTAGCCTCATTTGAAGGTTAGATAATATTGAATTTTATTTGTGAGTTGAGTTTTCTTCTCTTGTTCTTGATTGAACTCTTGAACTTATCAAAGGTAAATCACAACCTTTGTGGCGTTCCTCCTTTGTAATCTAGGTTCTTGAAACGGGTTCTTCAATGGGTCTAGATTTTGATATAATCTAGGTTCTTGAAACGAGTTCTCATCGGGTCTAGATTTTTCCATCCATTGACTTGAATTTGGCTTTCTTGGGGAGTTTTCAAATTGATTGTGGGTTCAAGGGATTTGATTCCCGCGGGTTCATATCATAGAGATCATTTGCAAATTCCAGATGGGCCAATTACAAGATCAAGGGCCAAGAAGATCAAGGAAGCAATGCACGGATTGGTGCAATCCACTTGGGATGAAGCTAGCATGAGCCCAACACTCAAGATGGGCTTGAAAGAAGGAGAACCAGCTTTGATCCACTTGATTCAAGTTGTGGAAGACATGACTTAGAGATAGAGCCTATTGTTATTGGAGACTTCAAATTTGGTTAAATGATTTATTTTATTAGTTTAAAATCAGAGGGCTTGAAGATGCCTGGCCCACACGCCTTATTTTCAATGAACTAGGGTTTTCAAGAAGGCCTTGTATTTTGGCCAAGGGCTTATTTGGAAAGTTACTTTTTGGGAATTAGGGTTTTAAGAGGTACTGTAGCATTACTGTAGCCGTGGGTACTGTAGCGAGACACTGTTCAACAGGGGCATTTTGTGTAAAAAGGGGCTTTATTTTGGCTAGGGTTTTAATTAGGTTTAGTTTAAATACTCCTTGTAGTCTCATTCGAAGGTTAGACAATATTGAATGTTATTTGTGAGTTGAGTTTTCTCCTCTTGTTCTTGATTGAACTCTTGAACTTATCAAAGGTAAATCACAACCTTTGTGGCGTTCCTCCTTTGTAATCTAGGTTCTTGAAATTGGTTCTTCAATGGGTCTAAATTTTGATATAATCTGAGTTCTTGAAACGAGTTCTCATCGGGTCTAGGTTTTTCCGTCCATTGACTTGAATTTGGCTTTCTTGGGGAGTTTTCAAATTGATTGTGGGTTCAAGGGATTTCATTCTCGTGGGTTCATATCATTTGGTATTCAGAGCAAGGTTTCCAATCAGGTCTGATTCTATCTTTTATTTCTTGCATATTTCATTCTATGGTTTCTTTGGGATTGATTACAAAAAAAAAAAAAAAAAAAAAACAAATAGTGGCTGTTGTATTTCTTCACTATTGTTAGGGTTTCTGAATCTCATTATTCTAGGGTTTGTGTTGGCTAAAATCTCATGTTCTAGGGGCTACCATATAGCACTTGTGTTAGGGTTTTTGAGTTATTGTTAGGGTTTTCTTAATTGCTTATTCTTGATTGTGATCAAATCAGTTGGTGAAAAAAAAAAAGACAGAAAAGAAAAAAAAATTCGCCAAAAAAAAATCGTCCAAAAAAAAAAAAGAAAAGAAAAAAAAACAGAAGTAAACAGAAATTTCTCTTGAGTCTTATCATCAAAGGGGCTGCATATATTATTCTAGTTGGTACCTTGTCTTATAGTTACTGTTTCATTCGTATAATTTCTTGGATTCACGTGTCATTTTTTTTTTTTCCTTCCGTCTTACTTTTGTTCTTGTTTCTTGGACCTAATTACAAGTTGGGATAAAACATGGTTGCTTTGTCTTGATTGAGTTCAATTAGTTCTTAAAGAACTTGAGTGGAAAAACTCTTGAGGTAAAAGGCAAGAGAGCGTGAGACTATTATCGGGAAAAAACCAATTAAGAGTGAAACACGAGTGGAGTGCCATTATTCGAGTGTAAACATGTAAGGGAGTGTGTGAGGTTTACTTTTTTGCCACTAACATTCTTTTATGCAGTACCTTATAATGTCTCAGCGGAGTAGCGCATCACCAAGGGGGAGAGCAGATAACTCATCCTATGTGTTGCAAGCCATGCAACAACAGTTTGAGCGGTTGAACTTTGTGTTGGGTGAAGTGAGAGATAGGATGGATCATCAAGAAGCAGCGATTAGAAATCTGCAAAGTGGGAGAGATAGGAGGCGACGTGAGCATAGAGTTGAAAATGAGTATGAGAATGAGGGAGATGGTGAGGATGAGAAAGACTTAGCATCTGAAGTTGGGTCGGGTAGACATGGAAGAGTTAGGCGTGAAAGACGAATTGAGGGGAATCTCAGGGGTAGGGATGGTGTAGATAGAGACCTTGGGAGCATAAAATTGAAAATACCATCTTTCCAAGGTAGAGCTGACCCTGAGGTTTATCTAGAGTGGGAGAAAAAAATATAGTTAGTGTTTGATTGCCATAATTACTCTGAGGAGAAGAAAGTGAAGTTGGCGGTAATTGAGTTCACTGATTATGCTATTATTTGATGGGATCAATTAGTGACCAATAGGAGGAGGAATTATGAGAGACTAGTAGAGACATGGGGAGAGTTGAAAGCTCTTATGAGGCAGAGATTTGTACCTAGCCATTACTATAGAGACCTTTACCAGAAATTACAAAATCTTACACAGGGGTCTAGGAGTGTGGAGGATTATAATAAGGAGATGGAGGTGGCAATGATTCGGGCCAATGTAGAGGAGGACCGGGAGGCCACCATGGCTAGATTTTTTAGTGGTTTGACTAGGGACATAGACAATGTAATTGAATTGCAGCATTTTGTAGAGATAGAAGACATGGTACACATGGCAATGAAGGTGGAGAGGCAATTAAAGAGAAAAGGGACAGCAAGGTACACTTCGGTTTCTAGCACTACTTGGAAATCAAAGTGGGATAGGAATGATACAGCTGAAGCAAAAAGAAAGACCGAACCACCTAAGCGAAAAGATGAGGGAACTAGCAACAAACCCAAGGTAGAATCCCAACCTTCACGGAATAGAGATATTAAATATTTTAAGTGTTTGGGTTCAAGGCACATTGCTTCTCAATGTCCAAATAGGAGGGTGATGGTTATGCGTGACAATGGGGAGGTGATGACTGAGAGTGAGGATGATAATGATGAGGTGCCCGAGTTGGTTGATGCTAGTGATAATGATGGAGTGGTATACCCCGTGACCGTTGAGTCTCTTGTTGCCAGACAAGCTCTCAATGCACACATTAAGGTGGATGATATAGAGCAACAGAGAGAGAACATGTTCCATACGAGATGCCATGTCAACAATAAGGTATGTAGTTTGATCATTGATGGGGGAGTTGTACTAATGTGGCTAGCACTACTTTGATTGAGAAATTGAATTTACCAACCTTAAAACACTCTAGACCATACAAATTGCAGTGGTTGAATGATTGTGGAGAGGTTAGGGTGGACAAACAAGTGTTAGTTACTTTTTATATTGGAAAGTATCAGGATGAGGTGTTTTGTGATGTTGTGCCTATGCATGCTGAACATATTTTGTTGGGGAGGCCGTGGCAGTATGATAGGAGGGTGACACATGATGGGTTCCAGAACATGTATAGCTTTGAGAAGGAGGGCAAAACAATCAAGCTTGCTCCTTTAACTCCAAGTTAGGTCTATAAGGACCAACTGAAATTGAAAAGTGAGGTTACTCAAAAAAGAAAGAGTGAAAATGAGAGTGATCAAAAGAGAAAGAGTGAAAATGAGAGTGATCAAAAAAGAAAGAGTGAAAAAGTGATTGAGCAAAAAAGAAAGAGTGGGGGTGCAATGAGCATAAAAGAAAGAGTGAAAAAGAAAGTAGAGAGGTGGCTGAGAGTAAAGAAAAAAGAGTGGAGCCACAAGAGAAAAAAGAAAGAGAGTCTGCAGAGAAAAAAGGAAAGGCAAAAGTGAGTTTCTATGCAAGAGAGAGTGAGGTTAAGAGGGCTTTCTTCGCAGATCGCCCTATGATTTTTCTTGTCTATAAAGAGTCCTATCTTACTCTTGATAAAACTAATCAGTCTCTTCCTAGTTTGGCTGTTTCTTTGTTGCAGGAGTTTGAGGATGTATTTCCAGAGGAGATGCCAAATGAGTTACCACCCATTAGAGGCATTGAGCACCAGATTGATTTTGTGCCCGGGGTTGCCATTCCATACCGACCAGCCTATAGGAGTAATCCAGAGGAGACAAAGGAGCTTAAAAGGCAAGTTGAGGATTTGATGGGCAAGGGGTACGTGAGGGAGAGCATGAGCCCTTGTGCAGTACCAGTGCCACTAGTGCCAAAGAAGGATGGGACATGGAGGATGTGCGTTGATTGCAGGGCGGTCAACAATATCACGGTAAAGTATCGCCATCCCATTCCTAGATTGGATAATATGCTTGATGAATTGCATGACTCATGTATTTTCAGTAAAATTGATCTTAAAAGTGGGTACCATCAAATTAGAATGAAAGAGGGTGATGAATGGAAAACTGCTTTTAAGACTAAGTATGGGCTTTATGAATGGTTGGTTATGCCATTTGGACTTACAAATGCGCCTAGTACTTTCATGAGATTAATGAACCATGTCCTACATGCATTCATAGGCAAGTTTGTGGTTGTGTACTTTGATGATATCTTAGTGTACAGCAAGGACTTAAATGAACATATTGAGCATTTGAGATATGTGTTTGATGTGTTGAGATGTGAAAAGTTGTATGCTAATTTCAAGAAATGTGCCTTTTGTATGGAAAAAGTTGTTTTTCTTGGTTATGTTTTTAGTACAAAAGGTATTGAGGTGGATGAAGAGAAAGTCAAGGCCATCAAGGAGTGGCCAACGCCAAAAAGCATCACTGAGGTAAGAAGCTTTCATGGCTTAGCTAGCTTTTATCGGCGTTTTGTTAAAGACTTTAGCACTATTGCTGCACCACTCACTGAGGTAATTAAAAAGAATGTTGGGTTTCAGTGGGGGGCTAATCAAGAGAATGCTATTGCCACTATTAAAGAAAGGTTGTGCTCTTCACCTGTGTTAGCATTACTTGATTTTAACAAAACTTTTGAGATTGAATGTGATGCCTCAGGAATAGGGATTGGAACCGTTTTGATGCAGGATAGGCGACCCATAGCCTTCTTCAGTGAAAAGCTAAGTGGGGCATCCCTGAAGTACCCTACTTCTGACAAAGAGCTTTATGCTCTTGTTCGTGCATTAGAGACTTGGCAGCACTACCTATGGCCAAGGGAATTTGTAATCCACACCGATCAGGAATCATTGAAGCATCTCAAGGGTCAAGGTAAGTTGAATAAAAGGCATGCTAGATGGATGGAATACATTGAGACCTTTCCCTATGTCATCGGTTGCAAGCAAGGTAAGGAGAACATTGTTGCAGATGCTCTATCCCAGAGGTATGTACTTCTTACTTCTATGAGTGTTAAAATGCTTGGGTTTGAATATGTGAAAGAAATGTATGCCGATGACGCTGACTTTTCTGATGTGTATATGGCATGTGATAAAGCGGCATTTGGTAAGTTTTACAAGCATGATGGTTATTTATTTAAGGAAAGCAAACTTTGTGTGCCAAGTTGTTCTATGCATGAGTTATTGGTGCGTGAGGCACATGGTGGGGGATTAATGGGACACTTTGGTGTCAAGAAAACTTTGGACATTTTGCATGAACATTTCTTTTAGCCTAAGATGAAGAGAGATGTTAATCGTATTTGTGGAAGGTGCATTACATGTAGAAAGGCCAAATCTAAGGTTTTGCCACATGGGTTGTATACACCCTTACCCGTTCCTAGTGAGCCATGAGTAGACATATCTATGGATTTTGTTTTGGGGCTGCCTAGGACAAAGAGGGTTAGAGATTCTATTTTTGTGGTTGTGGATAGATTTAGTAAGAAGGCACATTTCATTCCATGCCATAAAACAAATGATGCCACAAACATAGCTGACTTATTTTTTAGAGAGATAGTGTGACTCCATGGTGTACCTAGAAGTATTGTTTCTGATAGGGATGTTAAATTCCTTAGCTACTTTTGGAAGGTGTTGTGGGGGAAATTGGGTACTAAGCTCTTATTTTCCACTACTTGTCATCCACGGACTGATGGTCAGACTGAAGTAGTTAATAGGACTTTAACTCAGCTTTTACGCACTATTGTTCATAAGAATTTAAAAACTTGGGAGGATTGTCTGCCATTTATAGAGTTTGCATATAATCGGACCATGCATAATACTACTTCATATTCTCCTTTTGAAATTGTTTATGGATTTAATCCGCTTACTCCTTTGGATTTGATGCCTTTACCTATTGATGGCAGGAGTAGCTTGGATGGACAAAAGAAAGTGGAGTTGGTGAAGTCACTTCATGAGAGGGTACGACTTCAAATTGCCCAAAAGAATAAAATGGTTGCTTCCCAAGTCAATAAAGGGCGAAGGCGTGTCATCTTTGAACCGGGAGATTGGGTTTGGGTTCACATATGCAAAGAAAGATTCCCAGCCCAAAGAAGGATGAAGTTGCATCCTCGAGGAGATGGACCTTTCCAAGTTCTTGAGAAAATTAATGACAACGCATATAAAGTGGATCTTCCAGGTGAGTATAATGTTTGTGCTACTTTCAATGTTTCTGATCTTTCTCCTTTTGATGTAGGTGAAGCTTCGAGGTCGAATCCTTTTGAGGAGAGGGGGAATGATGGGAACCAAGTTGGGCCTTCTCTTAAAGATCATTTGCAAATTCCAGATGGGCCAATTACAAGATCAAGGGCCAAGAAGATCAAGGAAGCAATGCACAGATTGGTGCAATCCACTTGAGATGAAGCTAGCAAGAGCCCAACACTCAAGATGGGCTTGAAAGAAGGAGAACTAGTTTTGATCCACTTGATTCAAGCTGTGGAAGACATGACTTAGAGATAGGGCCTATTGTTATTGGAGACTTCAAATTTGGTTAAATGATTTATTTTATTAGTTTAGAATAAGAGGGCTTGAAGATGCCTGGTCCACACGTCTTATTTTCAATGAACTAGGGTTTTCAAGAAGGCCTTGTATTTTGGCCAAGGGCTTATTTGGAAAGTTACTTTTTGGGAATTAGGGTTTTAAGAGGTACTGTAGCATTACTGTAGCCGTACTGTAGCGAGACACTGTTCATCAGGGGCATTTTGGGTAAAAAGAGATTTTATTTTGGCTAGGGTTTTAATTAGGTTTAGTTTAAATACTCCTTGTAGCCTTATTTGAAGGTTAGACAATATTGAATGTTATTTGTGAGTTGAGTTTTCTCCTCTTGTTCTTGATTGAACTCTTGAACTTATCAAAAGTAAATCATAACCTTTGTGGCGTTCCTCCTATGTAATCTAGGTTCTTGAGACGGGTTCTTCAATGGGTCTAGATTTTGATATAATCTAGGTTCTTGAAATGAGTTCTCATCGGGTCTAGATTTTTCCATCCATTAACTTGAATTTGGCTTTCTTGAGGAGTTTTCAAATTGATTGTGGGTTCAAGGGATTTCATTCTCGTGAGTTCATATCACTACACATGCTTATTTATTCATTATAATTGAGAGAAGGATATCACATGGTCAAAAGAAAAAAATACAGTGCAATTGGGCTACTATGCACTAAAAGGGCCTCAGTTACTTATGACACAAACACACTTACTCTTAGAAAAAAAAAAGACTTCAGCTCACACACGACCCTTCCCCCTGAGCTAACCCACGTTTGTTTTCTCTCAACAACCTTCTAGAGACATGAGGAACCGCATGGAACAGGAGGGAGTAACAAACTAGCAGCAATAGGAGATAGGCAAATCGAGATGGGGAGGTTAAAGGCAGGCCAGGGTGTGCAGTGAAAAAAAAAACACATTACAGGGAGAGTATTTGGAGTAGCAGAGAGCTTTTGGAAAGAAACCCTTTCCTTCTTTTCCCTTTAGGGTTTATTCTTGCATTTTATTTTTCGAATGTTATCTTGGCTAATTGTTAGTTCAATTTCTTATACTGAGTAATTTCAAAACCTAAGTGAGGGAATCCTTCGATCAGTGGGGTTTCATTAGGGGTTTTTTTATATCCTTTTCAATTAAATCATTGTCTCTGTAAGTTTTATATCAACTGTGATTCGATGCCACGATTAGGGTTTTCTACCCCTTCTTGGTCCATCGTTGATTAAAGCCATGATGGATGCTTGAGACAGAACCCTAATCCTAAGTAGCACACTAAACGTTTGGTTTGATATGAAGTTTATTGAGGTTATTCAGAAATTATCTTGTGAATGCATGCATCATATATACACCATCCAAATGCTCTATTCTCGACTGAAAAAGTATTTGAAGGAACTTGTGAAATCTTTAAATTCCCTTGAACTCCATCTATGAATAGGAGCCCCGAAGCTTAGGTGTTCGACCAAAAGTCCCTTAGAAGTTAATATTTAATTTCTACATCTAATTTCTTTAAAAATCGATTCTCAATTTCCTTCAGTTATTTAGCTTACATCTCTATGTGCATCAAATACAATATTTTTACAGCTTCATTCCTCTTTGAAGAAAAAAAAAAAGAAAATCAAAATTCATTGGATCACTTAACTTGGGACCCTTGTGCAATCTGGTTCAAAACCATTGTCAATGACCTGTCACTTGGCTGTTTTCTGTCACTTTGGATGTTTCTTTAGTAAATATTTCATGCTTTCATTCAAGCTTCATAACATTACAATTTTGGGTCATAAAATGTCTTAATCCCTATGAAATCGACCTTGGGACTCTCACTATACAATAACTGGACACCTTCTGCATTTGGGGGGGGGGGGCACTTAATAGGAGAGACAAGTTTTTGGCGCTGCTGCCAGGGATTAAAGGCAATTTATAGAACTGTCACAAACATTGCTAAGATAATGGGTGATTGAGTGTGAACCTCTTCATACTTTGGTGACATCTAACCCTAATTATCTCTTCCTTCTTTTGTTAATTTTAAATAATATTGTCTGTAAATTTTATTGTCATTTGCTCAAATAATATTGTCATTTGAGTCATCTTCTAAAAATTCTAGTACCATGGCTGAGGAAGAACAAGATGAGAGGAGAGTGGGTAATCATAACACAACTCTCTAGGATTATTTGCAACCTGTTAGGACTAGCTCACCCCCGTGCATTATACAACCTCTAAATGCAAACAACTTCAATTTTAAACCTGGCATAATTCCTTTAATACCTCATTTCCATGGAATGGAGTCTGAGAACCCATATTTGGATATTAAGGAATTTGAGGAGGTTTGCTCCACACTCATGGATAGAACTTGTACAAAGGAGGTAATTAGACTCAAATTGTTCCCATTTTCTCTCAAAGACAAGGCTAAAATCTGGTTGAATTCATTAAGGCCTAGGTCAATAAGGACATGGCAGGAAATGCAAACTAAGTTCCTTAAAAAATTCTTCCCTAGACATAGAACTAATGCATTAAAAAGGCATATTATGAATTTTGCTCAAAAAGACACTGAGACTTTTTATCAGTCTTGGGAGAGATTCATGGATTGACTTAATGCATGCCCTCACCATGGGTATGAAAACTGGATAATAATCCATTTTTTCTATGAGGGTTCGCAACCCAAGATGAGGCAGTTTGTGGAAACAATGTGTAATGGAGAGTTTTTTAATAAAGAACCTGAGGAAGCATTTGAGTACTTTGACTACATATCAGAAAATGCTCAATCATGGGATACTTCAGATATGTATGACAAGAATGAGCCCATTAATACCATCACTGGAGGAGGTAAGTATAATTTGAAAGAAGTAGATTGTAACACCCGGGCCCAGCCAAGCCCGCTTTACAAAATTTTTGGGTTTATAGGGAATAAAAGCCCACTTCAGATTAACATTTTTTTTTTTTTTATGGACCTCGAGCCTGGATTTTTTTTTTTATTGGTAGATTATGATTTTTTTTAATAGGTTTGATAATTAGGTTTTGAATCTTTTAATAGATCAACTAGATATTCACTCGAAAAATTTATGGAAAAGTATAATTCTTTTTAGGTTGAGTTGAGGTCCAAAACTTAGAGAAAAAAGGCCATGCATTAACCCCATTCAAGATCCAAGTCGTGGGCCAATTATTTTCAGGTTAAAGAGCCCTGGCCAGTGAAAATAATTTCAGACTCCACGTTCTACACGTCTGCATCCATTTAGTCACTGCAGGCACGCCACTCTCTCATCTCTAGGGTTTTCTTCTGGTCATCCTTTTCTCTATATATACACATACGGTTAGCCCTAAGTCTCATGCACATAATTTTCACCTTCAACCTTTAGACTAGAGTTGCCACCGCTTGTCCTCCTCATGAAAGAAGGCCAAATCGAGACCCCCACAATACTTGTCCGTGGTGTTGCTGTGTTAGAAATCCAATCGCGTGCGTCCCACCCACCATTAGCACCACCACGAGCAGCACCCATGCATGGCCAACAGCCAAACGACACCTCCACATAGTTGCCGCCCGGTTCATCCACCCCACGTAAACCTCTGCCCAAACCTCACCGCCATAAGCCAGCCGTGAACCCATGTCAGAAATCATCACCCTCAAACACACCAAAGGACCTCTGTTTTTGCATCTCAAAACAAGGCACTTCATCTTGTTCGGTGCCACCAGCCACGACAAAGGGAAGCCCAGCAACGCCAACACCCCAACCACTCTGTGATCTGCCGCTGCCCAACCACCTTGTCGTCGCCGCATCGCTGCCCTCTCGATGAGTATCCCATGTGGTTTCTCCCCATCTTTCTTTCTCTCTCGTGCATCTCTCACTCTTGGTTCTCTCTTTCTCGCTCATCACTCTCTCTCTTCCAAAGCACCGCCGTAGTAACCACCGCTGCCCACCGCACCTAACTCCGTCGCAACTCCACTCTTCACGGTGAACCTCCATAGAGTATGTAGCCTCTATTTTCAATCAAAGAATTTGTTTCTTTTAACGTGAGTGTAATTGCATGCTTCTAAGCCATAATTTACACTAATATCGTTAATTACTTTTTTACCCTTCAAACTGCAAGTTGTGTTAATGTGTTTTAAAATTATTAATAGGTGTTAATGAACTTTATTTTAATTATGATTATAGAAATAATTTGAGTATTTTAACATGTTATTAAGTAAAGATTTCTTTTAAGAGTAGACGATAATGGTGTAATGTTAGTCTATTAAAAAATAGTTAGGGTTTATTTTAAAATATTTTGGGATAATTATATTATCTAATATTAAACATTATAGTTTGTTTTCAATAGCAAATAAGTTAGGTTTCAATGTTTTTGTCCGGGTTGTTAAATGGAAAATGATGAATTTAGAAAGTGGTGGTATTTTACAGTTAAGAGAAATTTTAAGTTTTGAGGTATTAAAATAGGCAGTTCAGGTTTAGATATTGAAATACGTGGATTGGAAATTTATGGAAATTACGTGATTATTTCGGTGACGGTTAATATTCGTTTAGCACTGTTGTGGGAAGATTCTGAAAAAGCTAAGAAGTCCAGGTAAGCTGGGTTCCTATGCTAGACTTTGCATAAAAATAAAATAGGCTAAGGTTGATTTTTGAAAAGTATGCATCTTTTGTTATGAAAAGAAATTTGAACTACCTCAGTTATTTGTTCTGCATAACTCATGAGATTCTGTTTAAGAAATAAAGTATTTCCTGGCATGACTGGTGTAGACATGAGCTATTTTGGCATTTTGCTTCTGAACTGTGCAAAAGAGAGCGAATATGAAATTTTGTGCATAAATTATGTTTTGGTGATCTGATTTTGTTCTGTTCTGAAGATGTTTTGTACTCTGATATGATATGATGTGATTTCTAAAAACCTCTGGCATAACATTTTGTTTCTATTTTTGTTCCGTTCTGACCTTACCACAGGTGTAAAACTATGGCCTCTGTTCAGGTTGGTATCAACTTTTCTGTTTCTGGTGCACCCACTTTGGAAACAAAGTGGTTTTCTGCATGGTCTTTCCTATGTGTACACTCAGGGCTCCGAGAATGAATAAGGGGAAGATTCACATTCTATTTCTGTTCGGTTAGCTACTGGGATTTGCACAACCCTACCACGGGGGTTAAACATGGTTTCTGTTTTAATATGATAAGATAAGATGAATATGTTCAGTTATGCTCTGCCAAAGGAAATTTTGCATAAGAATATTTTTTGAAAGTTTCACTCATATATTTTTGGTAAGATGTAATGATTTTGCATTCTGAAAACAAGTATTCTAATTCTGCCATCTAAAATAAAATATTTTGTTCAGCATTCTGAATTTTGGTAAATGCTCATGTTTACACACAGTATATGTTCTCTGCTTACTGAGTTATTGATAACTCACCCCTTATTTTCAAATATTTTTCAGATAATTTTGATGGTTTAGCTGGAGAATAAGAGTATGAAGTTTTAGTAAGGTGTGATGATCGTATTGGAATAAGTGTCTGAGGGTAGAAGTGCTTATTTAAGAGTCATAGTTAGTAAATTTATTTATTTTTTATTATTTTGATTTGATGAGTTAAGGATATTTTTCGAGTCTTTGGAGAGTTTTCAATTTATGTTATTGAGAATTTGTATATTGTCTCTATGAAGGAACATAGATATTTGGGTTGAGTAAATGAATTAATATTTTATGGAGTTTTCTAGATTTTATAGTTGTGTTATTAAAGTTGATATTAAGTATTAAGAGCTAAGTTTCAGGACTTTCGGGATCAGGGCTTTACAGTTGGTATCAGAAACAGGTTTGAGATTCTGCATACTACAATAAGGTGATTGATGAAAGCTAAGGTGTTAGAATTTTGTAGGCATTGGGTCATGACTTTGAGGAAATCATTTTCAGAGTAGTGGTGTGGGCATTTGTGGACTGTTAGAGGTGATTTTATCGATACTTAGGGTTTAGAATCTTCAGTCGTTACGAAAGATGTGCTATGGAATTTGAGAGGTAGGATTTTATAGATCTTTTGAGATGTTCATGTTGATTAAGGTTCGTTACGTTTTTGTAGACCGCATATAAGGCGTTCGCTAGAATTGAAAGTTTAGAGTTTGGATATATATTATTACTACTGTTGCGTGTACACATTTTATATGTATTTATGTTTGTTACTATTTCCACCATTTGCTTATTTTTGCACGAACTCTTTATTCTTGTAACGATTTTTAATAATCCAAGTTGTTAGCATGCCACCTCGTTGTCGGGAAAGAAGTGTTTCGGGTATGAATGCGACAAATGATGAATGGGGATGCACCATAGACCAGTTTAATCGAATGCATCCTCCCACCTTCAATGGTCGGGGCAACACAACCTTAGCAAAAGACTGGATCCAAGATATTGAGGAGATACTCCGCATTATAAACTACACGAACGAACAAAAGGTTTTATACTCTGCTTTCAAACTAACGGGAGAAGCAAAAAGATAGTGGATTTCTGAAAGAACTATCAGAGAAGCTAAAGGGACGGAAAGAGTCTATTGGCTGCACTTCAAGCAGATTTTTCTGAAACGCTTTTTCCCAATCCTCAATTAGAGATGACAAGGCTATGGAGTTTGCTAATTTGGTGCAGGGAGCTTTGACAGTACACCAGTACGTAGCTAGATTTATCGAGCTATCACGTTTTGCTGCATATATGATCCCTGATGAGGAGAAGAAGGCTCATAAGTTTGAACAGGGGCTGAACGAAAAGATTTACGAACGAATTGTGGGCTTTCAAATCTGAAACTTTTCAAAGTTGGTGAATAAGGCCACAGTATTTGAACGGAGTCTTCAAAGAAGCGCTATACTGTTGGAACAGAGGAAGAGGATTGCGCCACAGGGGTCTCAATCTGCAATGGATCAAGGGCCGTGGAAAAAGAGAAATGATGGGAGCAACTCGAGGCAAAAGCAAATGTAGGGAAATCAATCGAATAGCCTCTGTAAGTTTTGTAATCGTGCACATACAGGAGAGTGCAGAAGGGAAGCGAGGGCATGTTTTCGATGCGGTAAGACCGTACATCTTATCAGGGAATGCTCTTTGTTGTTGACGGACAACAAGAAGCCTAACCCACATCCAGGTTCCCAACAAATGAATCAAGGGAACAATCAACGTAGAATGGGACTGACCCGAGTGTTTGCATTGACATCTAAAGATGCTGAGGACGACAACAATGACATAACAGGTACCCCACTCTTTTTCTCCTTGAAAGCTTTTTATTTTTAGTTGAGTCGAGACTAATCATGCTTGCATGAAACTTTTCTAATGGTATATAGCTTGGAATATTGAAGTTTGGTTGAAAGTAGATTTTATAAGGATTCGAAATTTGTGAATTGAGGTTATTCAGGACTTAAGTTTGGAACTTTTGATTATACTATTATTCGGAGTTTTTAGTTATTATTTTGGGAGTTCTCTGTTAGTTATTTGTGATGTTTAGTTAAAAAAAAAACTGTACAGACTGGTTAAAGGTGGAGGTTAGTTCTTTTTCTGATGTATGTGATTATGATACAATGTTCTTAGGACTATAAGTTGTTAGAGTGAGCAGTAGAAGCGTGGCTTTGGTGAGTGATAATTTGAGAGTCTATTTAACTATTTGTTTAAGGTACAAGGATTATGTGGAGAGTACATAATTGTTTTAGTTTTTTAATTGTATTGTTGAGGTTTATAGTTTGGATATGATCTTTCAAAATGCAATACAATGTGCACAAGTAAGTGTGAAGGATTAAAATATTTGGACATTGCTTTAGGTGTAACAAATTTCGAGGATGAATTTTTTTTTTTTTTAAGGGGGGAAGAATGTAACACCGAGCCCAGCCCAGCCAAGCTCGCTTTACAAAAATTTTGAGTTTATAGGGAAGAAAAGCCCACTCCAGATTAACGAGTATTTTTTTTTATGGACCTCGAGCTCGGATTTTTTTTTATTGGCAAATTATGATTATTTTTTCAATAGGTTTGATAATTAGGTTTTGAATCTTTTAATAGATCAAGAAGATAATCACTCGAAAAATTTATGGGATAAGTGTAATTTTTTTTAGGTTGAGTTGAGGTCCAAAACTTAGAGAAAAAAGGCCATGCATTAACCCCATTCAAGATCCAAGTCATGGGCCAATTATTTTCAGGTTAAAGAGCCCTAGCCCGTGAAATAATTTCAGACTCCACATTCTGCATGTTCGCATCTGTTTAGTCACTGCATGCACGCCACTCTCTCATCTCTAGGGTTTTCTTCTAGTCATCCTTTTCTCTGTATATACACATACGGTTAGCCCTCAGTCTCATGCACATAGTTTTCACCTTCAACCTTTACACTAGAGTTGCCACCGCTTGTCCTCCTCATGAAAGAAGGCCAAATCAAGACCCCCACTCCGCTGCCGCTAGCAAGGCCTGTCCGCAACGACTAGTGGAATGTCATGGTGTTGTTGTGTTAGAAATCCAACCCCGTGTGTCCCAACCACAAGTTAGCTAAGTTTAGTTTTAATTATAGTGATAAGATTGTAATGATCGAGGAGAGTCCTGAGTTTATCTCAAGTAATGTGTTGTTTGACAAACTCTGTAATTGATCTGTTATTATTAATGAGAAGTTTCATTTAAAAAAAATAATAAGTTAGGTTTTAATGTTTTAGTCAGAGTTGTTAAGTGGAAAATGATGAATTTAGAAAGTCATGGTATTTTAGAGTCAAGAGAAATTTTAGGTTTTGAGGTATTAAAATAGGTATTTCAGGTTTAGATATTGAAATACGTGGATTGGAAATTTATGAAAATTGCCTGATTATTTTATAGGTGATGGTTAATATTCGTTCAGTACTATTGTGGGAAAATTCTGAAAAAGTTAAGAAGTCTAGGTAAGCGGGGTTCCTATGCTAGACTTTGCATAAAAAAAAATAGATTGAGGTTGATTTTTAAAAAGTATGCATGCTTTGTTATGAAAAGAAATTTGAACTACCTCAGTTATTTGTTCTGCATAACTCATGAGATTATGTTTAAGAAATAAAGTATTTCCTAGAATGACTGGTGTAGATATGAGCTATTTTGACATTTTGTTTCTGAACTGTGCAAAAGAGAGCGAATGTGAAATTTTGTGCATAAATTATGTTTTGGTGATCTGATTCTGTTCTGTTCTGAAGATGTTTTGTACTCTGATATGATATGATGTGATTTTTGAAAACCTTTGGCGTAACATTATGTTTCTATGTTTGTTCCGTTCTGACCTTACCACGAATGTAAAACTGTGGCCTTTGTTAGGGTTGGTACCTACTTTTCTGTTTCTGGTGCACCCACTTTGGAAACAAAGTGGTTTTCTACGTGATCTTTCCTATGTGTACAACCCTACCACATTCTGTTTCCACTTGGTTAGCTACCGGGGTTTGCACAACCCTACCACAGGAGTTAAAACATTGTCTCTATTTTAATATGATAAGATAAGATGAATATGTTCAGTTATACTCTGCCAAAGGAAATTTTGCATAAGAATGTTTTTTGAAAGTTTCGCTCTTATATTTTTGGTAATATGTTATGATTTTGCATTCTAAAAACAAGTATTCTGATTCTGCCTTCTGAAATAAAATATTTTGTTTAGCATTCTGAATTCTGATTAATGCTCATGTTTACACACTAGTATATGTTTCCTGCTTACTGAGTTGTTGACACCCCTTATCTCCAAATATTTTTAAATAATTTTGATGGTTCTGCTGGAGAACAAGAGTAGGAAGTTTTAACAAGGTGTGATGATTGTAGTGGAATAAGTATCTAAGGGTACAAGTGCTTATTTGAGAGTTGTAGTTAGTAAATTAATTTATTTTCTATTATTTTGATTTGATGAGTTAATGATATTTTTCGAATCTTTGGAGAGTTTTTAATTTATGTTATTTAAAATTTTTTTGTTGTCCCTAGGAAGGAACATAGATACTTGGGTTGAATAAATAAATTAATATTTTATAGAGTTTTCTAGATTTTATAGTTGTGTTATTAAAGTTTATATTAAGTATTAAGAGCTAACTCTCCGCACTTTCCCGATCTGGGCGTTACATAGATGATTTGCATGCTAGATTGTCTATGATTTCTAGAAAGTTAGAGACCATAGATGTTAATAAACATAATGAAGTTCAAGTTGTCTAGGAAATCCCAGACAATTGCAATATATGTGAAGAGATAGGGCATACCACTAGTGATTGCCCAACAATCCTAGGTTTTAAAGAAGTTCTTTTAGATCAAGCTAATGCTGTTAGCATGGTTGCAAAACCTTTTGCAGGTCCCTTCTCAAACACCTACAATCCCAATTGGAGGAGCCACCCTAACTTCAATTGGAGGAATGAGCAAACAGCTCAGTCCTCATCTCATCCACCTATGCCTCATCAATATGCAACAAGTGTGCATCCAGCTGTGCAAGGGTCATCTCAATACCCTACACCTACAGCTATGAGCTAGAGGAGAAACCTGGAAGAGACTGTCCACCAAATGGCAACCAACCTACATCAGTTCATGCAAGGGCAAGCATCAATAAACAACCAAAATTCTCAAGCAATCAATGACCTCAGAGGATCTTTGACAAGAATCACTTCAACTTTGAGCATTCAAGAGAAAGGAAAATTCCCTGCACAAGCACAACCCAATCCTCAAGCTTAAATCCATTAAGTGCTGGAAATGGGGGAGGACTCCCACTAGGCTAGCAGTTTCTCATAAAGGAAAAAATCAAGCTGAGATTCTGAAGTGTTCAAGCAAATAAGGATCAATATACCCTTACTAGATGCTATTCAGCAGATTCCCACTTATACCAAGTTTTTAAAGGATCTGTGTACTATTAAAAGGAAGTTGAGTGTGAAAAAAAAAAAGGTTTTTCTCACCGAGCAAGTCAGTGCCATAATTCAAAACAACATTCCTCCCAAACATAGGGACCCTGGCTACAGTAACTTGGCTACAATATCTTAGCTACAGTAACTTTTTGAAACTCTAGTTCAACAAAATAAAACATATGTGGGCCAAGCATCCTCAAGCCAAATTATTCTAGACTAATTCCTATAACTAATAAAATAAGCCTATTTAATGAAATAAACAAGTCTAAGGACTTCAATCTCACATAAACATAATAATAGGCCCTAATTTATGTTGCACTCTTCCATAGCTTGTATCACGTGGATGATTAATGGATCTCCTTCTCTCAAGCCCATCTTGAATATTTGGCTCTTCTAGACTCATCTCAAGTGCATTGCACCAATCCTTACATTGCTTCTTCCCACTTCTTAGCTCTCGATCTTGTGATTGCCCCATCTGAAACTTGCAAAGAATCTTTAAGACATGGTCCACCTTGGTATCCATCATTACCCCTCTCCTCAAAAGGATTCGACCTCGAATCTCGACCTGCATCAAAGGGAAAAAGATCAAAAACATTGAAAGTAGTAGAAATATGATACTTACCTGGAAGATCCACTTGATATGAATTTTTATTAATTTTTTCAAGAATTTGGAAAAGTTTATCCAAGTTACTCCTGTCATCAACAAGCAAAAGCATCAAAGCTAAAAGTAAGTAGATTAAAACTATAAACAACTTCAAAAGAAGAATAAGAAATAGTAGTATGCATGGTCCTATTATATGCAAACTCTAATAAGGACAATTGATACTCCCGCAAATGTTCATACAACAAGTCAATTAATAGTAAATGATACTCACATAAACGTTCATGAAACACATTTAAAGTCTTCCTTGCACCAAAATGACCACTTCAATTATATACAAACTCAATGAATGGCAAGCAATACTCCCACCCATGGTCACGCAATACTTTAAAATCATTTTTACACCATAATGACCCAACAAACCACATCCACGCACTAGCAGCTCACGCATAAGACTAGTAAGCTCACAAAGTTTATTATCTCTAAACAAATACCAATCTAGTCTATTGCACTTACCAAATGATGCCTTCTCACACGCTCACTAGCAAAGTCATCATCATTAGCATGCAATTCCTTATCATATCCAAATCTCAATAACTTTGCATCTAAAATGAAGACAAGGATATACTTTCTTACTAAAGCATTAACTACAAAATTTTCCTTACTTTGTGTATTTGATTACAGGAGGAAAGGTATCAAAGAATTCCTCCCACTTGGCGTGCATTCTATTCAACTTACCTTGTCCCTTCAAGTACTTCAAGGACTCATGTTTGTCAAAGAATGGTTGGGTAGGAATTGTCGCACCTTAATCAATGAAATGATTTATCTCTCTAATAGGTGGCAATCTACTAAACACACCACTTGAAATCATGACCTCATATTCCTGCAACAAAGAGACAACAACACTAGGCAATGGTTTGTCAAGTTCGTTAGTAGTAAAATTTGCTATAGCATAAAAACTCACTTTTCTCTTTATTTTTCTCTCATTTTCTTCACTCTCTTTTCTTTTGACTCTATTTTTTTCTTTTCACCCTCTTTTTTTATTTCACTCTCTTTTTTCTTTTTACTCTTTTTTTTTCTTTCACTCTCTTTTTCGTCTTCTTTTTTTGAACTCTTGGCCTCACAAGTGTTTTTCAATTCATTCTCTCTTTTCAATTTGACTTGATCTTCATACACTTGTCTTCGAGTCAATGGTACAAGAGTAATGGTCTTATTGTCTTTTACCAAAGTATACCTATTCTTGAACCCTTCATGAATCACTTTCCTATGATACTGTCATGGCCTTTCCAACAAAATATGGCCCGTATGCATAGACACTACATCACAAAGCACTTCATCTATATATTTCCCAATTGAAAAAGAAACTAACTTGCCTATTTACCCTAATCTCCCCACAATCATTCAATCATTGCAAGTTGTATGGTCTATAGTGTTTCAAGGTAGACAAATTCAATTTCTCAATTAAAATAGTACTAGTAACATTAGTACAACTCCCCTATCAATGATCATACTACACACCTTATTGTTGATGTGACATCTAGTATGGAAAATGTTCTCTCTGCTGCTCCATATCATCCACCTTGATTTGTCAATTGAGAGCACGTCTAGTAACAAGAGATTCGCCTGTCATGGGGTACTCCACTTACTCCACTCCATCATCATCACTAGTATCAACCAACCCAAGCATCTCCTCACTATCACCCTCACTCTCAGTCATCACCTCTCCATTGTCACGCATAATCATCACTCGCAGATTTGGACATTGAGATGCGATGTGCCATGAACCCAAACACTTAAAATATTTAATATCTCTATGTCGTGAAAGTTGGGATTCTACCTTGGGTTTGTTGCTACTTCCCTGATCTTTCCCCTTAGGTGGTTCGGTTTTCCCTTTTGTTACAGCTTAATCATTTTTGTCCCACTTTGATTTCCAAGGAGTGCTAGAAACCAAAGAATACCTTGTTGCTAGTTCTCTACCTTGGGTTTGTTGCTAGTTCTCTTTAACTGCCTCTCCACCTACATAGTCATGTGCATCATATACTCTATCTCTACATAATGCTGCAATTCAACTACCTTGGCTATTTTCCTATTCAAACCACTCAAAAATTTAGCCATGGTGGCCTTCCGGTCCTCCTCTACATTAGCCCAAATCATCGCCACCTCCATCTCCTTATGGTAATCCTCCACACTCCTAGACCCATGTGTAAGATTTTGTAATTTATAGTAAAGGTCTCTATAGTAATAGCTAGATACAAATCTCTGCCTCATGAGAGCTTTCAACTCTCTCCATGTCTCTACAGGCCTCTCATAATTCCTCTTCCTATTGGTCACTAATTGATCCCACCAAATAATAGCATAATCAGTGAACTCAATTACCGCCAACTTCACTTTCTTCTCCTCTGAATAATTATAACAACCAAAGATCAACTCTATCTTTTTCTCCTCTTTAAATAAGCCTCAGGGTCAGCTCTACCTTGGAAAGATGGTAATTTCATTTTAATGCTCCCAAGGTTCCTATCTACTCCATCCCGACCCCTAGGTTCCCTAAGTCCTCTTTCACGCCTAACTTCTCTATGTCTACCCATTCCACCCATCCCAACTTCTGATATTACATCTTCCTCATCATCACCATATTTTTCATTCTCATACCCATTTTCAATACTAGACTCACATCTCCTCCTATCTCTCATAGCTCTCACTTCACTCAACACTAAGTTCAACCGTTCAAACTGTTGTTGCATGGCTTGCAACACAAAGGGTGAGTTATCTACCATCCCCTTTGGTGATGAGTCACTCCTATGAGATATTGTAATGTGCTACACAAAAACAATATTAGTGAAAAACCTCACACACTCCCTTACGTGTTTACACCCGAATAATGACACTTCACTCATGTTTCACTCCTAATTGGCTTTTTTCCCGATAATAGTCTCACACTCTCTTGCCTTTTACGTTAATAGTTTTCCCACTCAAGTTCTTTGAGAACTAGTTGAACTAAATCAAGACAATACAACATTTTATTATTACAACCAACAATAGGTTCAAGAAACAAGAAAGGAATAAAATGACACGAGACTCAAGGGATTTATACGAGGGAAAGAGTAATTATAAAACAAGATACCAACTACAAAGATGTAATCAGTCCCTTTGATGATAAAGCTCAATCAACAAATGTATTTCTTTCTCTTTGTTGTAACTATGTAGCAACCTTTGAATATTCTACATTTTCTTTTATTTGATTTTCTCTAATTCAATCACAAACAGCAATATTCAATTGTAAAAATCAAGCAATTGAATTCAAACACACAAGAATTGATAATGAAGTAGAATAGAATCAATGGAACGGCACTCCAAGCAATTGACAAACTTAGAGATGTAAGAAACCCTAGAATTTTGAAACCCTAGGTAATACAAATTCCAGCCAAATCAAAAACTCTAAGAATTTAGGCAGCCTACTTTTTGTTTCTTTTTTTTTTCAACCCTAGAACAATGAAGCCCTAGAATTAAATTTAAAGATGCAAGAATTAAATGATAGAATCAAACCTGATTGCAAACCTTGCTCTGAATATCAAATGATATGAACTCGTGGGAATGGAATCCCTTGAACCCACAATCAATTTGAAAACTCATCCAAGACCCGTTGAGGAACTTGTTTCAAGAACCTAGATTATATGAAAATCTAGACCCGTTAAAGAATCTGTCTAAAGAACCTAAATTATAAGGAAGAACGCCACAAATGTTGTGATTTGCTTTTGATAAGTTTAAAAGTTCATTCAAGAAGAAGATAAGATAAACTCAACTCACAATGAATAAATTCATCAAATTTCATAAACTTCTTAATATGAGGCTAGAAAGAGTATTTAAACCAAAACCTAATTAAAATCCTAGCCAAAATAAAATCATTTCTCCCAAAAATGCCCCTAAATGAATAGTGTCACGGCTACAGTAACTCTCCTAGAGTAACTTCTTGAAACCCTTGTTCAACAAAATAAAACACCACCACAGTGGACTCCTTAGGATTTAAAAGGGTTTAAGGCTGAGGTTAAATATTTTTTTTATGATGACCCTTACTTGTATAAGTATTGTTCTAATCAAATAATCCATAAGTGTGTCCCAAATATTGATATAACCTTTGTCCTTTCTGCTTGTCTTACTGAGGTATGTGGTGGATACTTTTCTACAAAGAAAATAGTAGCCAAAATTTTACAATTTGTATTGGCCCCATATGTTCAAAGATGCTTTTGAATTTTGTAAAAATTGTGAACAATGTTAGAAACTAGGTGGGATAACTAGGAGGAATATGATGCCCTTACAACCAGTCTTAGTCTTGGAAATTTTTTTACTTTGGGGCCTTGACTTCATGGGACTATTTCCCCCATCCTTTGGGTATGTTTATATCCTGGTGGCAGTAGACTATGTCTCTAAATGGGTGGAAGCCATCCCATGCGAAAGGAATGATCACCAAGTGGTGCTCAAGTTTATAAAAGATAACATAGTGTCTAGGTTTGGCATGCCCGGAGCCATAATCAGTGATAATAGGACACATTTTTGCAACAGACCTTTTGAATCCCTTCTGAAAAAGTATGGGATCCATCATAAAGTCTCCACTCCTTATCACCCACAAACCAATAGTCTGGTTGAATTAGCAAATAGAGAAATTAAGCATATCCTTGAAAAACATGTTAATCCCTGGAGAAAGGATTGGTCATTGAGGTTGGTTGATGCCTTGTGGGCATATAGGATGGTCTATGGCAAAACATGCCACCTCCCCGTGGAACTTGAGCACAAAGCATACTGGGCAATGAAAAATTTTAATTTTGACATGGAAAAAGCTGGTTCTTTGAGAAGGTTACAATTGTCTGAGTTAGAAGAACTCAGAAAGGATGCTTATGAGAATTCTAAACTGACTAAAGAACATATGAAAGCCTTGCATGATGGGAACATACTTAGAAAAAATTTTGAACAAAAAAACAAAGTGTTGCTCTACAATTCTAGGCTTCATTTGTTCCCTGGGAAACAAAGATCTCGATGGAGCATTGCTTTATAAGTTATGGAGGGACGTATAAGTTGTACCTCGATAATACAGAGTCTTCAAAGTATTTTAGCATCATAATATCGTTGGACTCTTGGCATGCATTGATTACACAATTAGCATTTTTACCTTGAATTTTGATTTATCATGCTTGTTAATTACATACAGGAAAAGAGAACCTTTTTCTTAAATACCTGATAAGACGTGATATGAACCAAAATAACTAATCGATAAATGGAACAAATGACCATGCGGTTGGGTGTGGAGAATCGAGCGAACTGTTACGCCAGATCAAGAGTACAAGGAAAACATCGACAAACTACGAAAAGCATAAAATCGCGTGCACTTTACAGCCTTATAATTTACAGTAGTAGCGTAAATATACATTTTAATTGTATGAGTTATGGCATTTGTTTAGGTCCCACGTACTCCCCTCGATTTTGCATCAAAATCTCCAAATATAGGAGTATCACTCAATAAATATTGAGGTTACTTTATGAGTTTCGTTCTCGCATGGTAGTCGATGTGATGCTGTTTATAGTCGCAATTGATAGTGCAGAATATACAATATACGGTGAGGCTGAAGACCCCTACAGTTATCTAGACTACCTACCTTGAGGTTGATTTTTATTTTCTTATGTTGTCGCTTACTGTTATGAGAATTTTTGGTGGTGTGATTTTTCAAGGGCATCCCCATTTTGTATTTAACCTGCAAGGATGTGAATTTGTACATTTACTGGTGAATATGTTGTGATGGTATGACGAAACAATTTTAGCGTCTCTAATACACTATTTAACTACGTATAGACCTGCAATGACCTATTAGACTTTAATACAATGCTTAGGTCAAATTTATTTTCGTTAATGAGATGTTTATTACTGCGCAACATACATGCGAATAAGCCATTAACGGCAGCATTCATGTCGTGTATTTTAAGCGGGACATACTATAAACCACAACATCCTTGTTATTGCCTTTGCACTAGCGAAAGAAGCCATTGAGGTATCTTTACAAACCCACTCTTTAATATCCGCTCTGAGCATTACAATCAAGTGCCACACTATAGACTGCTGTAATCAAAGAAATTTTCAGACACTATCCACAATTTACAAGAGATTTTTCAATGAGATAATTCAGTGTTGGCGGGAGAATGAGCAAGGCAGATTTTTAACTAACAGTCGACCTGATTGTAGTTTAATCCAGCTTGGATCAATTCTCATCTGATTGCTCCAAGCAAGTTGGCACCATCAAGTTTTGCGCCTTCCAAACGCTGAGGAAAAAAATGAACAGTGAATAGAATAAAGAGAAACTCACCAAAACATATGGCAGAGGTTCTAAGCAAAGCACATATCCATCAGCAAAAAGAATCATCTCACGATAAATAAATTTGCAACCCATATACTGGTTTGCTTCACATACTGTATCTCGAAGATTAACCTGCCGTAAATATGCTCGTTGAAGGTTCGCACCCTTCAAGTTTGCATTACTCAACTTTGCCCCCTGAAACATGTAGTTGATGTGGAAGAATTGGTTAAAAGAGAACATTTTTCATTTTAATTTGTAACATTTTTTAATTGTGTATGACTACTTGATGTTTTCATGCTCAAGTGATTATCATATTCTAAATGAAACAATAGACACAAGCACATGGCAAACAATATTTCAGGGCATCATACGGACAATGTAAACAAACATGTGCACATAAATATCAACAATGTTGGCTTCAAATACGAAGGCACGCCACAGAAAAACTTGTACAAGTCACTATTGCATTTGGACTGAACTCTCGGAGACTCTAATCTTCAGACCCTATTTTATTCTGTGTCAAAGGGGCCCATCTCCACCAAGATAACTGTGCACATCAACAACAATGCCGAATAAAATTCCTCCTAATTTAAATTTGCAAAGCCAGTTGGCATTTTTTTTTTTCTACTAATGTTTTGAACATGCGAGCTCTAGGTACTGATTTGCCATCACAAAGTATTCATCCCACGCTGCTAGTTACTGAATATTGTATCCACCTATAAAATTTTTAAATTGTGCAGTTTCCAATTTAAGAAAGATAAAAAAAAGGGGTGAAAAGCAGTAGCTAAAAGATTTCTGAGTCCCTGTTTAAATTGTTTTATTCCATGAAAGCCGCTTAAAACCACATACTAAAGTTTTTCAATTGGAACATAATAAAGACACAAAGATCACAAAAGTAAACCTAGAAACTGACATGACTTCATATGATACGTTAAATCTATTTTACAATCTAACGTACCATATCAAGCCATGTCAGTTTGTTGGTTTACTTTTGTGTGATCTCTTTGTGGTTGTAGTAACCACAAAAAGTTTGCATCATAAAATCTCCAAGTTCATGAAATTTGTTTTTTACTTGTAATATTGGTTAATGATGGGAAGATAATTTAACAATGCATTGATAAAATTATACCATTTAGAAAACAGCATAGAATGAATAATATTGCATCAAGAGTATAAGGCAGCTTGTTTTGAGTTGCTTTTAGTGAAAATGCAAAACTTTATTTCTTTATTGTAACCAAATTAAGGTATATTCTTGTTGATATAAACTCTACCACAGTATCATTATCAGGATTTGACTACCAAGTCTCATTTGAATTTTACAGTTACGGAAATTAACAAGGATGCACCAAAGCAAAGTTAAAATCATAGTATTTAACAAGAAAACTTCAAGGCTCATTTTTTTTCAATGGAAGGACGAGTACATATGCAATCCAAGATAAATAGGCAAGGCTCATCATTGGTTGCCAGGATAAACTTTCTTTAGCAACTTCTGATTGATCATTCATAACTGGATTGGGAAAAATAAATGTATCAATGTGTTGTCAATTCTGATGGACATGTACAAAACTATGAAAGACAAAAGAGAGTTGATATTGTGAGGTTGTAAGCTCAAAGTTAATTGTGTATTCCATTAATATACTGGATAATATAGAGAACTCATGCGGATATGCGATGAAAATTATATCTATTCTTTATGTCAAGGTAGCTAAGCCAGAATTTTCTTCTCTACTTATAAAATGTGTGCAATGACTCACAGATAAGGCAAACGCATGCCAGCAACAAACAAACTCACAAAATACGGGACAATATAGAGAACTCATGCGGATATGCGATGAAAATTTTATCTATTCTTTACATCAAAGCAGGTAAGCCAGAATTTTTTTCTGCTTAAAAAATGTGCGATGACTCGCAGATAAGGCAAGTTCAGGCATGCAAGCAACATACAAACACACAAGCAGGCAAACATATAATAAAGGGATTGAAGCAAGTCATAAATGGATAGCATCTATGCCAATGACGGTTTTTCCACAAGGCGTACATTGGAGTCAATAGGACATTGGTTATCTGATTCCCACATACCCCAAGAATAAAATAAGGAAAAAACCATTACCATAAGAATTCTTTCCTAATACAACGTATAAAATGCTAAACAATCATTTACCTTTAAATTGGCTCCTTCCAGAATAGCATTCTCCAAATTGGCATTAGTAAGGTCCGCATTCTGAGAAGAGAGATTAAGAATTCAGAAGTTAAATATCATGCAACTTTGAAGCAAGAATCCCCAAGGGATTGATGTTTTGATCAGGAATCCCAAGGGGTCAACAATTTAATCAGGTGTACTTGCGGGTCAACAATTTGATCATATAACAGTGTCCCAGAGCATGACAAACAAACACCCCCTTTCTGAAGAAAAAAAGTTAACTCCTGTCCAACTATGAAAACATACAAAATATAAATTTCATAAAAGTTTAACTATATCTTCTCAAAAGGATATTTAACACAGTACAACTTTCTTCTAATACCCTATTGAAAATTTTGAACCATAAGGCACTAAAATATTGTGCATGCATCAAACATGTAGTTGAAGCAGTGTTTTAATTAATTCCTTCAAATTCACAATTTCTCTCGAAACAGGTTCAATCAAATTTGCTTCAAATTAACAATAAGAAACAATAATTATAGCACAAAAAAACTTACCCAAAAAATTAAACAATGTTATGAAAGTTCTATTTCTCAAGCTTAATCCATCTTGAAGATTTATAATTAAAGATGCGAGAAGAAAAAATGTTAGCAGCTTATAAGTTAACTTCAACAAATAAGTGTTACTTTTTTTTTAAAATAAATTATAGTAATAGCCATTTGTGTCGTCCTGTGTAAAAGACCAACTCAATACCAGAAAACCATAAAGAGAAACGGAGGACCTCAAGTCCACCACAGCTTAAAGATTTCAGAGATGTGGAACCTGGAGGTGTGCAGAACGCAGATCTGCTTCGAAGAAGCTACAATCAACCAAACAAGCATCTGTAGAATGACAAGATAAACACTTGCTTTGAATCCAATTTTAACTCAGAGAATGCAAGCTCTCGCTGCTAAAAGTTTTTCTTTTGATAAGTAATCGAAGATTTTATTAAAAAAGAAAAGGCAAAAGGCCTGACCCTAGTACACAGGTAGAATATAAGATAAACACTTAACTAGAAATAGGAAAAGAGACTCAGCCCATTTATATCGATAGAAGCTACCAAAAAAACAGTTTCTAACTTCTCCAATGGCCGCTCGCAATCCTCAAAATGTTTAGCATTTCTTTCTCTCCAAATACACCACACAAGACAAATAGGGACCATCTTTCACACTGCAATAATTTTTGGCCGGACATATAACCATCTCCAATAGTCAAAGAGGTCTCTCAGTAATAATTTAAAACAAAGAAGGCCACGGGCTCTAAGATTTGTTTTCCATTAAATAGAAAAAGATCAAAATAATGAAGCATCATAAATTGTAATAAAAACTAATGAATCATCTTGACCCTATGAACTATGGGCGAAATGAATCTGAAGAACTAGGGCACATTACTCCAGTGACATGATTCCATTTGATTTCTGATCCTAATATTTAAAAAAAAAGATATTTATTTATGGATCAATTTCTTTATCAACACATTATTGCAATTTGAATGTCAAGTTCTTATCAATGCTGATGAAAGTGCTAGGCACACTTAAGTGCTAACGACATCTAGAGCCTAAGCGCAAAGCACCAGCGCATGCATGATTGAAGTAAAACATGCATTTTCAAAGAAAGAAGTATAACACAAAACATCAATAAATACAATAAAAAGATTTAAAAAGCAAGATAGTAATAAGTTTTAGCCTTTAAGCTCAATTTATTTTAGAGTATTATGCAACATAAGAATCAAGTAATCATCTAATATATATAATGTAAACATGGTATCTTATATAATGCTCATGTACTTTACTAAATTAATACATCTTTTATATTTGATGTCCTTGATCAAATCAAAGTACATGGTTGGATAAAAATATACCAAAAAAGCCATGACCAAAAAAGCTCACAAGATGAATATATTGACATCTATGCTAACGATGAATTCCCTAATGGGGCTGAGATCTAAGTTATAGCTCAAACCCGACTTGGGGAAGCGCCTGTGGCTTCCCATCATCTAGGCCCTCCTTTCCGGCTCCCAGCAGGAAGGGTGCTACTATTGTCATGCCAAGGTATCAAGACCACCTCTGGTTGCCCCCATCCTACTCTTGTTATTCCTTTTTATTCAGAAAGAACAAAAAATATTTCTATGCTAACATCAACAATCACCTATCAACCACGTATGGCACCATGGTATGCAAATTCTCTTCAATATCAAATGATTATTCAGGAATATTTGTTCACATCACTTTGGGAATCTTGAACTGGTACTCGATGATTTGAATTCAAACTACAAGTATGAAGAATTCAAAGAATTGTTGAGAAAAATGAAGAATTAAAGCAATATCAGATGAGTAGGAATTTCATCCAATGAAAAAAAGAACACGTCCCTCACAATCGATCCCATCCGTTGATTTGCCTAACAGGACACACCCAATGATCTTTTAACTAGACACAAGCCAAATTCATTTTAGTTAGTAAGAGAGCTTAGTCAACAATTGGAACTCCTCTTGCACACATACATCCAGTGTTGATTCAATACATAACCCCACAATTCCTGCAACACCCATTTTTATAAAATTTATGATGACCCATTAATGTTCTAATTGCATCTGCACAATATCCCAAAAGAAAATCACTATTGGAGCTTCTTATATTCACTCATATGCTGTAGATCATATAGTAGACTCCCAATTGGAGATTCAACGTTATCACCATGTTTCTAAAACAAAGCCCTCGAACAAGGGATTAACTCAAAATGAGTCTGCCCACCTCTTTTAAGTGCAATTCAAGCAAAGAGCCTCTCTGCCGCTTTTCAAAATCAGATGTTTTGTGCTCCTTTGATCTGTCGGTAGCTATGGATCATCTTTTTCCCACTATTGTTTTATATAACAACATCTCAACCGAGTTCGCATAATCATTGCCTTGCTAGTTATGATGGGGTGATGTTATTTCTTTTCATATTCAAGCTGCTCACCCATGCAAATATCACGTTTAGCAGAAAGAGTAACACGTGAAAGTAATTAAAGAAAAAGGGACTCCTTTTATTGACAATGAAAAACTTAAAAGAGGAACATTACTTTTCTTATAAGTAAATGAAAGAAAAAGAGGAAGATTATGATGAGCCCAATAATTTAGTGTGGCAAACTATATTGTTCATATCAAATTTTATCTATCTTTTAATCGACTTCATCAACCCACATCCACCTCTTTTCTATTATTAAATACTGTAAATGGGGTTTTCCGGCATTCCTTTAGGTAACTCTTGGCGACATATGGGTGCTACATTGCAAGAAAGAATGTAGCATTAAGAAAATAACTAATACTACAGCCTCAGCGTTGAGCAAAATGAAAATCTAATATAGGTTGTCAACTTCAATGCATACTATCAAACATGCAAATATTATTTTTAATGAATGTTTGGATAGTAGATTCAAAGCTGGTGTATCAGGTATATTGTTTTGACCGGTAAAATAGAAAAAACTGGTGTACCAGGTATATCATGCAAACTAGATATGGAGAAGGCTTATGATCATGTGAACTAGGAATTTTTGTGTTATCTACTTAGGAGATGTGGCTTTGGGGAGAGATGGGTTTCTTGTAATAAGCATTGTGTTTCTACAATTGGCATCTCGGTTTTGGTGAATGGCATCCCAGAAGGTTTCTTCAATATTTCACAGGGATTGAGACAAGGGAACCCAACCCCCTCTCCTTTTCTATTTGTCATTGTCATGGATGCCCTTAGCAAAATAATTGATTGTAACACCCCGACCGAAAATTATTATAGAAAAAATATGGATAATTTTATTGGGCCTAAATTATGTTTAATGGGCCGGGCCCTATTGGATAATCCCAAGAACTACAATTTATTGAGGTTGGCTAGAAATTTACTTGGATGCATAGGCCCAAAGCTTTATTTTAAGGCCCATTAAGGTTTGGTGGATAATTTTTATGATACTAATGGGCCAATACTTTTAGAGACCCAATTGAGATTTATTGGATAATTTTGAATGGACCAAAGGCCCAAAAGTTAATTAAATGGATTATGGAAATTTTATTGGGCTCAATAGTTAGGTTAAAGCCCATTTAATATTTATGGACCAAGAGGGCCTATATGTAATTGGCATTAGGACCAAGAATTTATTTTAAAAGCCCAAAAGTATTTATTGGATGTGTTGGGCTCATTTTGAAATTTAAGATGTGCTAGGATTATTGTGACAGCCCATGAAATCAAAAGTGAGCCCTGGATTTTAGTTGAACCCAAGGGCCAAGCCCATAAAATGGACCCAAAACCATTAGACCCAAGGCCCGGTTTGTCTATAAACTCCAAGCCATGCACATCTCCATCTTCCACTAGGGGTCAAGGCAACAGTATATACACACACATAAGTATACACATTTATGCACAGTTCGACCCCCTCATGTAGAGGAATCCAAGCCGCTGCTAGGGTTGCCATCGACCCACACTTCCTACCAAGCACAGAGATCACACGGCAAAACCATCATCTTCAACTTAGGGTTGCTCCTGCCAGCCACTGCCCAAGGCCCTCCTTATGTACGGTTCCTCCACCAAAGGTCACGGCAGCCCGTGGTCTTCACAAAGCAACGTGCCACTGCCCTCCACTTCCACAAACTGCAAGTCCCATAGACACCAGTCCTTTCATGTCACCCTCTGCACAGCAATGCCAACAGAAAACGAGAGCCACGACCAGATGCAACCAAAACCAAGAGCAACCATCGTGAAGCCAAGCCAACCACTGTAAGGCAATTGAACATGAGCTACGAAATCCTCTATTTTATATAACCTAAAACAAAGCACATGACACCCCTCATAAACACCATCGTGAGCCTCCCCATGCCAATACTCCACCCTTGCACCTCCCACCATGGTTGCATCGCACGGCACGAAACCCTCTATTTTCCAACCTCAAAACAGAGTGATGACGTCGACCAAGTAAGGCTCTCCACACCACCATGAAGTACCCACAACTATCACAGGAACCACCACCACAAAAGCTAGCTCCACCTCCAGTCACACCGGAAAAGAGCCCTCGGTTCCTCTCCCTACCTCTCAAATAATCTCTCTCTACCTCTCGGTTTTCTCTCTCACTAGCCCATCACGACTCTCTTTCTCTCCTATCTTCTTCCCCTAACCAGCACACACAGCTACCCAGCCACACCTAACAGCCACACAATGCCTCTCAGTTGTGACCCACTCAGTAAACCTCTATCCATTTCTTTCAAATGAAAAAAAAGGAGTTTATCTAAAACATAGGACTTTTTTTGGTTTATGGCCCATTTATATCTTGATTGCTAATTAGTAAAAGTTGACTTTAGTGTTGTTTAACCATGGATAAATTTTAGAATTTAATCGTGTAATTAGTTGGAGAAATTATGTGAAGAACAATGATTTCGGGGAGCAATGACATTCTAGGGTTATGATAATTTTTTTAGGATATATAGGTTATTTTAATGTTTTAGGTTTTAATTACGAAGTACGTGTTTAATTATAAATTTAGGTAATTAGCTTCGCCCCAGAAATATTGGATTAAATTAGATAAGTAGCATGATCATACCTTACAAGTATATACCACAAACGACATGTCTTTTATAAAAAGTATTATGCATGTACACTCTCCATTGGAAGCTCCTTTTCATGTACCCAAGTCATGAAGAAAATGATTTTTGACTGTCATGATAGATTTATAAATGAATGATTTTATGCATAAGTTTCATATTAGTTGCATGACACATGCATCAAGAATTTTATAAATACGTAACAACCTATGTTATGATATGAAGATGGTACTATATGTTTGAGGGCATATTGCATTGTCATGATGTACAAGCTAATAGTGCACCCAATGTGTCTTATGTATGGATTCCACAACCTGCAGGCACGGGCGGAATCGAAATCTACTAAGATTCGCTAACCATAGCTCATGAGGGTCAATAGTGGGTACCGGCCTATGACTTGTGAAAGACAAATTAGGGCATTTCATGCACATTTCAAGTTCATGTTCATGTTACTTATGTATTTACCTATGATTTTGCATGTTTTCCAAGAAACATTATGTTATATTATGTTTACTGTATGATGTGTTGTTTGTTGAGTATTCGATTCATTTTGTATGATTTTATGTTTTAACCACCCCAGGTGATGGGTCTTTATGAGCATGGAGCTGCAGGATAAGACTTGACCTAGGGAGGCGAGGTAGAAGCCCAGACAGTTTATGACATGCTCAGTTTCATGATTTTAGTTTAATAAGTTATTCTTGATAAGCACACGAGACTTGATTGATTTTAATAAGTGCTTCCACATACTCTCTTTTGATTTAAAATATTTTAATAAAGGTTATTTTATTTATTTATGGAATCTTTTTTATATGGCACTTCGAAAAGAAGAAAATTTTTTTAAGTCAAGATTAGAAGCACAGGTTTCTCTAGGTTTCTAAAAATGGCATCATTCTTAACCTTGGGGGAACGGGGTGTTACATTGATGCTGTTGTTGGTGGTGGTTTCTTATCAGGTTTCTTGGTGGGAATGTTCTTATTTCTAACCTTCTTTTCGCAGAAGATACTCTGCTCCCTTGTGAGCTGGATTAGGGTCATATTCAATATTTGAGGGCACTCTTACATTGTTTCGAAGCAGTTTCGGGTTGGAAGGTGAAACTTTTGAAGTTTGAAATGGTAATTGTGGGTCCTATGAGCATATTAGAAGTTTGGCTTTGATTTTGCGCTGCAAGGCTGCTTTCTTACCTACAAAATACCTTGGTCTTCCTTTGGGGGAAACTTTTATGGCGACGGCTGTTTGGGATGGTGTTCTCGAAACAGTTTCTCGGGCTTTTCTTTGGGGAGGAATTGGGGATGAAGCGAAGTTCCATCTTGTTAGTTGGGACAAGGTTGCTCTCCGATTGTTTGTGGGGGTTTGAGGGTTTGAAACTTGAGGACCTTTAATAAGGCTCTCCTTGGAAACTGGTTGTGGAGGTACCATGCAGAGGCGGCTTTGTAGAGGGTGGTTCTTGAATCCAAGTATGGGAGTGCATTTTTTTTTTCTTTTTTTTTTTTTTTTTGGGGGGGGGGGGGGGGGGGAGGAGGTGGTATTTTAATGAATTTAGGGGTTCTTATGGAGTAGGTTTGTGGGAAACTTAATGGAAAAGGGATGGGGGGAGGGGGTTCTAAGTTCCTGAGGTTCAAGGTTGGGAGGAGCTCTAGTATTTGTGTATGGTGCGGTGATAGGCCCCTTAAGAGTGCTTTTTCCATTTTCTTCCGGTTGGCAAGTAATAAGGAGGCTATGGTGGCTGATTTGATGGATTGTTCCAATGGCTCGATCTCATGGAATGATTGCTTCATTAGATTGGCACAAGCTTGGGAACTTGATAGCATTGCTGATGTTTTCAGTTTGCTGTATGCACCGAATTATGCATACAAAGGTTTGGTTTTCAAATTGAAAGAAGTTTTCGGTTCAATCTTTTTATTAGGCTCTTTCGGGTCATCATAGTAACCACTTTCCTTGGAAGTTCCCCCCAAGATTGCTTTCTTTGGTTGGACTGCATCCCTTGGGAAAATTCTTACCATTGACAACTTGATGAAATGCAGTCTTATAATTATGGATTAGTGTTATTTATATAAGAAAAATGGGGAAACTGAGGATCATCTATTGTTACGTTGTGAGGTGGCCAGGTCTTTGTGTAACACAAAATATTGAGGTTTCTAATTTAGGAAAATTAGGTTACATTTATAATTAGGATTTCTATTTGTTGAGTTAATAAGGTTTAGGCTTGAAATTAGCCTTTAAGCCCATGTGCATTGCTTGTAGGGCTGAACATTTAAGATGTGGTTCCGATCCGGCCCGAATTTTCGACCTGACCCGAATTAACCAACCCGAAACACAAAACGGGTAAATGCTTCCGCTTCCGCTTCGGTTTTGTTCCGTTTAAAACGTATGGGGTAATTCCCCGATACTTGCAATATAATTTGGCTCTGGGGAGTGGGGCTCCACCACCTCTTGTTCTTCTTCTACTTGTTTTCTTTTTAAGTGGGGCCCTCTGCCATACACGACTTTCGTTTATTTGTGGACCACATCACATCTTTTCTTTACTTTCTGTTCATTTTCTTTTCTGCAGTTTTTTTTTTCTAAGTATAATTGAAACTCGACAACTATTCCATTGCCCCCAAGGAGTTTGATAAACCTAACTTTTTGCTTAGAAAAATAAAAAAATAATAATGATCTCATTTCAGTAATCATATTTCATTCTTATATTAGAGTAATAATATCCGTAAAACTTTTTATATAACTATATTTTAAATTGAAGAAATTTTTATAAATTAATTTTATTTTTATAAATTATTTTATAAAATTTAATTTAATTTAAAATATAATTGTGTAAATAATTGTAAATAATTATTTTAATTACATTGAAATTCAGAAACAAACAGATTCTGCAAATTAGTGCACGATCACAACCTCCTGTACAAAATCACAAAAGAGCATAGGAAGAGACCATTTCAAATTTTTTGTATAGAATGGTAATCAAATTTTTCTAGTATATATATATATATATATATATATATATATATATATATCATTAAATAAATAAATAAATAAATTTAAAAAAAAAATGGGGTCGGAATACCCGTTTCTTCCGTAACAACTTCTCGGGTCGGGTAATCGGCTAATCGTCTGCACATCCAAAAGGAATACCCCGGGTCGGGTCGGGTCGGGTCGGGTGAAGAGCCCTAATTGTTTGAGGACTAGTGTAGAGATTAAGCCCAAGCCCATTAGGCCCATGTAATACACCCAAGTATTATCCTTGCCAAACCCATAGATAGCTCATGAAATTCAGTCCACATATGCATACCCGAAACCTGCTTGCCTTACACTTCTAGTTGCATGCACAAGTCTAGTCCTACTCCAAGTACAAGACCTATGGTAACACAAGTCTCCCTTCACCCAAAGACCCCAACTCCTTCGGCAACAATGACTCCAAATCACATTCAAACAGTCCACTAAACAATACTAGGGCTGTCACACCCTTTTGATTCTACACCCTCCAAACTCTTTATTTATACACCCCGTATGAGAGCCTACATCCAATTACATGAACCCCAAGCATGCCCCCCCCTCCAAGGCCACAATTCTATATACATTTTGTGTCAAAACTGAAAACCCTAAGCCCCAGTAACAACAAGAAATCACTTAGCCAAGATGTGTACTCCAACTCAACCCTTTGATCAAGCTGTTCCTTTAGGTAACTCTTTCTCTCTTACACACACACACACAATTATGACATGAATGCTAGATTTCTGCCATGAGATCATATGAAATTAGTAAAATTCGGATTTCATATAGCGCTAGTAAATACACATGGTAGAATTAGGTTTTATGGCATTAAAATGCATGTTTATTCACAGGATTGGAGAAATATACATATAAGATGATTAAGTGGATGAAATCATATGCATGTTTTACAAGAAAACCCTAAGTTCATATAATGTTTGTTATATGATGTGTTACTTATTGAGTATTTGACTTATTTTATGAGTTTCAAATGTTTTAACCACCTTAGGTTAAGGTCAACGTGAGAGTAATGCTTCAAGACAGGACTTGACTCAAGGAGACGGGGAAGAGGCCTAGATTGTTATGGAGATTTTTTATTTATTTAATAAGTTGTTTTGTTAAGCCTAAGAATTCGAACTATTTTATTAAGTCCTTCTGTAGACCCTTTTAAATTTACATTATTTTAATGAATGATGATTTTGATTTATTTAAATTTATGGAATCCTTTATACAAGGCTTCAAAGTATTTTTTTTAAAGGTTAGTAGGTGCCTTGGATTTCTAAACTTGGCATTATTCTTAATCCTAGGGGGATGACGTTTACCTCTTTGTGGGGTAATATCTTCAACCATATGGGCATGGCATGGATAATGAGACTATGTATGCTATGCTGATATTCATTGTTGTTAGAATGGATGACATCTCATGAAAATCACACGTAGGGGTGTAAATCGGTCCGTTCTGGTAATGTCCATCATTTTCCCTGGATCGGACTGGACCAAACATCCATAGGGACTGGTCCGGTCCGGCCTAATTATTTTATTTTTTTTTCATCTTTTTTATTCAAA
This sequence comes from Juglans microcarpa x Juglans regia, assembly GCF_004785595.1. Taxonomy (NCBI): domain Eukaryota; kingdom Viridiplantae; phylum Streptophyta; class Magnoliopsida; order Fagales; family Juglandaceae; genus Juglans; species Juglans microcarpa x Juglans regia. The sequence goes on along the minus strand of NC_054603.1, from coordinate 22,686,512 downwards.
TAAATTAATAAAAAAATTATTTAAATTACTAAATTAAAATTAAGTGAATTATTAATGAGGATTATGTAACTAACTCATTAAATAAATATTTTACTATAATTATATTTATGATGTTGATAGTGACTACAACTTTACTCTTTAGTATGCATAATTATTAATTGTTGGGATAGAGACTAGTTTTGGAGCTGAAAAATCGAGAAATAGTGAGTTCGCTCGACCTAGCGCTCAAGCGAAACTCTAACCGTGAGTTCACTCGAGATATGCTCGACAGTGGGCTCGACCAAAACTCAACCCGTGAGTTCGCTCGAGTCTCGCTCAACAGTGAACTAGAGTGAAACACAAACCTCAGTGTTCGCTCGAGCCACGCTCGACACCCCGCTCAAATCAATGTTAAGGAATATCAAATAATTTCATTCTACATAGATTATTCATGCTTGCTTGCAATTTAGGTATTTAAAAAAAATACATAATTATTTTAATTAAGTATAAATAGTAGAGTATGTATGAATGTATGATGTATTAACTATTTACATAAAATGACATAAATTATCACGTGATTTATGATTTATTATTAATTGATAGCTCATAATAAATTAGATGATTTTTTTTTATGAGTAAAAATATTATATATATATATATCAAAAGGAGTAACCAAGTACACTGATGTATACTTGCCCATAATAGAAAACCCCTAATAACCCAAAAAGCCCGTGAAAAAATAACCCAAAATACACATATAGGGGTTCAGTCCAGTTCAGTCCAAAATTTGTAGATCTCGGGACCGGACCGAATGTCATCGGTCCACATATTTTGGGACCGAGACCAACCGGTCCAAAATTCGGTCCGGTCCGGTCGGTTTTGCCGGTCCAAACCGAATTACTTATAGCCCTAATCACACGCATGCCATGTAATGTACATCTTGTTATGCCATGTCTATGCTATGCTATGTTGCGTAAGACGCATAATAATATGCCATGTAAATTCGTAAAGTCAAACATGTTCACATGCATTATGGAAGTTAATAAGAAAACACATGAAGGACAAACAAACTTTAAGATTGGCCTTAAATTATAGGTGGATGTGCAAGCCACAGACTCAAGCATAGTCCACCACATGTAAGCTATGATGTTTTGTGGTGACATGGACCCAAGCGTGTCTCACCACAAGTTATGATATACTGTGCCACAGACTCGAGCGTGATTTACCATATGTTATGTGATAACACGAACCCAAGCGTGTTTCACTACATGTCATGATACGTTATACGGTGTCACAGACCCAAGTGTGATTCACCCCATGTTATGATATGTATATACGGTCAACGACAATTGAATCAATGCACATATAATTATGGCCACTAAATAAGTGAAAGACAAGATGAACAAGTTATGTACAATTGATAGGAAACGCATGGAGTCAGTCACACATGCATCATGTTTCATGAATTTCAATGATTATGTTCATTCCGCATATGTCACAATACATTAAAGTTTTCTAAATTAAGCCTAATGTTTAAGCTAAGTTTACAGTATGATGTGCTATTAACGAGTCTTCGACTCATTTGTTTCTCAATTTTTATGTTTTAAGGTAGGTTTGGATAGTAAGATGATAATTTTTAATTTTAGATGAAAGTTTAAAATATTATTTTTTTAATATTATTATTATTTTGATATTTGAAAAAGTTGAATTAGGATTTGAAAAAGTTGAATTGTTTATTATATTTTGCATGGAAATTTGAAAAAATTGTAATGATGAGATGAAATGAGAATTTTGTATCTCATCCCACTGGCCAATCATACCCTTAATGTCCCAGATGTTGATTGCAAGGATGCAGAGCTGGAAGGCCAGGAGTAGATTAATTATAGAGACTTAGACCTGAATAGGTGATATTTTCATTAGGACTTAGTTTATGATTCAGACAATTGAATAATGATCACCACATAGAACTAGTTTATGCCATTTTCATTATGTTTCAGCTTTTATATTACGAAACACTGTCATGCTAAGTTTGATGATTCAATAAATGAGGTATTTTCATAATTTCGAATCACTTTCCAGGCATTATGCTATGAATGTACATGACAAACCTAGCCTATGGGAAGGATTGTTACAAATGGGCATAGTTTTCATAATTTTGTTGTATCTCTTTCTAATGCCTAGTGCATGATAGGTGTATTCTTCCTGTGTACTTGGGCTATGCTTATTGCTTTTCTATTAATAAAATTTTACCATTACCTACCAAAAAAATATTTGAAAACTGAAAAGAAAAATTACCTTGGAGATTAGCACTTTGAAGATTAGCCCCAGCTAATAAAGCTCCATGAAGATTTGCCCCAGTAAATTCACACCTTCCCTAGGCAATAAAAATACATTATGAGGGCCATTTATAAAATATGATCTAGATGAAAAAGACTGCTTCAGTGTCTTACTCACGCAAAGTAGCATTGTGAAAGATGGAGCCCTCAGCATCTACATCCTACGACAATCAGATACAAATGTTAAATTGGTGAAATAAAGGGACTACACATGTCCATAACAAAAAGAAAAAAAAAAAAGGCACAAATCATAACCTATTGTTAAGGCTCTTGAGAACAATAACAGATAATAGTAGCGAACTCTCATCACAGACAGGATGCAATTTAGCATTAAAATTGAACCTACCCGGAACTTAGCACATTGAAGGTTAGCACGCGAGAAGAACACATTTCTAAGACATGCATAGCTGAAATCCACAAATGATAGGTCCTGCAAATATGCCAAAGAGACTTTCAGACAGAACGGTAACTCACAAATACTTTTCTTGAAAATTTCACCGCCACATAGAAAATTCTTGATGGGGCAGATTAAACAGCATTAAAGTTAGCAGTAGCACGCCTCCATTGAGCACATGACGGTAAAGCATTTACCTACTTGTGTTGTAAGTATTACAACATTAACATACACAATTTAGATTTTAGAATCAATTAACGATTCATCTTTCATAATCTTTATTTACATTAACATACATTTTCTTATATTATTTGCTAAAATGACATCTATAAGTTTATTGTTACAGCCAACCATAAGCTCAATAGTAGAAAATTGCAATTAACCAAATGGTTTTGGTGCTAAAAAGATGGAGTGATAATCATTAATTTTGGTTGCACTCAGTAGGTGCATAACTATTATCCCTTCTCTCTTCTCTCTTTTCTCTCCTCTCTTCCCTCTCTCTCTCCCCTATAGCTATTTCTGGCAATTCTTGCTAGAAGTAACCACTTTTTTGTACCTGTGTTTCTCACCAACAGTATTATATGGTTTTTAACCTCATTTTGGTCTCAAAATACGTTTTTCTGCCCAATGAGAGTGACAGGTCCTCTGTTTAATGAAATCAAATTGTTTGTTTTTGAAATAGAGATGGACGTTTCAGTGATATATCACCAAGTGCTCTGGGGAGGGAGGTAGCTGATAGCTATTCAGTGATAAATGAGCCCCATAGCTATTCAGTGATAACTGATAACAAATGAAAAGTCTATTTAAACCAAAGTATTTATCATCAACCATGTCAAATTCTATTTAAACCAAATTCTGCAAAGAAAACTTTGTACAATGTCAGAAGTCAAACAAAATTCCAGCAGGCGGAAAACAAACAAGTGTTTTAACATGAAATTTTTAAAGTGCCCAGTAAAAGGTAGAGTTACCAGTTTTGAAAGATTAAGACCAGAAAGATTAACCCCTCGAAATCTGACTCTCTCAGACTGTATACACTTGATTATATCAGTACGTGTCAATTCAGTATTGAACTCATCATCTTCCTTCTTCCTTTTGTTTAAAACAGCATTAATCCCATCTATCAGTCCCTGAAAGATTTTAAAATTTCATATTTAGTGGAATGGCATTGTGAAAACACCAAGTTAGTTGACAAGAAAAAAAGGACACAACTGATTAGATTAACGTATGGCATACAAGTAGCTGATAGTACTCTGCCTCCCGCAGTAGCTCCAAATATTCAGAGTCTGTTAGCGTGGGAACAACGCCATCCCTTAACCAATTGAGAATATGCCGAAAATGCTTTCCATCCCTATCAACAAAAACATATCCCTGCAAAAAACCAATATGACATATAGAATTTGAAAAAAAAAACAAATAACCAAACAGAAAAAGAGCAATGCATAGTTTGATTTCATAAACAACTCTCACCTCCATGAGCAGAAACAGGAAACTCTAGATGCTTGGAAAAGTAGCATCAATATGTAGTATGCACAAAAAAATAATGAAAACTATGCATCCACACACTGGTATGTGTAACACCCCACTTAAAAATACCTTAGGATTTGGTCTTAGCACCCTTAATCCTTAGCTAGTATAGTTGTATTTTTTTAAAGGAAATTTTAAAACTTATATTGGCATAAGAGTTCACACCTTGGGTTTAGTTAGAATTATTAAAGCTTTATTAATTTGAGGAAAAATGCCAAGAGGCCAATGGAAGAATGACACATGGCATATTGATGGGCTAGGCAATTAGGTCAAGGATGGATTTAGAGAAGGCCCAAGAGTGTTTTATTTAGGGGCCTAGTTTACTAAGGATGAGATGGGCTAAGGATAGATGTTAAAAGCCTTAGGCCCAACTTGGGAAATATAAGACTTAGTCCTTCCTAAAGGACACTAGATATTAGGCCCAATGTAACGGACATAAGGCTATTGGGCCAAACTTAGTAAGAGTGAAGGCTATTGGCCCAATCTAAGAAAGACCCAAGATTAGGATCCAACCTAGTGGGCCTTCGAGGCCAAAGATAGGCCCTATAAATCCGGACATAAGACCCATGAATAAGCTCACTCCTAAGACCACAACCATGTCTTGTTCATATGGCCCAATAAAAACCCAACCCATGAAGCCCAAAATGGGACCCACATACACCATATCATTGGTTTCCCTTAAACCCAAGTTCAACCCACACATCCCTAGGGTTCCCTTTCAACCATGGTAAGACTTCTAACTTGAGTTAAGGTCACTGTTCATCACACCCATGAATAGTAACTCAAATATCATGACTTTGCATAGTTTTCTTCATAATTTTAGATCTGAAATTTTTATCTTTTGCACTCGTTTAGCATCACTCTTAGACAACCCTTGAAGGTTAGAATTAATCCAACCCATGTCACTTGAAGCCAAGGCATGTCAATGCCACCACAACCCACCAATCGGCACCCTTGGTGCATCACCATGCAACCCTTCAACAAGCCACCAAAGCCACACCTCATCCACCAATTTTTCAAGAATATTTCTGCATCATTCAAACCTCATGATATCATCTAAAATCGGCCTTAAGTGTTGGTCAAAAACTATTTCCATAAGCCAAGCCAAAATCACCACTATTCACCTAGGAAGTGAAGTTAGATTCCAACCGGGTACCCTTGGATCTTCAAAACTTTTCTGCACCTATTTTACTTGCCTCCACACACCACCACCTCTACCCATTTGACCCTAAGAAAGTCCTACAAAACACTCAATTTTATGCTTGGCCAATTCCCTTCCATGAGCATCAAAACCGATTGGAAAATAGGATGGTAATAAAGATCATGTTGACCGAAGCCCATGCACATCCAAACACTTCATTCTCTGCTCAAGCTTAACCAATTGGCAATCAACCCCACCTCTTTACCCACCTGTGAAGGCCACTCAATGGTGGTAATTATGCCCACAAACCAAACCAAGAGGATGGGACAAAAGAGGGATCAAAATCTAGACAGCTTTGGTGAGGCCAAAACCGTTGGCTTTCAACTTGGATCTCTCATGTGATTCTCATCTAACTTCTGCAAACCTTCAAAAAATCTGCACCTATAGCCTTCACCTAGCTCTTTTCCATGAGGTAATCAAGTGGTTTAGGCCACTATTCAACTGACCAAGCCATGAGAAACCTTAAAATGCAATCAAGCACTCCACTACCCACACACACCAATCTCACTCACTTCCTTTCAGCACACCAACGCCCCTCCTTGCCTATCACCCCTCCATTGAGTCCTATAAATACCCACCTTCACCCCTCACTTCTTCACACAACTTCCTCAAGTATTCTCTTAGTGTTCTTGAGAGTAAATTTCTCCTAGTGTGAGAGAAGGGTGAAACCGAGTGGTTGAGTGTGAGATTCTTGAAGTGAGTTGTTCTTGAGAGCCTTCAAAGCCACGGTTTGGGTAAGCAATCCTACTCTATCTTTTGTTGGGTGTTCGATTGATATGTTAGGCTTTGAATTATGGCATAAGAACAAAGATTTGATTGAATTATACGAGGTTTACTTGAGGACAAGCATTTCGTTTCAGATTTGGAGTCTTGCTTTGAATAAATTGTTTTGGGATGAAATTATAGCCATGAAATGTCTTGATATGATCTTATATGTTTACTAATGTCTTGGAAGATGTATTGAAGGTTTAAATTTGAGGAAAAAAGCATGTTATGATAGTTTTATAAATCAATATCTTGTATTGATCATTAAGCATGTTTCGGTTTCCACTTGGTTGAAGCTTATCTTGTGAAATCTTGGCTAAGTTTCCAAAGCATGATTGTGAAGCATCCAGAAATGCTTTGTTATGAAAATGAGAGTTAGAATGCATGATTCATTTAGGATTTAAAACCCATGTTGACAAAAAGAAGCTAGAAAAATCATGCATACACTCGGTTTGATGGTTTTGTGTTGATTTTGGTGTAACCAATGCATAAGTGTTGGGATGAACTCGTGTGACCTAAATCTAAGTTAAAACATGTCCCTAAGATCATATTCATGGTTGCACTTGATGAAATTTGAGCACACATGCATCCATAGAGGTTGTAGACTTGATATCACAAATAGGCCAACAAAAATGCATGCCACGGGTTGATTGGATTTGGCATAGTTGTGAGTTGATTCTTGCAATTCTAAAGGCATAAATGATTTTAGAACATGGAAAATGTGAAGTTTGTGAAATTTGGGACCAAATTGCAAATAGTGAAAATTTAGGGCCTAAGTGGCAATTTTGGGAAAGTATAGGGGCAGTTTTGTAAATACTGATTTTGAACCCATTTGATTATCAACATCTTCCTTAGTTGTGCAATTCCTAACTTAGAATAACTCTTATTACAGCCGCACCAATTTCCTAACACCAGAAAGTTTGTAAGTTAACTTCTAACTTACTCTTATATAATTTATTTATGATTATTGTATAAGTGTGACATTCATATTATAAATTTCATTTTGAGCATGAAATATCATATGATACATCATTGAGCATTTGATTACTTGCTTACATGGCATGTGAAATTATCACAATTTTAGCATATTGCATATAAATGTCATTTTCATATGAAGTTTACTACATATGCACATGTCATAAAATGCATTTTTCCAGCATAGCATGAAAATATTATCCTAGTGGAACTCTTCTGTCCACTCTGGAGTGAGTAAAAAATGGAGTGATAACCCCTGTGTTGACAAATATTGGTCAACGGGTTTCGAATGAATTCTTTTTAAAGAATGTCATAGCGAAGTCGTATATGACACCTAATGCTGGTGAGGGTGCATACGTTATTATCATATGTTTTGATGATGAAATGTTAAGACGTCTACAGACAAAGACGTAGTGTCAACATGAGTTGTACTACGGTCACCAGCAAGTACTCACAGTGCATATAGGGGAGCTGTGATGATACTATACGTATGTTAATGTTTGCACTTTACAGGGGTGTGCCTCTAGATCTTGTGTTGTTGCATGCATGATTGTGTTTTAATGTTTATGATTCTATGGAATTAGGTATTTTTGCTTGCCTGATGATGTATCTTAATTTACATTATAGATTTAGGTGCTTTTTTTAATAATAATTCATTATGGCTTTATTATTGTTTGTTGCTTCTATTAATTTTTTTTTTATAAGTATCTCAAATAATAATCCAGTTTTTCTTTCCGTGAGTTTAAATGTATAAATTGTATATATGTTTTAGTTTATGGATTTAAATTGATTCTATTGAATTATTTAAATTGTATAAATTGTATACATTTTTTAGTTTATGGATTCAAATTGATTCTATTGATTCATTTAAATTGTATAAATTGTACTTAGGGTTCTCTTTTTTTTTTTTCCCCCAGCCCGAAACAACATTCTGTCCAACATCCGATTCCTACTTCGAAAGCTCTAATTGGAGTCCGAGTCGGAGCCTAATAATAATCTCAAATAATAATCCACTTCTTCTTTCCTTGAGTTTAAATGTACAAATTGTATATATGTTTTAGTTTATGGATTTAAATTGATTCTATTGAATTATTTAAATTGTATAAATGGTATACATTTTTTAGTTTATGGATTTAAATTGATTATATTGATTTATTTAAATTATATAAATTGTACTTAGGGTTCTTTTCAATTTTTTTTTTTTTAAATTTTTGCCCAGCCCGAAACAACATTCCGTTGGGCCTTTGGGCAGGCCCAACTCCTATCGGAGTTCCAACTTCCGATTCCTACTTCGAAAGCTCCAATCAGAGTCAGAGTCGGAGCCTAATTTCAACTCCGACTTTTGTCAGAGTTGCAGTTTGGAGTTGGGCTTTCTAACTCCATCAGAGTCAGAGCCCAACTCTAGTTCCAAGGACGACTATTAATGCTGCAATTGATCAACAACTTGAAACAAGGGAGCAAATCTTGAGTGAATTAAAGGATAATTTGAACAAAGCTCGAGAGAGGATGAAGTTCTTGTCAACAATAAAAGGACTGAAAGAAGTTTTGAGCAAGGGGATTGGGTATTTTTGAAGTTGCAGCCACACAAACAGAACACAATGGCACTAAGGTATAACTTGAAGTTGGCACCAAGGTATTATGGTCCCATCAAGATCTTAGCTAAAGTGGGGGCAGTGGCTTATAAATTGGATCTACCAACTTCATCAAGATCCATCCAGTGTTTCATGTCTCGTGCCTCAAAAAGAAGCTCGGCCAGCACATTTCACCACTACCAACCTTACCACCAGTTGACAGAAAAGGCATAACTCAATCAGAACCAAAAGTTATTTTGTACAGGAGATTGAAGAAGAGGGGCAATCAAGCTGTCACTAAAGATCTCATACAGTGGAAAGGAACACTCCCATAGGATAGTTTTTCGGAATCCTTGTGGAAGATTCAGGACTTGTATCCTCACCTTGTGGGCAAGGTGCTGTGAGGAGGGGCATGACAATAGCAGCCTTGTGATCAAGGCTTTGTAAAGTGGGGGAGAATTGTTATGGGTGCGTGAAGGAAATCTGGAGGTGTTGACAGTTGATAAAAGAAGAGGCAAACCAGGACATTTTTACTTAATGAAACATTGTGTTTTGAGACTGTAAATGAAATGTTGTAGTCTGTAAATGATACAATGCATTTTATGTGTAATCTATAAATGAAAACGGTGCGTTTTATGTGTAATGGACAGGGTGTTTCAGATAGGAGAAATGATAGTTGCAGTCGTGAGTGGACAAGCGCCGTGCAATCACTTTGAAAAAAGTGAATAAATACGGGATTCACATGAAAAAAAAAATTAATGTTTTAATAATGAATCACACTCTTTTTCAAAGCGACTACACGGCACTTGCGCACTCTACGACTGTACGTAGCATTACTCCTAAACGGGACCCACAGGCAATTCGAAAAGTATAGCTACAAGGTCTATGAAAATGTAAACTGAAAAGTAATAATGTGCTTAAATCTTTACTCAAACCCACAAATTACCTTAATGGCTTACCAGAAATTTTTCAGCAGATTACGCTTGCACGGAGCAATAATTCTTGAACGGAAAGCAACATTTATTTGTACAGCTACATGATAAGCATTGGGAAATTTATTTCTGCCAAACCACTGAAAGAAAATCTGCATACCTTTCTGGGGTCCTCGCACACGGTGTGGCGACCGCTAAACATCGCGGCGAGCATCGAATCGGGCTCGCGATGAGTCAATGTGTCAACGGTTGTACAAAATTTCTTTCCCCCTGAAAAACGAGTAAACAAAACACAGATTTCAGCAACCGCAATCCCAACAACCCTGATATTCTGATCGGCTGCCGGAATAGTTTAAACATTTGAAAATTAGGGTTATCATTTTATGGAAAGAGCAGTTCAAATAGATGAAAGAGAGAAAGAGGGGTGGGGAAAGAGCTGACCAATATTTAGATGAACCAGAGAAGAGGAATCAGAGCCCTTCGTCATGTTCAGTAGCTCAGGCTCAGCAATGGGCTGGGAGTGTCTGTTCAACGTACTCATAGCTCTACCACGTAATGCATGAAACCAAAGAAAGTTAGCTATTGGCTGTGCCACGATTTAACGATAAGCATAATTTCATTCCGCCTAATTATAATTTATTTGCCCGTATTGATAAACTAACGAACTCTAGGGCCTCATTTGTTTTGAAGAAATTTTTTAACTCTTCTCAGCCTATCTCATTTCATCTCATCTCATTTAATTATTACAATTTATTCAAATTTTCATATAAAATAAAATAAACAATTCAACTTTTTTAAATCTAAAAATAAAAATAATATTAAAAAGATATATTTTAACAATATTTTATTTAATTTTTAATTTTTAATTTTTATTTCAATTCATCTTATCTCATCTATAGAAACAAATGAGGCCTAAAATTATTTAAAAAATCTTCACAGTAACCACTATTTAGCTACATTCATTGTACACATGACGTGTAGACCGAGTTCAGTAACAACACTGAACCGGTTTGCTCTGTTCCATCTCTCAGCCCTCATTCCCCTCATTCAGCCATTTCGCCCCCAAGCCCTCCCGAACCTCAGCCATCAAAGCCAAGCACAGTCACCGACCTCAGCCAAGCACGACCTAGCCCTCCCCCCATGACCTCAGCCCTACCCACCACGACCTCAGCCCTCTCGAGGAGATCAATCATCAAGCCCTCGATCCCGACGTCCACCAACAAAGCCCTCGGTCCCATCTCAGTCCACCAACAAAGTACTCAGTCCACCGACGCGAAGCTGCTCTCAATCCACATAAGCCCTCAGATCTGCAAGAGGTTTAGGATACATCTTTTTTTTTTTCACTATTTACTCCATCTTTTTTTTCTCTCTCTCTGTATTTGCCAGAAACTAATGGTACCCTCCTGTAGATGTTGCCTCTCATGGCTTTGCGCAAACCTCTCTCTCAGCAACTCTAAACCAACCCCACTAGTTTCTTGCCTGTACATGCTTAAAGACTAAGCCCACCCTATCAAGAAGTATAAGGTATCGAGAGCTTAACATTTGCATTTTTTTTTCAAATCAGAGTGGTTTTTTCAATTGACGAAAGTTGGTTGCCTGAAAGTGGAGTGAGACTTTGAAGTTTTGATCTCACATATGAATATAGTATGGTTTGCTTGCATTTATTTTCCAATTTTTTGGAAATGAGAAGAATAATTGAGTTCGTGATAGTGATTTTTTCATAACATGGTTTTTCGATTTACTGTCTTTGGGTATAATGGTTGCTTATGATTTTTTCTCACATTCCCTTCACATCAATACTCTCTCATTCTCTTTATTCATTTGAAATAAAAGAATGACTATGAACCTTAAATTGGAGGATTGTTTACTCCATAGTTTAATTTAGTTTGTTGTATCCTATAGTTGAAGGATATATTGTGTTTCTAATTACTTAGAGTTTCCTCCTTAAAAAAAATGTTAAATTAACATGTCCTTCCTAGTAGTCTATTTTCTCAATGTTAATAGTGGGAAGGTCGAAATCCAAAAAATGATTGCAATGGACCACACTGTTGCCCAGAACTCCTTTCATTTGGAAGAGACTCTTCCTCTTAACCATGAGTTAAATGCATTGGGAGCCTTCTACAGCTATCCGTATCATGTTAATAAGGGTACTGTAATGTTGAAAATCATCTCAAAGATTGAAGGCAATTGATTTCCTAGTTTGCCTCACATCTAGTGGTTTTTACTATCATTCTCAAACATTTTTAAGTCTATAAAAATTATGTTGTTGAAAGTAAATGAGAGTAGTATAATATAAAGAATAGAGAACTGAGAATGGAGAATTCTCACAGGGAAATGAGTTTGTTATTGAAAGGGAAATTAGGTTAAAAAAGAGAGGGGGTTACCTTTTACAACTTTCAAAAAGGCAACTTCTCATCCTTTTTATCGAAGCACTTCTTCTTTACCAACATTGGAAATTTTAAAAGGTAACCCCCCTTCGAACCTGATTTCCCTTTTAATAACAAACTCATTTCCCTGTGAGAATTTTCCATTCTCACATGGAAATTTTAAAATATAATGCCCACAAAGTAGAGAGATCTATTGAATGACCAATGGGCATTTGGCATTGAGTGTAGAGTTCTCCTTACCTTTTTTATACAGTAAAAATACTCTATAAACTTAAACTGTGTCCAGTCATGGTTGAAGTCGAGGAATGGAGCAGATTTGCTCAATGAGTGCTTCTCATGCCTCAGATTTGCATAAATGCATCGCCAACTTGGATAGAACATAGTGGATCAATATTGAGAATATGTTCATTTTGCAGATGATCACTCACTTTCTCAATTATGTTCTAAAGTAATGCTAAGACAACTAAATAACATATATTTCACAACACATTCATATTGCAACTCGATCAAGTTCCTCAACATGTTGACACTGGATAAGAACATTAGCATTGGTCTATGCATATGTATATGCAAAATCACCCTTTTGCATATCCACTTTGTCATTCAAGCAAAACTCTCACCTTGACTTATGCATATAAGAGACAAAATAATAAAAAATATTATTATTTTATTATTATTAATTTTTTGCGTAAATACAATTTCATAACATCCAATACATATATTAATACAATTTCATGGATCCAAATTTAGCAATTCCATATATAATAAAATATATCAAATTTATATACACCAAAAATGAATCCCATGTACTCATAAACAACACATATTAACATGTCACCTTAATACAAATTCCATGTATGAACTAGGTGATCTGCTAAATCAAGGTACTATTCATCTTAATACAAATTTCATGTATCAAAATCAATTTGATACAAGTTCCATATCAAGTTAACAATTTCTATAATAAAAAATAGTTTGTAATGTCAACTTAATACAAATTCCATGTATCAAAATCAACTTGATACACATTCCAAAAAGTTGATTTTGATATAAATTCATTACAATACAAATTTATCCAAGATCATTACAACGCAAATTTCCAGCAAGAGTATGGAATGAAAAATTTCCAGCAACACAAATTTCCAATAGCAGCAACCACCAACAAGTACTCCAGCGGCTCCACCACCAGCAAGCGTGTAGAAAAACTAATTGAGGGAAAAGTAACAAAGTTATGAGGTTGGAGTTTTTCGCTTGCGGGCTTCCTATGGTACAAGCATGTGCCATAACACCAGACCAATCGGAGCACCTTTATTTTTAGCACTTTGCCCTTGCTTACTAGGAACCAACTGAGGGAAAAGTGGAAAAGTTATGCCGTTGAGTTTTTCACTCGCGGGCTACCTATGGTACTAACAAGACCTTATGGTATGTATTCCCAGCCCTGAGCCAAATAGAGCAACTCTTATTTTTACCACTATATCATTGCTTAATAGAAAACCAATTGAGGTAAAAGTGGCAAAGTTATGAGGTTAGCGTTTTTTGCTCGCAGGCTTCCTATGGTACTATCATGACCTTATGGTATGTACGCCCCAATCACTAGCAAATCAGGGCAACTCTTATTTTTACCACTTTGCTCCAGCTTACTAGAAACAAATTGCGGGAAAAGTGGCAAAGTTATGAGGTTAGAGTTTTTCACTCGCGAGATTCCTATGGTATTTCCATGACCTTATTGTACGTATGCCAAACCCCGGGGCAAATGGAGCAACTCTTATTTTTACCACTTTGTCCTTACTTAATAGAAAACCAATTGAGGGAAAAGTGACAAAATTATGAGGTTGGAGTTTCTCACTCGTAGACATCCTATGGTACTACCATAACCTTATGGTATGTATGCCCCAACACTAGAACAATCAGAGCACGTCTTATTTTTTCCACTTTGCCATTGGTTAGTAGAAAACCAATTGAGGTGAAAGTGACAAAGTAATGTGGTTGGATTTTTTCGCTCGCGGGCATCCTATGGTACTACCATAACCTTATGGTATGTATGCCCCAACACCGGAACAATCGGAGCTCGTCCTATTTTTTCCACTTTGCCCTTGATTTGTAGAAAACCAATTGAGGGAAAAGTGGCAAAGTTTTGAGGTTGGAGTTTTTCGCTCTTAGGTTTCCTATGGTACTACCATGAACATATGATACGTATGCCCCAACCCCGGACCAATCAGAGCACGTCTTAGTTTTACAACTTTGCCCTTACTTTGTAGAAAATCAATCCAAGGAAAAGTGGCAAAGTTATGAGGTTGAAGTTTTTCGCTCGTGGGCTTCCTATGGCACTACCATGATCTTATGATATGTATGCCCCAACATCGGAACAATTGGAACACGTCTTATTTTTACCACTTTGCCATTGCATACTAGAAACCAATAGAGGGAAAAGTGGCAAAGTTATGAGGTTGAAGTTTTTTGCTTGGAGGCTTCTGATGGTTCTACCATGACCTTATGGTAAGTATGCCCCAATGCCAGGCCAATCAGGTCACCTCTTATTTTTTCAACTTAACTCTTGCTTAGTTGAAAACCAATTGAGGGGAAAGTGGCAAAGTTATGAGGTTGAAATTTTTTGCTCACGGGCTTCCTATGGTACTACCATGACCTTATGGTACGTACGCCGCAACACCGGAACATTCGGAGCACATCTTATTTTTTCCACTTTTGCCCTGGCTTACTTGAAACCAATTGAGGTAAAAGTGGCGAAGTTATGACGTTGGAGTTTTTACTGGCGGGCTTCCTGTGGTAATACCATGACCTTATGGCTTGAATGCCTAAGCCCGGACAAATCAGATGATGTCTTATTTTTACCACTTTGCCCTTGCTTACTAGGAACCAATTGAAGGAAAAGTGGCAAACTTATGACGTTAGAGTTTTTTGCTGGTGGGTTTTCGTTGGTACTACCATGAACTTTTGGTATGTATGCCCCAACTCTGGACCAATCAGAGCATGTCTTATTTTTACCACTTTGCCATTACTTTGTAGAAAACCAATTGAGGAAAAAGTAGCAAAGTTATGAGTTGGAGTTTTGTGCTCACGGGCATCCTATGGTAATACCATAACCTTATGGCTTGAATGCCCAAGCATGGATGGACAAATCAGACGACGTCTTATTTTTACCACTTTGCCCTTACTTACTAGAAACCAATTGAAGGAAAAGTGGCAAAGTTATGACGTTCGAGTTTTTCGCTTGCGGGTTTCCTTTGGTACTACCATGAACTTTCGATATATATGCCCAACCCCGAACCATCCAGAGCACATCTTATTTTCACCACTTTGCCTTTGCTTTGTAGAAAACCAATTGAGGGAAAGTGACAAAGTTATGAGTTGGAGTTTTGCACTCATGGGCTTCCTATGGTGCTACCATGTGCCCTAACACCGGAAAAATCGGAGCACATCTTATTTTTACCACTTTGCCCTTGCTTAATAGAAACCAATTGATGGAAAAGTGGCAAAGTTATGGCGTTGGAGTTTTTCGCTTGCTGGCTTCCTATGGAACTTCCATGACCTTCTTACGTTAGGTATGCCCCAACCCCGGCCCAATCGGAGCGCCACTTATTTTTACCACTTTGCCTTTGCTTTGTAGAAAACCAATTGAAAGAAAAGTGACAAAGTTATGAGTTGGAGTTTTGCACTCATGGGCTTCCTATGGTGCTACCATGTGCCCTAACACCGGAAAAATCGGAGCACATCTTATTTTTACCACTTTGCCCTTGCTTAATAGAAACCAATTGATGGAAAAGTGGCAAAGTTATGGCGTTGGAGTTTTTCGCTTGCTGGCTTCCTATGGAACTTCCATGACCTTCTTACGTTAGGTATGCCCCAACCCCGGCCCAATCGGAGCGCCACTTATTTTTACCACTTTGCCTTTGCTTTGTAGAAAACCAATTGAAAGAAAAGTGACAAAGTTATGAGTTGGAGTTTTGCGCTCACGGGCTTCCTATGGTGCTACCATGTGCCCTAACACTAGAAAAATCGGAGCACATCTTATTTTTACCACTTTGCCCTTGCTTACTAGAAACCAATTGATGGAAAAGTGGCGAAGTTATGGAGTTGGAGTTTTTCGCTTGCTGGCTTCCTATGGACCTTCCATGACCTTCTTACGTTAGGTATGCCCCAACCTCGGCCCAATCGGAGCGCCACTTATTTTTACCACTTTGCCCTTGCTTTGTAGAAAACTAATTGAGGGAAAAGTGACAAAGTTATGAGTTGGAGTTTTTCGCTCACGGGCTTCCTATGGTACTACCATTTGCCCCAACACCGGAATAATCGGAGCATATCATATTTTAACCACTTTGCCCTTACTTACTAGAAACCAATTGAGGGAAAAGTGGCAAAGTTATGATGTTGGAATTTTTTGCTCACAAGCTTTCTATGGTACTATCATTACCTTATGGTATCTATACCCCAGTCTCGGACCAATCGGAACACCACTTATTTTTACCACTTTGCCCTTCCTTATTAGGAACCAAATGAGGGAAAAGTGTCAAAGTTATGCCATTGAATTTTTAGCTCGCGGGCTTCCTATGGTACTTCTATGACCTTAAGGTATGTATTCTTAGCCCCGGGCCGAACGTAGCAACTCTTATTTTTACCATTTTACCATTCCTTAATAGAAAACCAATTAAGGGAAAAGTGGCAAAGTTATGAGGTTGGAGTTTTTTGCTCACGGGTTTCCTTTGGTACTACCATGACCTTATGGTATGTATGCCACAACCCCGGGCCAATCGGAGCAACTCTTATTTTTACCATTTTGCCCTAGCCTAGTAAAAACGAATTGCGGGAAAAGTGGCAAAGTTATGAGGTTAGTGTTTTTCGCTCACGAGCTTCCTATGGTACTTCCATGACCTTATGGTATGTATGCCAAACCCCGGGCTAAACGGTGCAACTCTTACTTTTACCACTTTGCCCTTGCTTAATGGAAAACCAATTGAGGGGAAAGTGGCAAAGTTATGATGTTGGAGTTTTTTGCTCATGGGCATCCTATCGTATACCATAACCTTACAATATGTATGCCCCAACACCGAAACAATCGGAGCACATCTAATTTTTTCCACTTTGCCGTTGCTTTGTAGAAAACCAATTGAGAGAAAAGTGGCCAAGTTATGAGGTTAGAGTTCTTCGCTCGTGGGCTTCCTTTGGTACTACCATGACTTTATGGTATGAATGCCCCAACCCCAGACCAATCAGAGCATGTCTTATTTTTACCGTTTTCCCCTTGCTTTGTAAAAAACAAACTGAGTTAAAAGCGGCAATATTATGAGGCTCGAGTTTTTCGCTCGCAGGCTTCCTATGGAACTACCATGACCTTATGTTAAATATGCTCCAACCCCGGCCCAATCGGAGCAGTACTTAGTTTTACCACTTTGCCCTTGCATTGTAGAAAACCAATTGAGGGAAAAGTGACAGAGTTATGAGGTTGGAGTTTTTTGCTCGGAGGCTTCCTATTTTTCTACCATTACCTTATCGTAAGTATGCCTCAATGCCGGGCCGATCGAGTCACCACTTATTTTTTCCACTTTGCCCTTGGTTAGTAGAAAACCAATTGAGGGAAAGTGGCAAAGTTATGAGGTTGGAGTTTTTCATTCGCGGGCTACCTATGGTACAAGCAAGACTATTGTATGTATGCCGAACCCTGGGCCAAACGGAGCACCTCTTATCATTATCACTTTGCCCTTGCTTAATACAAAACTAATTGAGGGAAAAGTGACAAAGTTATTAGGTTGGAGTTTTTTGCTCGCGGGTTTCTAATAGTACTACCATCAAATTATAGTATATATGCCCCAACCCCGGACCAATCGGAGCGCCTCTAATTTTTACCACTTTGACCTTGCTTACTGGGAACCAATTGAAGGAAAAATGGCAGAGTTATGACGTTGGAGTTTTTCGCTAGCGAGTCTCCTTTGGTGCTCCCATGAACCTATGGTATGTATGCCCCAACACCGGACCAATCAGAGCTCATCTTTTTTTTACCACTTTGCCATTACTTTGTAGAAAACAAACTGAGGGAAAAGTGCCAAAGTTACGAGGATGGAGTTTTTTGCTCGCAGGCTTCCTATGGAACTACCATGACCTTATGTTAGGTATGCCCCAACCCCGGCCCAATCGGAGCACCACTTATTTTTACCACTTTGCGCCTGCTGTGTTGTAAACGAATTGAGGAAAAAGTGACAAAGTTATGAGGTTGGTGTTTTTCGCTTGCAGGCTTGCTACGGTACAACCAAGTGCCCCGACACCAGACCAATCAGAGCACCTTTATTTTTAGCACATTGCCCTTACTTACTAGGAAGCAATTGAGGGAAAAGTAGGAAAGTTATGTCGTTGAGTTTCTCACTTGCGAGCTTCCTTTGGTACGACCAAGACCTTATGGTGTATGTATTCCTAGCCCCGAGCCAAATGGAGGAACTCTTATTGTTACCACTTTACCATTGCTTAATAGAAAACCAATTGAGGTAAAAGTGGCAATGTTATGAGGTTGGAGTGTTTTGCTTGCACGTTACCTATGGTACTACCATGACCTTACGATATGTACGCCCCAACCCCGGGCACATCAGGGCAACGCTTATTTTTACCTCTTTGCCCTAGCTTAGTAGAAACGAATTGCAAGTAAAGTGGTAAACTTATGAAGTTGGAGTTTTTCTCTCTCGAGCTTCCTATGGTACTTCATGACCTTATGGTATGTATGCCGAACCTCGGGCCAAACGAAGCAACTCTTATTTTTTCCACTTTGCCCAAGCTTAGTAGAAACAAATTGTGGGAAAAGTGGCAAAGTTATGAGATTAGAGTTTTTCGCTCGTGAGCTTCCTACGGTACCCTCATGACCTTATGGTATGTATGCCGAATCTCTAGCCAAACGGAGCAACTCTTAGTTTTACCACTTTGCCCTTACTCAATAGAAAACCGGTAGAAGGAGAAAAGTGGCAAAGTTATGACGTTGTACTTTTTCGCACGCGGGTTTCCAATGGTACTACCATGAACTTGTACGTATGCCCCAACCCCGGACCAATCAGAGCACGTCTTATTTGTACCACTTTGTCCTTACTGTGTAGAAAACCAATTCAGGAAAAAGTGACAAAGTTATGTGGTTGGAGTTTTTCACTCGCGGGCTTCCGACGGTACTACCATGACCATCACCTTATGGTATGTATGCCCCAACACCGGAACAATTGGAGCACCTCTTATTTTTTTCACTTTGCCCTTCCTTACTAGAAACCAATTGCGGGAAAAGTGGCAAAGTTATGACATTGGAGTTTTTCGCTCGCGGGCATTCTCTGATACTACCGCGACCTTATGTTATGTATGCCCCAAGCTCGGACCAATCAGGCAACGTCTTATTTTTACCACTTTATCCTTACTTACTAGGAACCAATTGAAGGAAAAGTGGCAAAGTTATGAGTTGGAGTTTTTCCTAAGCGGGTTTTCTTTGGTACTCCCTGGAACCTATGGTATGTACCCTGGACCAATTAGAGCACATCTTTTTTTTACCACTTTGCCCTAGCTTTGTGGAAATCCAACTGAGGGAAAAGTGGCAAAGTTATGAGGTTGGAGTTTTTCGCTCACGTGCTTCCTATCGATTTACAATGACCTTATATTAGGTATGCCCCAACCCAGGCCCAATCGGAGCACCACTTATTTTTACCAGTTTGTGCCTGCTGTGTTGTAAACAAAATGAGGAAAAAGTGACAAAGTTATGAGGTTAGTGTTTTTTGCTGGGCTTCCTATGGTACAACCATGTGCCCTAACACGGGACCAATCGGAGCGCCTTTATTTTTAGCACATTGCCCTTGCTTACTAGGAAGCAATTGAGGGAAAAGTGGGAAAGTCATGCCATTGAGTTTTCACTCGCGGGGTTCCTTTGGTACTATCAAGACCTTATGGTATGTATTCCTAGCCCCGGGTCAAACAGAGCAACTCT
This sequence comes from Juglans microcarpa x Juglans regia, assembly GCF_004785595.1. Taxonomy (NCBI): domain Eukaryota; kingdom Viridiplantae; phylum Streptophyta; class Magnoliopsida; order Fagales; family Juglandaceae; genus Juglans; species Juglans microcarpa x Juglans regia. The sequence goes on along the minus strand of NC_054603.1, from coordinate 22,666,494 downwards.
TATTATTACCACTTTACCATTGCCTAATAGAAAACCAATTGAGGTAAAAGTGGCAAAGTTATGAGGTTGGAGTTTTTTGCTTGCATGTTACCTATGGTACTACCATGACCTTACAATTTGTACGCCCTAACCCCAAGCACATCGGGGCAACTCTTATTTTTACCATTTTGCCCTAGCATAGTAGAAATGAATTGAGAGTAAAGTGGCAAAGTTATGAGGTTGTAGTTTTTCGCTAGCAAGCTTCCTATGGTACTACCATGACCTTATGGTATGTATGTCAAACCTCGGGCCGAACAAAACAACTCTTATTTTTTTCACTTTGCCTTAGCTTAGTAGAAACGAATTGTGGGAAAGGTGGCAAAGTTATGAGGTTGGAATTTTTCGCTCGCAGGCTTCCTATGGAACTACCATGACCTTATGTTAAATATGCTCCAACCCCGGCCCAATTGGAGCAGCACTTAGTTTTACCACTTTGCCCTTGCATTGTAGAAAACTAATTGAGGGAAAAGTGACAGAGTTATGAGGTTGGAGTTTTTTGCTCGGAGGCTTCCTATTTTTCTACCATTACCTTATCGTAAGTATGCCTCATTGCCGGGCCAATCGAGTCACCACTTATTTTTTTCCACTTTGCCCGTGGTTAGTAGAAAACCAATTTAGGGGAAAGTGGCAAAGTTATGAGGTTGGAGTTTTTCATTCGCGGGCTACCTATGGTACAAGCAAGACTATTGTATGTATGCCGAACCCTGGGCCAAACGGAGCACCTCTTATTATTACCACTTTGCCCTTGCTTAATACAAAACTAATTGAGGGAAAAGTGACAAAGTTATTAGGTTGGAGTTTTTTGCTCGCGGGTTTCTAATAGTACTACCATCAAATTATAGTATATATGCCCCAACCCCGGACCAATCTGAGCGCCTCTAATTTTTACCACTTTGCCCTTGCTTATTGGGAACCAATTGAAGGAAAAATGGCAGAGTTATGATGTTGGAGTTTTTCGCTAGCGGGTCTCCTTTGGTGCTCCCATGAACCTATGGTACGTATGCCCCAACACCGGACCAATCAGAGCTCATCTTTTTTTTACCACTTTGCCCTTACTTTGTAGAAAACAAACTGAAGGAAAAGTGCCAAAGTTACGAGGATGGAGTTTTTTGCTCGCAGGCTTTCTATAGAACTACCATGACCTTATGTTAGGTATGCCCCAACCCCGGCCCAATCGGAGCACCACTTATTTTTACCACTTTGCGCCTGCAGTGTTGTAAACGAAATGAGGAAAAAGTGACAAAGTTATGAGGTTGGAGTTTTTCGCTCGCAGGCTTGCTATGGTACAACCAAGTGCCCCAACACCGGACCAATCAGAGCACCTTTATTTTTAGCACATTGCCCTTACTTACTAGGAAGCAATTGAGGGAAAAGTAGGAAAGTTATGTCGTTGAGTTTCTCACTTGCGAGCTTCCTTTGGTACGACCAATACCTTATGGTGTATGTATTCCTAGCCCCGAGCCAAATGGAGGAACTCTTATTATTACCACTTTACCATTGCTTAATAGAAAACCAATTGAGGTAAAAGTGGCAATGTTATGAGGTTGGAGTGTTTTGCTTGCACGTTACCTATGGTACTACCATGACCTTACGATATGTACGCCCCAACCCCGGGCACATCAGGGCAACGCTTATTTTTACCTCTTTGCCCTAGCTTAGTAGAAACGAATTGCAAGTAAAGTGGTAAACTTATGAAGTTGGAGTTTTTCTCTCTCGAGCTTCCTATGGTACTTCATGACCTTATGGTATGTATGCCGAACCTCGGGCCAAACGAAGCAACTCTTATTTTTCCCACTTTGCCCAAGCTTAGTAGAAACAAATTGTGGGAAAAGTGGCAAAGTTATGAGATTGGAGTTTTTCGCTCGTGAGCTTCCTACGGTACCCTCATGACCTTATGGTATGTATGCCGAATCTCTGGTCAAACGGAGCAACTCTTATTTTTACTACTTTGCCCTTACTCAATAGAAAACCGGTAGAAGGAGAAAAGTGGCAAAGTTATGACGTTGTACTTTTTCGCACGCGGGTTTCCAATGGTACTACCATGAACTTGTACGTATGCCCCAACCTCGGACCAATCAGAGCACGTCTTATTTGTACCACTTTGTCCTTACTGTGTAGAAAACCAATTCAGGAAAAAGTGACAAAGTTATGTGGTTGGAGTTTTTCACTCGCGGGCTTCCGACGGTACTACCGTGACCATGACCTTATGGTATGTATGCCCCAACACCGGAACAATTGGAGCACCTCTTATTTTTTTCACTTTGCCCTTCCTTACTAGAAACCAATTGCGGGAAAAGTGGCAAAGTTATGACATTGGAGTTTTTCGCTCGCGGGCATTCTTTGATACTACTGCGACCTTATGTTATGTATGCCCCAAGCTCGGACCAATTAGGCAACGTCTTATTTTTACCACTTTATCCTTACTTACTAGGAACCTATTGAAGGAAAAGTGGCAAAGTTATGAGTTGGAGTTTTTCCTAAGCGGGTTTTCTTTGGTACTCCCTGGAACCTATGGTATGTACCCTGGACCAATTAGAGCACATCTTTTTTTTACCACTTTGCCCTAGTTTTGTGGAAATCCAACTGAGGGAAAAGTGGCAAAGTTATGAGGTTGGAGTTTTTCGCTCACGTGCTTCCTATCGATCTACAATGACCTTATATTAGGTATGCCCCAACCCAGGCCCAATCGGAGCACCACTTATTTTTACCAGTTTGTGCCTGCTGTGTTGTAAACAAAATGCGGAAAAAGTGACAAAGTTATGAGGTTAGTGTTTTTTGCTGGGCTTCCTATGGTACAACCATGTGCCCTAACACTGGACCAATCGGAGCGCCTTTATTTTTAGCACATTGCCCTTGCTTACTAGGAAGCAATTGAGGGAAAAGTGGGAAAGTCATGCCATTGAGTTTTCACTCGCGGGGTTCCTTTGGTACTATCAAGACCTTATGGTATGTATTCCTAGCCCCGGGTCAAACAGAGCAACTCTTATTATTACCACTTTACCATTGCCTAATAGAAAACCAATTGAGGTAAAAGTGGCAAATTTATGAGGTTGGAGTTTTTTGCTTGCATGTTACCTATGGTACTACCATGACCTTACGATTTGTACGCCCCAACCCTAGGCACATCGGGGCAACTCTTATTTTTACCATTTTGCCCTAGCATAGTAGAAATGAATTGCGAGTAAAGTGGCAAAGTTATGAGGTTGTAGTTTTTCGCTAGCAAGCTTCCTATGGTACTACCATGACCTTATGGTATGTATGTCGAACCTCAGGCCAAACAAAACAACTCTTATTTTTTCCACTTTGCCTTAGCTTAGTAGAAACGAATTGTGGGAAAGGTGGCAAAGTTATGAGGTTGGAATTTTTCGCTCGCGAGCTTCCTACAGTACTCTCATGACCTTATGGTATGTATGCCGAACCTCGGGCCAAACAGAACAACTCTTATTTTCACCAGTTTGCCCTTGCTTAATAGAAAACCAGTTGAAGGAAAAGTAGCAAAGTTAGGACGTTGGACTTTTTCGCACGCTGGTATCCTTTGGTACAACCATGAACTTGTATGTATGCTCCAACCCCGGACCAATCAGAGCACGTCTTATTTTTATCACTTTGTCCTTGCTTTGTAGAAAACCTATTCAGGGAAAAGTGGCAAAGTTATGAGGATGGAGTTTTTCGCTCGCGAGCTTCCGACGGTACTACCATGACCACATGGTATGTATGCTCCAACACCGGAGCAATCAGAGCACCTCTTATTTTTTCTAATTTGCCCTTCCGTACTAGAAACCAATTGAGGGAAAAGTGGCAAAGTTATGGCATTGGAGTTTTTCACTCGCGGGCTTCCTATGGTACTACCATGACCTATGGTATGTAAGCCCCGACCCCGGACCAATCAGGCAACATCTTATTTTTATCACTTTGCCCTTGCTTACTTGGAACCAATTGAAGGAAAAAGTGGCTAACTTATGACGTTGGAGTTTTTCACTAGTGTGTTTCCTTTGGTACTCCCATGAACCTATGGTATATATGCCCCAATCTTGGACCAATCAGAGCACATGTTTTTTTTACCACTTTGCCATTGCTTTGTAGAAATCCAACTAAGGGAAAAGTGGCAAAGTTATGAGGCTGGAGTTTTTCGCTCACGGGCTTCCTATGGAATTACCATGACCTTATGTTAGGTATGCCCCAACCCTGGCTCAATTGGAGCACCACTTATTTTTACTACTTTGTGCCTGTAGTGTTGTAAACCAATTGGGGGAAAAGTGACAAAGTTATGAGGTTGGTGTTTTTCGCTCGCGGGCTTCCTGTGGTACAACCATGTGCACCAACACCGGACCAATCGGAGCACCTTTATTTTTAGCACATTGCCCTTGCTTACTAGGAAGCAATTGAGGAAAAAGTGGGAAAGTTATGCCATTGAGTTTTTCACTTGCGGGCTTCCTTTGGTACTACCAAGACCTTATGGTATGTATTCTTAGCCCGGGGCCAAACGGAGCAACTCTTATTATTACCACTTTACAATTGCTTAATAGAAAACCAATTGAGGTAAAAGTGACAAAGTTATGAGGTTGGAGTTTTTTGCTTGCTCGCTACTTATAGTACTATCATGACCTTACAATATGTATGCCTTAACCCTGGGGACATCTGGGCAACTTTTATTTTTACCACTTTGCCCTAACTTAGTAGAAACGAATTGCGAGTAAAGTGGCAAAGTTATGAGGTTGGAGTTTTTCGCTCTCGAGCTTCCTATGGAACTTCCATGAGCTTAGGGTATTTATGCCGAACCTCGGGCCAAACGAAGCAACTCTTATTTTTTCCACTTTGCCCTAGCTTAGTAGAAACGAATTGCGGGAAAAGTGGCAAAGTTATGAGGTTGCAGTTTTTCGCTCGTGAGCTTCCTATGGTACTGTCATGACCTTATGGTATGTATGCCGAACCTCGGGCCAAACGGAGCAACTCTTATTTTGACCACTTTGACCTTGCTTAATAGAAAACCGCTATAAGGAAAAGTGGCAAAGTTATGACGTTGGACTTTTTCGCATGCGGGTTTCCAATGGTACTACCATGAACTTGTACGTATGCCCCAACCCCAGACCAATCAGAGCACGTCTTATTTTTACCACTTTTCCCTTGCTTTGTAGAAAACCAATTCTAGGAAAAGTGGCAAAGTTAGGAGGTTGGTGTTTTTCGCTCGCGGGCTTCCGACTGTACTACCATGACCTTATGGTATGTATGCCCCAATACCGGAACAATCGGGGCACCTCTTATTTTTTCCACTTTGTCATTCCTTACTAGAAACTAATTGAGGGAAAACTGGCAAAGTTATGACGTTGGAATTTTTCGCTCGCGGGCTTCCTATGGTACTACCACAACCATATGGTATGTATGCCCAAAGCCCGGACGAATCTGGCAACGTCTTATTTTTACCACTTTACCCTTGCTTACTAGGAACCAATTGAAGGAGAAGTGGCAAAGTTATGATATTGGAGTTTTTCGCTAGCAGGTTTCCTTTGGTACTCCCATGAACCTATGAGGTTGGAGCTTTTTACTCGCAGGCTTTCTATGTTACTACCATGACCTTATGATATGTACGCCCCAACCCCGGACAAATCGAGACAACTCTTATTTTTACCACTTTGCCCTACCTTAGTAGAAATGAATTAAGGTTAAAGTGACAAAGTTACGAGGTTGGCGTTTTTCATTCGTGAGCTTTCTATGGTACTTCCTTGACCTTATGGTATGTATGCCAAACCTCGGGCCAAACAGAGCAACTCTTATTTTTTCCAGTTTGCCCTAGCTTAGTAGAAACAAATTACGGGAAAAGTGGCAAAGTTATGAGATTGGAGTTTTTTGCTCGTGAGCTTCCTATGGTACTTCCATGACATTAGGTTTTGTACGCCGAACCTCGGGCCAAACCGAGCAACTCTTATTTTTACCACTTTGCCCTTTCTTAATAGAAAACCAATTGAAGGAAAAGTGGCAAGGTTATGATGTTCGAATTTTTCACTCGCGGGTTTCCTATGGTACTACCATGAACTTGTACGTATGCCCCAACCCCAGACCAATCAGAGCACGTCTTATTTTTACCACTTTGCCATTGCTTTGTAGAAAACCAATTCAGCGAAAAGTGGTAAAATTATTAGGTTGAAGTTTTTCGCTCGCGGGATCCTATGGTACTACCATAACCTAATGGTTTGTATGCGCCAACACTGGAACAATCGAAGCACATCTTATTTTTACCACTTTGCCCTTGCATACTAGATACAAATTGAGGGAAAAGTGGCAAAATTATGAGGTTGGAGTTTTTGGCTCACGGGCTTCCTATGGAACTACCATGACCTTATGTTAGGTATGCCCCAAGTTTGGCCCAATCGGAGCACCACTTATTTTTACCACTTTGCCATTGCCTTGTAGAAAATCAATTGGGGGAAAAGTGACAAAGTTATGAGGTTGGAGTTTCTCACTCGGAGGCTTCCTATGGTTCTACCATTACCTTCTTGTAAGCATGCCCCAATGCCAGGCCAATCGAGTCGCCTCTTATTTTTTCCACTTTACCCTCGCTTAGTGGAAAACCAACTGAGGGGAAAGTGACAAAGTTATGAGGTTGGAGTTTTTCGCTCACGGGATTCTAACGGTACTACCATGACCTTATGTCATGTAATCCCCAACACTGGAACAATCGAGCACCTCTTACTTTTTTCCACTTTGCCCTTCGTTATTAGAAACCAATTGAGAGAAAAGTGGCAAAGTTATGATGTTGGAGTTTTTCACTCACGAGCTTCCTATGGTACTACCATGACCTCATGGTATGTATGCCCCAAGCTCGGACCAATCAGGCAACGTCTTATTTTTACCACTTTACTCTTGCTTATAGGGAACCAATTTGATGGGAACCAAGATCCCACGGGTTCATATCACAATTGAAGGAAAAGTGGCAAAGTTATGACGCTGGATTTTTTCGCTAGCGGGTTTCCTTTGGTACTCCCATGAACGTACCGTATGTATGTCCCAACCCAGGACCAATCAGAGCACATCTTTTATTTACCACTTTGCCCTCACTTTGTAGAAAACCAACAAAGGAAAAAGTGGCAAAGTTATGAGGTTGGAGTTTTTCGCTCGCAGGCTTCCTATGTAACTACCATGACCTTCGGTTTGGTATGCCCCAACCTCGGCCCATTCAGAGCACTACTTATTTTTACCACTTTGCACCTGCTGTGTAGTAAACCAATTGAGGGAAAAGTGGCAAAGTTATGAGGTTAGAGTTTTTCACTTGCGGGTTTCCTATGGTACAACCATGTGCCCCAACACCAGACCAATCGGAGCACCTTTATTTTTAGCACTTTGCCCTTGCTTACTAGGAAGCAATTGAGGGAAAAGTGGGAAAGTTATGTCATTGAGTTTTTGGCTCGCAGGCTTAATATGGTACTTTCATGACCTTATAGTATGTATGCCGAACCTCGGGCCAAAAGGAGCAACTCTTATTTTTACCACTTTGCCCTTTCTTAGTAGAAAACCAATTGAGGGAAAAGTGGCAAGGTTATTAGGTTGGAGTTTTTCACTCGCAATTTTCCTATGGTGCTACCATGAACTTATGGTATGTATGTCCCAACCCCAGACCAATCAGAGCACGTCTTATTTTTACCACTATGCCCTTGCTTTGTAGAAAACCAATTGAGGGAAAAGTGGCAGAGTTATTTGGTTAGAGTTTTTCGCTTGCAGGTTTCCAATGGTACTACCATCACCTTATGGTATGTACACCGTAACCTCAGTCCAATCATTTTTTACCACTTGCCCTTGCTTTGTAGAAAATCGATTGGGGGAAAAGTGGCAAAGTGACAAGGTTGGAGTTTTTTGCTAGCGGGCTTCTTATGGTACTACTATGACCTTTTGGTATGTATGCACCAATCCTGGACCAATCAGAGCACCTTTATTTTTACCACTTTGCCCTTGCTTACTCGGAACCAATTGAGGGAAAAGTGGGAAAGTTATGCCATTGAGTTTTTCTCTCGCGGGCCACCTATGGTACTACGAAGACCTTATGGTATGTATTCATAGCCCCGGGCAAAACAGGGCAACTCGTATTTTTACCATTTTACCATTGCTTAATAGAAAACCAATTGAGGGAAAAGTGGCAAAGTTATGAGGTTGGAGTTTTTCGCTTGCTGGCTTCCTTTGGTACTACCATGCACTTATGGTATGTATGCCCCAACCCCTGGTCAACCGGGACAACTCTTATTTTTAGCACTTTGCCCTAGCTTAGTAGAAATGAATTGCAGGAAATGTGGCAAAGTTATGAGGTTGGATTTTTTCGCTCACAAGCTTCCTATGGTACTTCCATGACCTTATAGTATGTATGCCGAACCTCGGCAGAGCAACTCTTATTTTTACTGCTTTGCCCTTACTTAATAGAAAACCAATTGAAGGAAATGTGGCAAAGTTATGACGTTGGAGTTTTTTCGCTTGCGGGTTCCTATGGTACTACAATGAACTTGTATGTATGCCCCAACCCCGGACCAATCAGTGCACGTCTTATCTTTACTAGTTTGCCCTTGCCTTGTTGATGGGAACCAAGATGAGCCTAGTTTTAAAGATTCTTTGCAACTTCCGGATGGGCCAAGAAGATCAAAGAGACAATGCAAGGATTGATGCAATCCACTTGGGATGAGTTTAGCAAGAGCCCAACATTCATGATGGGGGCCAAGAAGATTAAAGAGACAATGCAAGGATTGATGCAATCCACTTGGGACGAGTTTAGTAAGAGCCCAACATTCATGATGGGCTTGAAGGATGAAGTTCTAGTTTTCATTCATTTGATAAGCTATAGAAGAGGGTAACAACATGACTTAAAGGCTTTGGACACTTGAAGGCTTTCAACTTGTTTGATTTATTTAAAGGACTTATTTATTAGTTTAGAATAATTGAGTTTATTATGGGAAGAACCTAAGGGGGGCCTATGCCCAGGAAAGTTATTATTTTATTGAACTAGGTTTAGGGTTTTACTGTAGCAAGTACTGTAGCGCGCAACAGTAGCTGTGTCACTGTTCATCAAGGGCATTTTTGGGAAAAGTGGCTTTATTTTGGCTAGGGTTTAATTAGGTTTTACTTTAAATACTCTTTGTTGCCTCATGTTAAGAAATTTATAAAATTTGATGAATTTATTCATTGTGAGTTGAGTTTTACTCTTCTTATTTTTAATTGAACTTTTGAATTTATCAAAGGTAAATCACAACCTCTGTGGCATTCCTCCTCTGTGAACCCATTTTATAACTTTCCCAACATGCCCTTGCATAGGCCTCCCTTAGGTTCTTCCCATAATAAACTCAATTATTCTAAACTAATAAAATAAGTTCTTTAAATGAATCAAACAAGTTGAAAGCCTTCAAGTATCCAAAGCTTTTAAGTTATGTTGTTGCCCTCTTCTATAGCTTATCAAATGAATGAAAATTGGATCTTCATCCTTCAAGCCCATCATGAATGTTGGGCTCAGTTCTTAAAATGAGTTCTCATCGGGTCTACATTTTCCATCCATTGACTTGATTTTGACTTTCTTGGAGAGTTTTTAAATTGACTGTGGGTTCAAGGGATTTCATTTCCAAGGGTTCATATCATTTGTTGGAAACCAATTCAGGGAAAGGTGGCAAAGTTATGAGGTTAAAGTTTTTCGCTCGTGGGCTTCCTATGGTAAGACCATGACCTTATGATATGTATGCCCCAACACCGAAACAATCGGAGGACGTCTATTTTTTATCACTTTGCCCTTGCATACTAGAAACCAATTGAGGGAAAAGTGGCCAAGTTATCAGTTTGTAGTTTTTCGCTTGCGGTCTTCCTATGGAACTACCATGACTTTATGGTATGTACGCCCCAGCCCCGGGTCAATCGGAGCAAGTCTTATTTTTGCCACTTTGCCCTTGCTTAGTAGAAATGAATTGCGAGAAAACTGGCAAAGTTTTGAGGTTGGAGTTTTTCGCATATCGGCTTTCTATGGTACTTCCATGACCTTATGGTATGTATACCGAACTCAGGGCCAAACGGAGCAACTCTTAGTTTTTCCACTTTGCCGTTGCTTAATAGAAAACCAATTGAGGGAAAAGTGGTAAAGTTTTTAGGTTGGAGTTTTTCGCTCACAGTTTTCCTATGGTACTAGTTACTACCATGAACTTATGGTATGTATGCTCCATCCCCGGACCAATCAGAGCACGCCCTATTTTTACCACTTTGCCCTTGCTTTGTAGAAAATCAATTGAGGGAAAAGTGGCAAAGTTGTGAGGTTAGAGTTTTTCACTCGTGGGCTCCCTATGGTGCTACCATGACCTTATGGTATGTACACCCCAACCCCGGGTCAACCGGGGCAACTCTTATTTTTACCATTTTGCCCTAGCTTAGTAGAAATGAATTACGGGAAATGTGGCAAAGTTATGAGGTTGGATTTTTTCGCTCGCAAGCTTCCTATGGTACTTCCATGACCTTATGGTATGTATGCCGAACCTCAGGCCAATCAGAGCAACTCTTATTTTTTCCACTTTGCCCTCACTTAATAGAAAACCAATTGAAGGAAAAGTGGCAAAGTTATGACGTTGGAGTTTTTCACTTGCAGGTTCCAATGGTACTACCATGAACTTGTATGTATGCCCCAACCCCGGACCAATTAGAGCACGTCTTATTTTTACCACTTTGCTCTTGATTTGTAGAAAACCAATTCAGGGAAAGGTGGCAAAGTTATGAGGTTGAAGTTTTTCACTCGTGGGCCTCCTATGGTACTAGTATGACCTTATGGTATGTATGCCCCGACACCGAACAATCGGAGGACGTCAATTTTTTACCACTTTGCCCTTGCATAGTGGAAACCAATTGAGGGAAAAGTGGCCAAGTTATGAGGTTGTAGTTTTTCACTTGCGGTCTTCCTATGGAACTACCATGACTTTATGGTATGTATGCCCCAGCCCCGGGTCAATCGGAGCAACTCTTATTTTTGCCACTTTGCCCTTGCTTAGTAGAAACGAATTGCAGGAAAACTGGCAAAGTTTTGAGGTTGGAGTTTTTCGCATATCGACTTCCTATGGTACTTCCATGACTGTAATGCCTGTCCTTGCGGTGAGACTTTTTATAAAATATTTTTATAAAGGACGATGGGAATTACCGTTCCATTTAAAACTTTTTACTTGCATACCTAGGGTGCAAGACTCTACGTTTATAAAATAAAATGTGCTTTGAGAATAAAAGAGGTTTACAGTGGAAAACATTAATCTTACAATAAAATGTCTCTCGTACAATTAAACTCATGCCTAGACTTCCGTGCTCTCCCCCATGGGCAGTGTCCATCCTGGTCATTCGGTTCCTGTGAGGGGAGGGACATGCATAAAAACTAAAATGAGTCGATGACTCGTAAGCATTACTTCATACAGTTAAAATATAACAACATAGGTTTTCATTCATGCATTCATCATTCATACATACTATACGTACATGCGTGCATGCATACGTGCGTTCATTTGAAAACATCACTGGACGGGGTCTTCTTTTAAAAATGGGCTTTCTTTTCGTAAACGTTCTCTCGTCAGTGCCTTCATTTCTTCAAGAGTGCATGCATTCATTGTAACAGCCCACAAGACATTCACTGGTAGAATTTCTTTTGACCTTAGGAACCTCGTGAAAACCCATACGTTTTTACGAATCGACTAATCGCTCAGGTTTTAGTCTGTCATCATAATCAGTGTTATCACTCACTATGGTGCTAGATTTATAAGTTTAATTATTTGAGTTAGTTAGAAGTGTCAGAATGCATTATGGTCTACGCCATTAGACTCAGGTGATTATTTAGGATTTTATGGTGCAATAACTCATTTTCATAATTTTGGACGAAACGACTGTTCGAAATTGTGAAATTATTTTTAGGGACACTTTGTGGTTGAATTTCGGTAAACGATTTTCATTATAGGTTAATATAAATATTTAGAATTTTTCAATACTAAGTTTTTATACAATTTTTTTGGAGTGAATAGTAACTTCGATAAGTGCACCCAGTGCAATGTTTTTAAAATCACAGTGTGGAATGTCCAAATTAGGTTAGAGAAGTTTTATTTGGACACTTGACAAGATCTTAGCCACACATAGTGCATGGTATTAGACACTTGGCACAAAGAGAAACCTTTATATAGATTTGTGAAGAAAATCAAGGTGTGAGATTATGCCACCTAAGCAAAACCTTGTTTCATCTGTTCAACCAAATTGTGCCAGACCAAAGACGGTTTCAACTCTAGCAAAACCCTAAATAGTTGGAATCCAATTGAAACCCCAAAAACTTGATTGAAACCAAAACCCTAAACGTTTTTCCCAAACCCTAAGTTGGCCTTCAAACCATTTTTAATCTGATTTCTAGATTTGTGTTTAATCACTTGATTAAATCACTTCCACATGCTATTAATTAATCAAATTATTGTCATGACCTCATTATCCAACCTTTTAAACCTTAGAAATTTGATTGGGCCAAGAAAAATTGGTTTTGGGCTTGTTAGCATCTCAAACCATAACCAAACCCCATTTAAACTCCAAATTGAAGCCCACTTGGTTAGGGCCCACCAAGGCCCACGAAATTGGCCACCTTGGAAAAGCTTCTTGGAGAAGTTTCCTCCCCCACATGGCAGACCATCCACTGCCATTGGCTGCACCCAATAGTGCCTTGATGTGAAGGAGAAATCCACTCCATCAACCTCCATCTCTCACAGCTGCTGCAGGCAGTCCATGCCTCTCACTATTCTCCACTTTATGTCACATAGCCAACTCCAATCAAGGGTCTTCCAAACCCATAACTTCCCCTTCCAGGAGTCTAAAGTCGTGCAAGACACACTTCTTTCCTTTTTATCACTTCTTTCCCCGTTCTTAGAGAGAAACCCAAAAGCGCTCTTTCGGGCAGATTTCTGTATATTTTTGCATGGCCATTTTTGACCTTTTGTATGTGTTTTCTCACGATGAAACCTCATAAAAGTTGTTCTTCTTTGAGTCTAGTTTCGGTGGATATCTTATTAGTCTCAATACATTCTCATTTGGTCGGTCAAAAATATTTTTAACCAGAGAAAGGTCATTCTGGGCGTGAAACTGGAGAGTATGATATGTTTTGGAATTTTTAACCAAGCGAATGGACATATCTTGGTCCAAAAATTTTATGGAGTGTTGTTAACATGTGTTTATGAATGTGCATTGAGGTTTTATTGCATGACTAAAGCTTTTGATGATAGATTTCCTTAGATTTAGAAACTTGAAAACTGGAAGTGAGAAAACAGTTTTTGTTTGGTGAAAGTTTGAATATTTCGTAGTATAATCTTATTCCAAAGGCTTTGATATTTTTATATGATGATCCTAAGCCTCTAATATACATGTTAGTATGTTATTTCGAAGATATTTAGTATTAGTTTTAAAGATATAATTTTTCTATGTAAGAGGATTTCGGTTTGGCCTAAGATTTGATGTTTTTGGGTTAGATCCATGTTTTGTTGAATTTTAGCCATGTGATTTTAAGTTTGATGGTTGGATCTTCTTTTGGACACATTGTTAGACCATGTGATGTTTTAGTTTGAAGATCAGATGTCTTTAAGCTATGGATCAAGAGATTGATCAAATGTAGTTGAGAGAAAAGTTTCTGTTTTGGACTATGTTTAAAACCAAAAACTCCAAGTGTTGTTTTGTGATTTTTGATGACTTTTGTTTGATGATTTAAAGCATGGTTAATCGTAGAATGATGTTATGAATATGTTAGAGGTAAGATTTGATTTTTTTGGAATTCTTGGAGATTTTTTATTAAGGTCAAAACTTGTGATTTAAGGGTTTGATTTTTGTTAAAAAGTTTGGGTCTTTTTACAAAAAGTTTGGTGTTGAATATATTTTTCTTACTGGATATTCTAAGTGTGTTTTTTTAAACTTAGGATAGGAAGATCTTTGTTACAAAATTTTGGTTTAATCATGAGTTTTGAATTTTGAAAGAATTGAACCAAAATCAAGAGAAATGACCTATGTAGGTTTCGGCAATAGTGAGTTTTCCATAGTTGTGAATGGTTTTAAATTTTTCTAAGTTGATATTTGAGTTTAGGACAAAATTTATATGAGGAATATAAATTTTGGTAATTTTTGGAGTTAGGATGTGAAATCCTTAAGTTAGGGGTAAAATAGTCATTTTCCCATATGTAGAAGGTAAAATGGTAATTTTACTCTAAGTTGCCTCTTTTTCACATTTCTAATTGTTAGTAATTAATTTTTAACTTTTAGAATACCCTCTTACAGTTTCTCGTGTTTCGCACTTATTCTTGTAGAATGCGACTATCGAGGTAAGTTAGCTTTTAACTTACTATCAATTTAATGTGTATGAGTGATAAGTAAGGGAACTAAAGTTTATGTATGCATGTTATCATATGTGCCATGCCAAGTCATTACATATTTATCTATTACTCAAAATTTATTCTGTCACGAATTATTCATCTGTTGCACAAGATATTCTGTCATGTATTTCTATACATTGCTGTGCATTGCAAGTATGTCATGTTAAGTTAAGTATGCTATCTGTTACATGTATTTCATGTCACGTAATATTCACTGTCACATGTTATGCCATGTTACGGAATATTATCTGTTATATGTTATGTCATGTTACGAAATAATGTCTGTTATATGTATGCCATGTTGTAAAATATTTTCTGTTACAAGTAAGTCTCAAAGTATGTCATGTATGTCATCTTACGTTCACGTCACGTTACGCTACATCAGGACTTCTGTCTTTCCGTGTTCATGTCATCCCGTCTTGAATACAGTTTGTGTATCTCGAGAACAGTCTTGTTAAATTATTCAAGTCAATCACGACCTTACGTGCTAGGATAGGGTAATATCCTAGTGGAACTCCTTTGTTCACGTTGGAGTGTCTAAATAGGTGTGAAATTCTCTGAGTTGACGAAGTATAGTCAACAGGTTGCGAATGGGGCCTAACTAGCTGGTCACCAGAGCACGCCAGGCACTAACGCCGATGGAGCCACTTTACTTTACGTATGTCCATAGCAAGTGTGGCACAAACAAATCATGGGGCCACAACAACTGTGGAGCATGATGTATGGGGCCACAACAATTGTGGAGCATACACTACGTGAGACACAACAATTGTGACACGTAGAATACGTGGGGCCACAGCAATTGTGGAGTGCGTATTAACGCACTTATAGCTGGTATAGACACCTGTGTTGTGATGCGGTAATCGGCAGGGACACACGGCTCAATGGTAACCGTGTAGCACCCGTATGGTCACTCTATTCATTAAGTCTACTGAGCAAGATTCCAAGTTTATGTATTTCACGTTCAAGATATGTTTCACGTTATGTTATGTTCAAGTTTACATTCATGTCAAGTTTCAAATTTATGTCATGTCAAGCAAAGTTTCAATTCCAGTTCAAGTTATGTCAGCTCATGCCATGTTATGTCAAGTCACGTTGTGCTTATTATTTCATGCCATATTATGTCAAGTCATATTATGCTTATTATTTCATGTCATGTTATGTCAAGTTATGTTATGTTTACTATTAACTTTGATTGTGCATTCATGCATTTATTGTCATGCATGCATCATTAACCTGTGTGAAGGTTTTTTGTTAACTTGCTGAGATTGTAATCAAATCTCACTGTGGTAGTCCCAACTACCATTCCCCCCGAATGGTAGATCTTGTTACAGGATCTAAAGGAGAACCGGGGATCGACCAACTTGAAACGGTCGACTAAGCGACAGTGCGACTTATTAGATGTAGTTGCCCTAGATTACTACTTGTATTTTGTGGAGTTCAATCTCTAGTACTCTTTTGTTCACAATCATTTTGGACTAGTGTTGTGATCTCAGTTGTTAGTATGTCTTTATGTATGAAGTATGTTTTAAGTATTTGAGATATTATAAGTTTGGTGCATAGTATTGCCAAAAGAAAAAAAAAATTATCCGCTGTGAATATTGCATAATGCTAGATGCATGTTAGGAACATTGCATCTTATATGTCATGAAGGGGCAGGTAACCTTGTGTTGCATGTCCCGATGCTTCAGATGTCCGTCCGATCCCAAGCGAAATCTGTGGGCGTCACATTCATGCGTTCATGCATTCATCCATACTTTCTTATCACTTTCATCGGCCAGTACATACTATTACGCCCCGTGTGTTGGTGTTAGCAGCCTTCCTTTGGACCCGGACTCTGTCCGTGGCCACGGGTTAGAAATCCCTTTTCAGTCAAGGGGCAGCACTGGGTGCACTTCCAGTATTACTTACCCGGCATTGCAATCTGCCCATTCATTGGTACCCTTTGCATTCATTCATGTGGCTGTTACGTATCTTCTTACAGTTCATGCTTTTACGTCTTTCTTTGCTTTTCATTCATTCATTCATGTCAGCACTAAAGAGCTGGAGCTTTCATTCTTTTCTTTTCTTTCATTTAAGAGTCATTTCATGAGAAAACATTCCTTTTCATGAGAAAACATCATTTCATGAGGAAAACATCGTTTGGGGCGTAATCCCAAAAATCGTCTTTCCTCTTTCAGTTCATTTTAGCTCTATCCTTCATTTAACAGTTCGTTTATGGAAAACGTCATTTAAAAACATACATGATCTTAAACGTCAGCTTTCATGGCATCCATAAGCATCACCTTGAACGTCGTCTTTCATGGCATGCCTGAGTATCACCTCATGGCATATATGAAAGCGTCGGTTTGTATGATCCTTAAAAGCATCCGTTTTCATTTCTTTCGTGCAGTTCATGGATTTTCTTAGAAAATACATACAATAGATACAGCATATAGTCATCCATTCACATGCATGCAATTAATACTTTCGTTGCGTAAAAAGGGGCTGCCAAGGAGGGTCGTACATACGTATACATTTTAACACTTTTCATTTTCTTTCGTAAAATATTTTTCTTGTCTTTTCGTAAAGCATCGTACAGAAAAGCATTTCATTTTCATTTTTTCATATTTTAGAAGACTCTAGAAGAGTATGAACGTAACACTTACCTGGACTCCATGCTACTTGCATATCATGCAGTCCATTCATGTGCGTGTCAGATGGCAACCTACATGCATAGACATAACCTTAACGTCATTCTTTATCTAATGCATAAGCAACTTAAACTAGAAATAGAGCTACGCATCACTTGGAACACTCTCTTTCTATCCCGTGCTCTTACGTGTAATTTACTATGCTAACCTTCGAGGACCACTTATGGTCACCACATCTTCCAACTCAAGGTCTTGCCTCGAGTGCTCATCCACTAAAGTGAACCCATGATTCACCTTAGAATTAAGACACTAAGACATTTGTTTTACTCTTCTTACTAACCACATTCGACGCATGATTTCGACCGATGAAATCACGCATCGCAATCCTAAATAATACACCCATCACTACCTCAATGCACCTTAGCCCATATTAAATCTCCATTCCCATCCATACAAGCCACACGGCTCTAAGCCAACTCTGAGGCTTAAGCACCGTGTAACCGCATTAAGGACTGATTACCCATTACATATGGTGAATCCGCCTGACACATGTGTCTAACCAGATTACACATGTACCTTACCCCTTTATCACCTAAGATCAGCATATAACATGTTGATCACCTACTCGTAGGGACAGGAGCCATACTCCGATACCAACCTTCTCTTAACCCGGCTAGCATGACTCTTCATGCTACCTGTCCATTTTGACAGTTGATCCCAACACTTAACACGATAAGACTTCGTTCACTACTACGCCTTATGTCACGTCATATAGCTCGAGACTACACCCAAGCTACACCTAGACCTTGTCACGTCACCTGATATCCCGCTACGTCATTTCTACGCCAACTTCTAACTCATCACAAGTACTGTTCCTCACGTATTCTTGTCACATCGTGACATCTCGTCACGTTCCTGCTATACCTTTAACGCCCTGATTCCGAAGGTCTGGAGAGTTAGCTCTTAATACTTAATATCAACTTAAATAACACAACGGTAAAATCCAGAAAATTTCATAAAATATTAATCCATTTAATCAATCCAAATATCTAAGTTCCTCCATGGAGACAATAAGGAAATTCTCAATAACATAAATTAGAAATTCTCCAAAAACTCAAAAATATCCTTAATTCATCAAATCAAAATACTCGAAAAATAAATCAGTTTACTAACTACGACTCTCAAATAAGCACTTGCACCCTCAGACACTTATTCCACTACGATCATCACACCTTACTAAAACTTCCTACTTTTATTCTCCAGCTGAACCATCAGAATGATTTGAAAAATATAATGAGATAAGGGGTGAATTATCAACAACTCAGTAAGCAGATGACATATACTAGTGTGTAAACATGAGCATTTACAGAGTTCAGAATGCAGAAAAAAATATTTTCTTTCAGAATGCAGAATCAAAATATTGTTTTCAAAATGCAGTGTCAGAACATGTTATAAAAAATATCAGAGTGAAAGTTCGAAAATATTCATAATCAAAATCCCTTTGGCATAGTATAAACTGAAACATCGCATCTTATCTTATCATATTAGAACAAATACCATGTTTTACCCCCGTGGTAGGATTGTGCAAACCCTGGTAGCTAACGGAGCAGAAACAGAATGTGAATCTTCCCCTTATTCATTCTTGGAGCCGCGAGTGTGCACCAGAAACAGGAAAGGTAGTACCAACACGAACAGATGCCACAGTTTTACACCCCTGTTAAGGTCAGAACAAAACAGAAACAGAAACAGAATGTTATGCCAGAGGTTTTCAGAAAACACATCAGATCGTATCAGAGTACAGAAAATCTTTAGAAAAGAACAAAATCATATCACAAAACATAATTTATGCACAAAATTTCATATTCACTTCCTTTTTCAAAGTTCAGAAACAGAATGTCAAAAATAAGCCAATGTCTACACTAGTCATGACAGAAAATAATTTCTTCTTAAACAGAATCTCATGAGTAATGCAGAACAAATAACTGAGGTAGTTCAAATTTATTTTCATAATCAAATATGTATATTTTTCAAAAATAATCTCAGCTCATTTTATTTTAATGCAAAGTCTGGCATAGGAACCTCGCTTACCTGGACTTTTTAGCTTTTTCAAAATTTTTCTCAAAATGTCGAACAATAATTAATCGTCACCTATAAAATAATCACGTAATTCTCGTAAATTTCCAATTAATCACACATTTCGATACTTAATCTTAAGCTTCTAAAATAACCTATTTTAATCCTTCAATACCTAAAATTCCTCATAACCTTAACATACCATCATTTTCTAAAACTATCAATATTCACTTAATCGAATTCGTATTGAAGAAGAAAATTTATCGAATAAGTATTACGATAATTATAGAACACAATAAAAATTAATATTCAAAATATCTAAAATACCAACAATATTTTATAAATAAAAAGAATACATTGGTTACTAAAATTTTCATAAAATAAGTCATGAAAAAACTCATCTCTTAAGAAAAATAGGTTTACTTCATTTAACTAACAATATTATCAAAATACAATATAATATTTATTGAAACTTAAAGCAAAATCCCATTTAAATATAAACCCAAAAAAGAACTTCTCACCCAAAAACATTAGGTTAAAACTATCTTATATATATATATATATATTATATAATTAGGTTAACACTAGTAAGTACCTTATATATATATACGTATGTATATATACGTATATATATATATATACATACGTATATATATATATATATATATAAATACACCTTAAGAAGAAAACTAGCGATGAACATACACATATTAATAATAGAAGTGCAGCGGTGGCAGGGACTCACCGAGATGGTATTGTGCGACGGCGCAGTGTGCGATGGGAAATGGTGAAGTCGGCGGAGCACTGAGAGAGAAAAAGCAATATGGTGAGGGAAACAGATAGTGAGGGAGAGACGGAGAATGAGGGAACGGAAACTCAACCCAAAGGAGGAGCTGCGTATGGTGCGGAGATGAAGATGGTTGTCTCGGCAGTGCCAAAAGTGTGGGAAGGACTTGTGCAAAGAGCTGGGAGATGGACAGTGGCAACGTCAGCGGCTGGGTGGTAAAGACGAACTCACGGTGGCTGAAACAAAGTGCTCTGTTTTTGGGAGATAAAACAGAGGATTTTGACTTGGTAGAAGGGGTGGGTTGTTGTTTCCTGTGGTTGTGGAACGCGGTTCTGGTGGTTGGTCTTGGCGGATGCTTACGAGTGGTGGATGAACTGGACAACAACTATGTGGAGGTGCTAGGGTGGCGTGGCAATGCACGGTGCGGGCTTCGTGTCAGCACGGGTTGTGTCGATCTCGTATGGGGGGCAGCATGAATTCAGGTCGATGCACGGTGGAGATGGGTTAGTTGATCAGAGGCCTACGAGGCGTGCACTCGTGGCGGTAGTAAGGACGACGGAGGGCTGGGCTTTTGTGAGGTGACTCTCGGTATGGAAGTGCATGAAACAAAGGGGATGGAGGCTGGGGCTTGCGATTCTAAGGTGGTGTGGCAGCAAGTGTTTGGGTAGTTTCTAATAGCATAGGATAACATATGTGTGTCTATATATATGTGAGGTGAAAACCCTAGAGATATGAGGGGGAGACGTGCGTGAGGAGAGAGCTGAAAACCAAGTAGTCTGCCTGCAGCTAGAGAATTTCCAAGAACTGGTCAATGTGACTTCGATAGCAGAAGTGGAACTACAAAGACTAATCGCTCAGGCCCAAGCGGATCAGAAAAGTGGATTGCCTTATTCTCTTGGAGGAAGTATGGAGAAAAAGAAGGTCCCCGCTACTTTGAACAAAGGAAAAGGCGCCATAGTCGGGAACCCAGCACCTATCACTCCACCACCTTGTCGACAATGTGGAAAAAGGCACAACAAAGAGTGTCGACTAGCTATGGGAGCTTGCTTCAGATGTGGTCAGACCAGCCACATGATCCGAAATTGTCCTTAGAACTCGCTTGGAGGAGTAGTAACATTAGATGGTAGAGTAAAAACCCCTGTGAAGGCTAAGGTCTATGCCATTACACCGGGAGTAGTAGACCTGGAAGCCGACGTGACAACAGACGCGAGAGTGATTACTGGTAAGGTTAAATTGAAGCAACACCTAGTTTGTGCTTTGTTTGATTTGAGAGCATTGGAATCCTTTGTCTCTGTTAGTTGTGTGAAACGATGTGAGCTAGATGTAGAATCTTTGTCTCAGAGAGCTCTGGTAGCCATTCCAGACGAAAAAATAGTTGGATGCACATGGGTAGGTAGTTAAGAATCATCCATTGGAACTTGCGGGTCTACCTTTGGCCACCGACTTGATTGTTTTCCACCTAATTGAATTCGATATGATCTTAGGCATGGATTGTTTGTCAAAGCATTACGCTAAGATAGACTGCCGAGGAAGAGAAATGGTCTTCGACTTACCTGCAAAGGACATGATCTATTATATGGGAGAGAAGTTGTTTGGTTAGATCCATCAATTGTAACAGCAGGACAAGTCAAGAAGTGCTTAACAAGCTGAGCTATTGCCTAGCTTGTAATAATGACAAATGCGACGGAGGAACCTAAAGGAGCTCATCCTAGGGTTTCAAGAAGTTATTGTAGCTGCAACACTATTCATCCAGGGACATTTTGGGTAAAATGGGTCTTATTTTGGCCTAGGGTTAATTGGGGTTTATGTATTTAAATACCATTTAGCCGTCCAACACAAGCTCTCTTTAGACAATATTAAATTTTCACTGTGAGTTGAGTTGATTATGCCCAAACTAGTACACTTATAGTATAGTTCAGGGTGTTGATCCACAAGAAGTCTAAAGAAAGATAACAAGATGCAAGCTTAAAAGAAAAAATCTGATATGAACCAGTGTGAATGAAATCCCTTAAACCCACAATCAATTTTAAAACTCACCCAAGAAAACCAAAATTAAGTCAATGGATGGAGAACCTAGACCCATTGAGAACTCATTTCAAAAACCTAGATTATATTAAAATCTAGACCCGTTGAAGAACCTATCTCAAGAACCCAGATTATAAGGAGGAACGCCACAAAGGTTGTGATTTACCTCTGATAAGTTCAAAAGTTTAATCAGGAACAAGAGGAGTAAATTCAACTTACAATGAATAAATTCTTCAAATTTCATAAATTTCTTAACATGGGGCTACAAATAGTATTTAAAGCAAAACCAAATTAAAACCCTAGCTAAAATAAATCCTTTTCTTCAAAAAATGCCCCTGAGTGAATAGTATCGCATCTACAGTAACTTCTTGAAACCCTAGTTCAACAAAATAATCACTTTTCCAACATGCCCTTGAATAGGTGCCCCCCTTAAGTCCTTCCCATAATAAACCCAATTATTTTAAACTAATAAAATAATTCCTTTAAATAAATTAAACAAGTTGAAAGCCTTCAAGTGTTCAAAGCCTTTAAGTCATATTGTTACCCTCTTCCATAGCTTGTATCAAATGAATCAAAATTGGATCTTCATACTTCAAGCCCATCTTGCATGTTCGACACTTGAGTCTCTACATCACAAAGCACCACATCTTGGTATTTTTCAATTGAAAAAGAAACTAGCACTTGCTTATTTATCCTAACTTCCCTACAATTACTCAACCACTACAACTTGTATGGTCTAGGATGTTTCAAGGTAGGTAAATTCAATTTCTCAACTAAAGTACTGCCAGCTAAATTTATACGACTCCTCCCATCAATGATCATACTGCATACCTTATTGTTGATGTGGCATCTAGTATGAAAAATGTTCTCGCTTTGCTGCTCTGTATCATCCATCTTAATTTGTATTTTGAGTGCATGCCTGGCAACAAGAGAATTACCATACTCTTCATTCTCATATTCATTTTCAACACTAGACTCACGTCGCCTCCTATCTCTCCTGCCATGTAGATTTCTAATTACCGCATCTTGATGATCCATCAAATCCATCACTTTACCCAACACCAAGTTCAACCGTTCAAACTGTTGTTGCATGACTGTCAATACAAAAGATGAGTTATCCGTTATCCTTTTTGGTGATGAGTCACTCCTATGAGACATCATAATGTGCTACACAAAAAGAATGTCAGTGGAAAATCTCACACACTCCCTTACGTTTTTACACTTGAATAATGGCACTCCACTCGTGTTTCACTCTTAATTGACTTTTTCCCGATAATAGTCTCACACTCTCTTGCTTTTTACCTCAATAGTTTTTTTGCTCAAGTTCTTTAAGATCTATTCGAACTAAATCAAGACAATACAATATTGTATTATTCCAACCAATAATATGGATCTAAGAAACAAGAACAAGAAACAAGGAATGAATAAAATGACACGAGACTCAATGAATTTATACTAGGGAAAGAGTAATTATAAAATAAGATATAAACTAGAAAGATGTATTCAGCCCCTATGATGATAACGTTCAATCAACAAATGTATTTCTTTCTCTTTGTTGTAACTATGTAGCAACCTTTGAATATGCTACATTTTCATTTCTTCTTCTTCTTCTCTTTTTTTTTTTTGGGGGAATTTTCTTTTCTTTCATTTTCCTTTATTTTATTTTCTTTTATTTTCTTTTCCTTTCCCTTTCTTTTCTTTTCTTTTCTTTTCCTTTCTTTTCCTTTCTTTTCTCTAATTCAATCATAAACAACAATATTCAATTGTGATAATCAAGCAATTGAATTCAAATAACACAAGAATTGACAATGAAGTAGAAGAGAATCCATAGGAATGCAATCCGTTCAAATGAAATCCCTTAAACCCATAATCAATTTGAAAACTCACCCAAGAAAGTCAAAATCAAGTCAATGGATGGAGAATCTAGACCCGTTGAAAACTCGTTTCAAGAATCCAAATTATATTAAAATCTAGACCTGTTAAAGAACCTGTCTCAAGAACCCAGATTACAAGGAGGAAGGCCACAAAGGTTGT
Organism: Juglans microcarpa x Juglans regia; assembly: GCF_004785595.1. Classification (NCBI taxonomy): domain Eukaryota; kingdom Viridiplantae; phylum Streptophyta; class Magnoliopsida; order Fagales; family Juglandaceae; genus Juglans; species Juglans microcarpa x Juglans regia. The sequence continues at coordinate 22,642,540 of NC_054603.1, read as the reverse complement.
GTTTTACTTCTGATAAGTTCAAAAGTTTAATCAAGAACAAGAGAAGCAGGTTGTGATTTACTTCTGATAAGTTCAAAAGTTTAATCAAGAACAAAAGAAGCAAACTCAACTCACAATGAATAAATTCTTCAAATTTCATAAACGTCTTAACATGAGGTACAAAGAGTATTTAAAGCACCCAATTAAAACTCTAGCCAAAATAGATCTCCATCTTCCAAAAATGCCCCTAAGTGAACAGTGTCGCGTCTACAGTACGGCTACAGTAACTTGTTGAAACCCTAGTTCAACAAAATAATCACTTTCCCAACATGCCCTTGAATAGGCACCCCCTTTAAGTCTTTCTCATAATAAACCCAATTATTCTAAACTAATAAAATAATTTCTTTAAATGAATTAAATAAGTTGAAAGACTTCAAGTGCTCAAAGCCTTTAAATCATGTTGTTGCCTTCTTCCATAGCTTGTACCAAACGAATCAAAACTGGATCTTCATCCTTTAAGCCCATCTTGCTTGTTCAGCTCTTGCTAGACTCGTCCCAAGTGGATTGCACCAATCCTTACATTGCTTCCTTGATATTCTTAGCTCTTGATCTTTAAGACTATGCTCACCTTGGTTCGCATCAAGATCAAATTATAATGTGACAAGAATTTGAAAAAGCCCGAGTATTGGATCAGGTTGATGGAAGCCCAAAGCTTTACTTGCCTTCTTATCCGTGCCCTAATCTCATTTTAATTATGTACTTTAGGTAGCGTCTTGTTGTGTTTCTTCTGACTCCCTATGGATCGATATCTTGAACTATACTATAACACTGCATACTAGATTGGACGTATTCAAATTTTGGCGTCGTTGCTGGGGAGACGGTGGAAGAATCAGTACAAATAATTTATTTCTGCATTTTGTAAAGGTAGTAACTTCGTTCTCTCTCTTGGCTTGCTGCATTTTTTTTCCTTTCTTTTCATAGTATTTTTAGTTTTTAGTATTTTGTTACCTTGCATGCACAAATATAGAGATACCTTTAATAGATTTGCTTGTAGGCCTGTGCTAGAATGATAATCAAATTTTGTAAATCCAAATACTCTTAGGTACACCATGGAGACGCACTATCTCCTTAAAAAACGAGTCAGCTGTGTTTGTGGCATCATCTATTTTATGGCATGGAATGAAATGTGTCATTTTACTAAATCTATCCACAACCACAAAATAGAATCTCTACCCCTTTTTGTCCTAGGCAGCCCAAAACAAAGTCCATAGATATGTCTACCCATGGCTCGCTAGGAATGAGTAAGGGTGTATACAACCTATGTGGCAAAACCTTAGATATGGCATTTCTACATGTAATGCACCTGTCACAAATGCGATTCACATCTCTCTTCATCTTAGGCCAAAAGAATTGTTCATGCAAAATGTCTAAAGTTTTCTTGACATCAAAATGTCCCATTAATCCCCCACCATGTGCCTCACGCACTAAGAACTCATGCATAGAACAACTTGGCACACAAAGTTTGCTTTCTTTAAACAAATAACCATCATGCGTGTAAAACTTACCAAATGCTGCCTTATCACATGCCATATACACACCAAAAAAGTCAGCATCATCAGCTTATATGTCTTTCACATATTCAAACCCAAGCATTTTAGCACTCATAGAAGTAAGAAGTACATACCTTCGGGATAAACCATCAACAACAATGTTCTCTTTACCTTGCTTGTAACGGATGACATATGGAAAGGTTCAATGTATTCCAACCATCTAGCATGCCTTCTATTCAACTTACCTTGACCCTTGAGATGCTTCAATGATTCATGATCGGTGTGGATTTAAAATTCCTTAGGCCACAGGTAGTGCAGCCAAGTCTCTAATGCACGAACAAGAGTGTAAAGCTCTTTGTTAGAAGTAGGATATTTCAGGGACGCCCCACTTAGCTTCTGACTGAAGAAGGCTATGGGCTGCCTATTCTGCATCAAACGGCTCCAAACGTTATTCCTGAGGAATCACATTTAATCTCAAAAGTTTTGTTACGATCAGGTAATGCTAACACAGGTGCAGAGCATAACCTTTCTTTTATAGTGGCAAAAACATTCTCTTGATCAGCCCTTCAATGAAACCCAATATTTTTTTTAATTACCTCAATGAGTGGTGCAGCAATGGTGCTAAAGTCTCTAACAAAGTGCCGATAAAAGCTAGCTAAGCCATAAAAGCTTATTACCTCAGTGATGCTCTTTGGCGTTGGCTACTCCTTGATGGTCTTGACTTTCTCTTCATCCACCTCAATACCTTTTGTACTAACAACATAACCAAGAAAAACCACTTTGTCCATGCGAAAGGTACATTTCTTAAAATTAGCATACAAATTTTCACATTTCAACCCATCAAACACATATCTCAAATTCTTAATATGTTCATTTAAGTCTTTGTTGTACACTAGGATATCATCAAAGTACACAACTACAAACTTGCCGATGAACGCACGTAGAAAATGATGCATTAATCTCATGAAAGTACTAGGCGCATTTGCAAGTCCAAATAGCATAACCAACCATTCATAAAGTCCATACTTAGTCTTAAAAGCAGTTTTTCATTCATCATCCTCGTTCATTCTAATTTGATGGTACCCACTTTTAAGATCAATTTTACTGAAAATACATAAGCCATGCGATTCATCAAGCATATAATCTAATCTAGGAATGGGATGGCGATACTTTATCCTAATATTATTGACTGCCCGACAATCAACGCACATCCTCCACGTCACAACCTTCTTTCAACTTGCCTCTAAAGCTCCTTTGTCTCTTCTGGATTACTCCTATAGGTTGGTCGATTTTGAATAGCAACTTCGGGCACAAAATCAATCTGATGCTCAATGCCACTAATAGGTGGCAACTCATTTGGCATCTCTTCTGGGAATACATCCTCAAACTCCTACAACAAAGAAGCAACCAAACTAGGAAGAGACTAGTTAGTTTCAACAAGATTAAAATAAGACTCTTTATTGGCAAGAAAAATCATAGGGCGATCTGCCAAGAAAACCCTCTTAACCTTACTCTCTCTTGCATAGAAACTCACTTTTGTCTTTTATTTTCTCTCTGCAAACTCCTTCTTTTTCACTCTTTCTTTTTTGCTCATTTTCACTCTCACTCTTTTTATTTTTTTATTTTTTGCTCAATCTCTTTTTCACTTTCTTTTTTCATCACGCTCATTTTCACTTTTTCTTTTTTTATCACTCTCATTTTTACTCTTTCTTTTTTGAGCAACCTCACTTTAAAGTTTCAGTTGGTCCTCATGGACCTATCTTGGAGTTAAAGGAACAAGCTTGATTGTTTTGCCCTCCTTTTAAAAAATGTACATGTTCTTAAACCCATCATGTGTCACCCTCCTATCATACTGCCACGGCCTCCCCAGTAAAATATGGCCAGCATGCATAGGCACAACATCACAAATTACCTCATCCTAATACTTCCCAATTGAAAAAGTAACTAACACTTGTCTATCCACCCTAACCTCCACACAATCATTCAACTACTACAATTTGTATGGTCTAGAGTGTTTTAAGGTTAGTAAATTCAATTTCTCAAAGTAGTGCTAGCGACATGAGTACAACTCCCCTATCAATGATTATACTACATACCTTGTTGTTGACGTGGTATCTAGTATGAAAAATATTCTCTCTCTTTTACTCTGCATTATCCACCTTAATGTGTGTATTGAGAGTATGCCTGGCTATAAGAGACTCACCTGTCACGGGATATTCCACTCCATCATCATCACTAGCATCAACCAACTCGGGCATCTCATCACTGTCATCCTCACTCTCAGTCATCACCTCCCCATTATCACGCATAATCACCACCCACTTGTTTGGACATTAAGAAGTGGTATGTCCTGAACCCAGACACTTAAAGCTTTTAATATCAAATGATACCAAATGATATGAACCCGTGGGAATGGAATCCCTTAAACCTACAATCAATTTGAAAACACACCCAAGAGAGCCAAAACTCAAGTCAATAGATGGAGAATCTAGACCCGTTAAATAACCTGTCTCAAGAACCAAAATTACAAGGAGGAATGCCGCAAAGGTTGTGCTTTACCTTTGATAAGTTCAAAAGTTCAATCAAGAACAAGAGGAGTAAACTCAACTCACAATAAAAATTAAATATTGTCTAAAGAGAACTTGTGTTGGACAGCTACAAGGTATTTAAACACCTAAACCCCAATTAACCCTAGGCAAAACAAGGTATTTTTTACCCAAAATGCCCCTGAATGAATAGTGTCATGGCTACAGTAACTCCTTGAAAGCCTAGTTCAACAAAATAAAATATATGTGGACCAAGCATCCTCAAGCCCGATTATTCTAAACTAACTCCTATAACTAATAAAATAAATCTTTTAAATGATTTAAACAAATTGAAAGCCTTCAATAACAATAAGCCCAAACAATAACTCTAAGTCATGTCTTCCATAGCTTGTATCAAGTGGATCAAAACTGGTTCTCCTTCTTTCAAGCCCATCTTGAGTGTTGAGCTCTTGCTAGTTTCATCCGAAGTAGATTGCACCAATCCTTGCATTGCTTCCTTGATCTTCTTGGCTCTTGATCTTGTAATTGGCCCATATGGAACTTGTAAAGGATACTTAAGACTAGGCCCACCTTGGTTCTCATGGGTCAATTACAAGATCAAGAGCTAAGAAGACCTTGTAGCCGTCCAACACAAGCTCTCTTTTGACAATATTGAATTTTCATTATAAGTTAAGTTTACTCATCTTCTTCTTGATTGAACTTTTGAACTTATTAGAGATAAATCACAACCTTTGTAGCATTCCTCCTTGTAATATGGTTTCTTGAGACAAGTTCTTCAATGGGTCTAGATTTTAAAATAATCTAGGTTCTTTAAATGAGTTCTCAACGAGTCTAGATTCTCTATCCATTGACTTGAATTTTGGCTTTCTTGAGTGAGTTTTTAAATTGATTGTGAGTTTAAGGGATTCCATTCCCACGGTTTCATATCACTACATGTCACATGTATTTCGGGTTGTGCATTTTTTAAAAAGAAAAGAAGGAAAATGATTTTGTCACAACCCCAAATGCTAGGGATGGAGGAATATTCTAGTGGAACTCATATGTGCACTCTAGAGTGCTTAAATTGGAGTGGTAACCCCTGAGTTGACGAAGAACAATCAATAGACTTCGAATGGGTCCTTCTTAAAGGATTTTGGAGTGAAGTAGCACCTAATGCTAGTGGGTACACCACATTCAAATTACAGTGAATACAAATTGTGAACTGCCGTGTTATTATGAACTTCGACCTACTCACACCTGGGGAAGAGGGCCTATGTGATATGGTAACTAGTAAGGAGCCGACGGTGCGTAAGGGAGCCGTGAGATGTCCACTCACATTTTATATGGTTTAAATGGCTGAGAGTGAGTAAGATGATTTGTAAACGGTATCTTTACATAACTGTTTTTGTTTTCGTTACAAGAATAGTTGGGTTATGCCTTCGAAAAGAATACAAGAGTGAAACAAGTTTTTGGGTGATGAGAACCAAGGTGGGCCTAGTTTTAAAGATCCTTTGCAACTTCCAGATGGGCCAATTATAAAGTCAAGAGCCAAGAAAATCAAGGAGGCAATGCAATGATTGATGCAATCCACTTGGGACGAATTTAGTAAGAGCCCAACGTTCAAGATGGGCTTGAAAGATGAAGATACAGTTTTGATTCATTTGATAAGCTATGGAAGAGGGCAATGACAAGACTTAAAGGCTTTGGGCTCTTGAAGGGTTTCAACTTGTTTAATTCATTTAAATGACTTATTTTTTTAGTTTAGAATTATTGGGTTTAATTATGAGAAGGACTTAAGGGGGCTCTATTCAAGGGCATATTGGAAAATTTATTATTTTGTTGAACTAGGGTTTTAAGAAGTACTGTAGTGAACTAAGGTTTCAAAAGTACTGTAGCAAAGTTACTATAGTGCCGTACTGTAGCCACGACACTATTCACTCAGGGGTATTTTTGAAAGTTGGGATTTTATTTTGGCTAGGGTTTTAATTAGGTTTTGGTTTAAATACTCTTTGTTGCCTCATTTTAAGAAGTGTTATGAAATTTGATGAATTTATTCATTGTGAGTTGAGTTTTATTCCTCTTGTTCTTGATTGAACTTTTGAACTTATCAATGGTAAATCACAACTTTTGTGGCGTTCCTCCTTTGTAATATGGGTTCTTGAGACGGGTTTTTCAATGGGTCTAAATTTTAATATAATCTAGGTTCTTGAAACGAGTTCTCTTCGGGTCAAGATTCTCCATCCATTTGACTTGATTTTGGCTTTCTTGTGTGAATTTTCAAATTGATTGTGGGTTCTAGGGATTTCATTCCCGCGGGTTCATATCATTGGGTCAAGTTCATGTCCATGCATGTCATACTCATGGATTGACTCTACATGCTTATGTTATCCTCTTGTATGTTTTTATTTAACTTACTGAGATTTTTCGAAATCTCATTATTATAGTTTCCATCTCCATTCCCCCTGGAATGGTAAAAGCTGTAAAAATATCCCAAGACTCTGCCTAAGATGGATGAGTTGCCCAACCTCATCGAGGATGAGTTTACCCTTGAGGCCCAATTTTATTTTGTTATTTCTGGTTTAAAGGCTACCTCTCTCTTCCTTAGGGAGATCCATGATATCCTAATCAAGGATTAGACGCCGCAATGGCCACCCGAGCTTGAGGAAGCTCTCACTCTAGAGAACCAGATGGACTACGTGACTAACTATATAATACAGGCATGGGAGTACACGATTGAAGCCCAAGAGGTTGCTTAAAGTTTGGAGATACAACAATTAGGACCCTATGCCCCATAAGAGAATAGCTTCTTTTGATGTATGGTGGGTTTGTAGGAAACTAAACACTAAGGGTTGTGGTTTAAAACCCCTCTTTTGTATTGGGAGATTCTGAACAAATATTTTTGGGATTTCTTAGTTATTTTATATTGGTACCATGCATTATTTGCTCTAATCTTTACTTAGACTCAAACTTTTTCCGCTGCGATTATTGCGTACTGTTAGAAACATGTTAGGTGCATTGCATGTTATTTTTCATGAACAGGGTTGTAGAGTCTTGAGTTACATGTCCTGACGCTTTAGTTTTCATCAAATCTCAATTGGGGTCTGGGGGGCGTAACAATATGTTTTGGGCATATAGTACACATTGTATTGCACAAAGAATAAAATTATCTGCTACAAATATTACATATTCTTAGATGCATACTAGGTGAACTGCATCTTATCTATCATGAACATGGGTATATATGTAATGCCCCAATAGAAGACCCAAACCACATGACCTATACTCTAAAATGACTAGTCAATGATATAATTGGAGCCCCATTGGAACCTTATAAAGAGCAAGAACTTCTCATTCCTAAGCAATGTGGGGATCCCATACACCACCTACACTTATCCATAACATATGGGGTATCACAATCTACCCCCCTTAAATTCTTGACGTCCTCATCGGACCTATCCATTGTAGGTGGCACAGCTCAAGTCCCACATTTCTGGTTGGGATAGGCTCTGATACCATTTGTAACGCCCCAATAGAAGGCCCAAACCACATTACCTATACTCTAAAAAGACTAGTCAATGATACAATTGGAGCCCCATTGAAATCTTATAAAGAGCAAGAACTTCTCCTTCTCAAGCAATGTAGGATCTCATACACCACCTACCCTTATCTATAACATATGGGGTATTACAATATAACCTTGTGTTCCATGTCCCAACGCTTCCAGCTCTGTCAAATCCCAATTAGGGGTTGAGGGCATCATAGAGGTCAGACCAGCCTTGTAAAATGTTGGACAAGTTTTGTGAGTTATTGTAACACCCCATTCCCGTAAGATAGGAGTGTCACGTATTTTTCATAAAATAAACTCGGCAAGAGATCTCATATTTCATAAATGAAATTAGAATTTATTTTGTAGAAAAATGTCTAATAAAATGTCTTCTAAAAAATATTAAATGAATAGACTGAATAAATTTATGTCATAAAAGTAAATTTTATTCTAAAAAGTCTGAAACTAAAATCAATTGCTCCTTCTAATCCTGGCCTGCCTGTTCGTATTCATCATCCTCACCTGAGTGGTTAAAAACATGAAAACAAACTAAAATGAGTCGAACATTCAGCAAGAAATCCATCACAATATAAACATAAGGTTTTCATAAAAGTTTTCATGCTGAGAGTTTAAATTCATGACTGTTCATACTGATGCTTATGCTATGCATGATTGATTTATCTGAATTAACTAACTAATTTATCTGATTTAACTGATTTATCTGACCTAACTAATTTATCTGACTGGCCAACACAATTAACCCTGTGTGCGAGGTTTTGCACCGGCCCCACGTCCCGCAGCTGTTAGGGGAGCCGTTGTTAGTATTCTGGTATACTGTGGTGGACCACGCTTGAGCCCGTGGCTTGCACATCCACCCTGAAACTGAACTACATTGGTACCATGGATCTGAATGACCATCTAATTAACTGATCTTATCTTATATTATTTTGCACTTGAATTTAAGATAGCTTATGTGTCTTATACACATGAGATGCATGACATAATACATACATAATTATAATTTCTGAATTTGAACATGATGCGGAATGACATGATCGTAAGCTATGCTGGATGACATGTTTGCATATGGCATAAGTGATACATAAATAATGGTTGTCAATGAACTGGCTTAAATAATACTTAGATATAAGCTGAACTGTAATGATCCTAATTTGTGATCAAATTATTTACCTTGCTGTGCTTCTTCTTAAATCTCACTTCGTAACTCGTCATCTACACCCAATATTAACTATCATTAAATCTGTCTAGGAACAATATGTACTAATAGCCTATTTAATTAAATTCATAATCCAAAAGATAGTCAAATAAATATTTGTTTAACACCATAATCGATAAATCCTGATATTTTAAATTACTTACATACTAATAACATATTATAATTTAGTAGAATACTTGGGCTATTTTAAAATAAGTCATAAAAATCCCAATTCTTAAAATAAGCTTCCTTTCTTAACATAATTTTCAATCTTATAAGAAATCTAATAAATATCATTTAAATATTCTTAACATATTTCTTAATTTTTTTTCTATTTAAAATATAACATACTAATTTTATGAAAAAAATCTGACTAAATAGACAAAGGAAATATTAACTAAAATATTAGGCTCAACAGTATACTTTAAAATATATTTCAAATTCTTTAAACACTTTCTTATAAAAATGAGCTTATGACTAATATATTTATTTAATAAAATTAAACTCAAAGTCAAATATTAAACTCAACTTCAAATAACGTAAATATCATATACTTAAGTGCAAGGTTATAAAAGTAATTATACTTAAAATAGGTTATAAAAGTAATAATATATGTAATATTATTAACATCTATTCGTAGTAAACCAACAACCTAAAAACACAATTTATAATGTGAAGAGAACAGAAGCTCGGGGGGCAGGCGTGCAATACAGGGGCTCACCGAGAGAGAGGCTGAGGTGCGGCGATTCTGGGTGGCTGGAGGGGGTCACGACGACGCAGCTAGAGGTTCCTTATGGTGGTGCGACACTGAGAGAGGGAGAGAGAGCTGTCGGCAGAGCTTATTGATAGGAGTAGCACGTGGCTGAGCTGGGTGGCTGACGGTCGTGTGCTTACCGAGAGGGAATGGGTGCGACGAGGTTGGGCTGGTCGGCTCTTTTGTGGTGGCTGGGAGGTGGTTCGATGTCCCTTGAGGTGGTTGGCGATGGCAGCACAAGTACACGGCCACAGAGCCACTGCCGTTGTCTTCTGTGGTAGCTGGCGACACCACTTGGACTGGCTGTGTCAAGGTGCTTGTCTATGGGTGCAAGAGGCCACAACATGGTGTACGTGATAGTGCTTGGAGGTAGGTCTTCATGGTCATGCATGGTCTGGGCAGTGGAGTTGCCGCAGTGGTTATGGTTCCGTCATCAACTTTTGGTTGCTGCTGTCAGTGCTCTATTGTGGAGTGTAAACAGGGCTGAGACGTGGGGGAAGGTTTGTTGAGTGAGTTTTCCTTCTCTGTCTTTACTGTGTAATTTTGGTTCGAAGTGTGGGTTTGTTGATGGAAATATTGTGAGGAGGAAGAGAGGATTTAAGGGCTTTGATATGAGAGTTGGTCTTCCATTAGAACACTAACAACTAACACTGAGAGACGTATGGTACGGGCTTGGAGATTTATTGTGTTTATTCCAGAGGCTTCGTGGGAGATGGAACATTTGCTGATAGGATTTTTGAGTTGGTTCCATTAGGATTTGGATGTAACGCCCGTCCTTGTGATGAGACTTTTTACAAAATAATTTTAGAAAAAGACGACAGATATTACCGTTTGATTTAAAACTTTTTTCTTCCATACTCGGGGTGCAAGACTCTACGTTATAAAATAAAATGTGATTTGAGAATAAAAGAGGTTTACAGTGGAAATCATCAATTTTAACAATAAAAAGGCCTATCATACATTTAAATGCTCATGCCTAGACTTTTGTGCCCTTCCCCATGGGCCGTGTCCTGCATAACAACCAAAATGAGTTGATGACTCGTAAATATTACTTCATACAGTTAAAATATAATAACATAGGTTTTCATTCATGCATTCATCATTCATACATACTATACGTATATGCGTGTGTGCATACGTGCGTTCTTTTGAAAACATCACTGGACGGGGATTTTCTTTTAAAATGGGCTTTCTTTTCATAAAACGTTTATCCCGTTAGTGCCTTCATTTCTTAAAAGTTCGTGTCTTCATGCGTTCATGCATTCATGCATTCTTTTTTATCACTTTCATTGGCCGATACACACTGTTACGCCCCATGTGTTGGGGTTAGCAGTCTTCCTTTGGACCCAGACTCCGCCCATGGCCACGGGTTGGGAATCCCTTTTCAGTCAGGGGGCAGCACTGGGTGCACTACCGGCACTACTTACCCGGCATTGCAATATGCTCATTCATTGGTACCATTTCCATTCATTCATGTGGCCATTACGTATCTTCATACAGTAAACATTCATTTCATTTCAGTGCTTTCAGTTCAATCCTTTTCATTGAACAGTTCATTCATGGAAAAAGGTCATTTGAAAGCATGGGTTTAAACATCATCATTTCATGAGAAAACATCATTTGGGGCGTAAGCCCAAAAATCGTCTTTCATGCATTTTCATCAGTTTATGGATTTTCTTACAAAATACATACAATAGATACATCGTATAGTCATCCATTCACATGCGTATAATTAATACTTTTGGTGCATAAATAGGGGTTGCCAAGGACGGGCCGTACATACGTATACATTTGAACACTTATATTTAGCATGTTTTTCTTGTAAAACGTCTTTCATGTCGTTTAGTAAGGAAAAACGTTTCGTTTTCGTTTCTTGTATTTTAGAAACCTCTAGAAGATAAGATTTTTCTTTCATGCCAAGTTGATGATTGTGCCTTTATTGTTGGGCTAGTTTCAATTAGTTTTTGCTCCTGTTATTGAGTAAGTTCCTGTGTTCATTTAATTTGTGGATTTTTTTATTTATTTTGTGAAATATCTTTTCCGGCGATTAAAATTCGCCGAAAATACCTCTTTACAATAAACTTATTATTTCCAGCGATAATATATCACAGGAAATACTTTTTACCAACATTTTAGGGTATTTGTTCGCCGCAAAAAGTTTTCCCACCGATTTAATTAAGTGGTTGGAATAGATCGCAGCATTAGCGGCAATTTATTTTATTTTTTACGACGACTGTAATTCACCGTAATTGATGAATTACCAGTGATGTTATGATCGCTGCAACTGAGTTCACAAAACCAATAACTCAATTGCAGCGTTTTAAAAATCACTGGTATTGATCTATACCGGTGCATTTTTATCGCCGCAATTGTTATTTCAAAACTATTTAGTCTATTACGGCGATTTCAAGAAATCATTAGGAAAGGATATTCCCGGCGATTTTGCCTCTTTTAGCGACAGTATTAAATCGCTGGAATTAATCTTTCCCATCGATTAACAACTGAATTGTATCTTGCAATTGCGGCGATAAAATGTACTATTTTGCGGCGAATAAAAATCGCTGGTAAAGAAAATCTTACCCAGCGATTTTTAGCTTCCGTTGGAGTAGATAAAAAGTGGGGATTTAATACCGGCGAACGTCTAGCGATTTATAAGTCATTGGGAAAGGTGATAGGCAGTGATTTTATTGGTTTTCCCAGCGAAAATGAATCGCTGGGAAAGGTGAGTTGCCATGGCAAGTGGAGCTGGGACAGAGTGCAGTTGCCGTCGCCTCTCCTCTTGTTGGACAAGTGATAGAACCCGATTGAGAGGTGGGAGAGGATCCTGAAGTAAAATTTGTGCACAAACAGAGTCGTAAGAATCATCTAAACCAATAAGAAATTGGATCACCTTATGAGTGTGGGTAAAATCCAGCAATGTTTTGACCTCACCACAAGTGCAGGTGGGCATGGGTTGATAAATTTCAAGCTCATCCCAAAGGGTCTTGAGTTTGTTGTGACATTGGCTGATGGAATCAGAGTCTTGCATGGAGGAGGAAATAGATTTGGCAAGTTGAAAGATCCGAGGGGCATTTTGTATGGAGAAACGCTCCTTAAGATCATTCCAAACACTTTCAGCTGTATCGGCATGCGCAATGCTTGATCTGAGGTCTGAGCTAACCGAATATTGTATCCATGCTATAATCATGTCATTGCAGCGCTCCCATGGAGCATAGAGAGGATCAGAAGTGTGTGGTGGCTTGGTGATGGTTCCATCGATAAATCCAAGCTTGTTTTTTATGTTAAGAGCGCGACGCATCGTTCTCTCCCATGTGACATAGCTTTCGGTAGTTAGCAGATCAGGGACCAAGGAAGAAGAAGCACCTTCGCCTGGTTGGAGAAAAAATGGACTAGCAGGATTTTGGGGGTTATTTTGAGCTCGGGATGTCATGTTGCGTCAGAATCTTCGGTCATTGCTCTGATACGATATTAAGAATGATGCAGAAGCAAGATGAAGGTGCAGAAGAAAGGAAGAAGATGATGCAACTGACTCGTACACATGCAGACGGAATGCAAATAACAGAATGCATAGGCGCATAACAGAGACGCACTCAGTGGCTGGGAGAATAATTTTGTGTGTATATTTGTCATGTGCAATGACTATTTATAGTTAGATAGAATTGATAAATAAAATATTAAATAAACAATGTGTATTTACAGCTCATCAAATAAATTTAATTTCTTCATGCTTCATCAATCTGGTGGTCTTGTATGTATTTGACAATATTCCTCTTGTAACTTCAATAGATGGCCCATAGTAGTTGTGATGTTGCTCTAAGGCTAAGGGCTGAAGGAGGTGCATTCACGTGGCTGTTGTGACGCCCCCAAATTTTGCTTAGGATCAGACAGACATTTGAAGTATCGAGACATGCAACACAAGGTTACTTGCCCCCGTTCGTGACATATAAGATGCAATGTTCCTGACATGCATCTAGCATTATGCAATATTCGCAGCGAATAATTTTTTTTTCTTTAGCAATACTATGCACCAAACTTATAATATCCCAAATATTTAAAACATATTTCATACATAAAGACATACTAATCAACTGATATCACAACACTAGTCCAAAATGGTTGTGAACAAAAGAGTGCTGGAGATTGAACTCCACAAAATATAAGTAGTAATCTAAGGTAACTACATCAACGTCGCACCGTCGCTTAGTCAACCGTTTCCTGTGGGTCGATTCCCGGTTCTCTTTCTGATCCTGGAACAAGATCTACCATTCGGGGGGGATGGTAGTTACAAATCTCAGTAAGTTAACAAAAAAACTCCCACACAGGTCAATGATGCATGCACTGTAATAAAGGCATGAATGCACAACTCAAGTCAATAGTAAACAAAACATAACTTGACATAACATGGCATGAAATAATAAGCATAATGTGACTTGACATAACATGGCATGAGCTGACATAACTTGAACTGAAACTGAAACTTAGCTTGACGTAACATAAACTTGAAACTTGACATGAACGTAAACTTGAACATAACATAACGTGAAACATGACTTGAACATGAAATACATGAACTTGGAATCTTATTCAGTAGACTTAATCATTAAAGTGACCATACGGGTGCTACACAGGTCCCCTTGAGCCGTGTGTCCCTGCCGATTACAGCATCGCAATACAGGTGTCTAAACCAGCTGTGAGTGCGTTAATACGTACTCCACAGTTGTTGTGGCCCCACGTATCCTATGTGTCACAATTGCTGTGTCTCACGTAGTATATGCTCCACGGTTGTTGTGGCCCCATGAATTGTTTGTGCCACACTTGCTGTGGACACACGTAAAATAAAGTTTGGCTCCATCGGCGTTAGTGCTTGGCGCGCTCCGGTGACCAGCTAATTAGGCCCCATTTGCAACCTGTTGACTGTACTTCGTCAACCTGGGGAATTTCACACCTATTTAGACATCCAGCGTGAACAAAAGAGTTTCACTAGGATATTACCCCATCCTAGCGCTTAGGGTCGTGATTGACATGAATAACTTAACAAGACTGTTCTCGAGATACACAAACTGTATTCGAGACGAGATGACATGAATACGGAAAGACAGAAGTCCTGATGTAGCGTAACGTGACATGAATGTAAGATGACATACATGACATACTTTGAGACTTACTTGTAACAGAAAACAATTTATAACAGACATTATTTCGTAACATGACATAACATATAACAGACAATATTCCGTAACATGGCATAACATATGACAGTGAATATTACGTGGCATGAAATACATGTAACAGATGGCGTACTTAACTTAACATGACCTACTTGCAATGCATAGTAATGTATAGAAATACATGACAGAATATCTTGTGTAACAGATGAATAATTCGTGACAGAATAAATTCTGTGTAACAGATAAATATGTAATGACTTGGCATGACACATATGATAACATGCATACATACACTTTAGTTCTCTTACTTATCACTCATACACATTAAACTGATAGTAAGTTAAAAGCTAACTTACCTCGACCTTCGCACTTCTACACAAAACTCAAGTGCGATCACGAGAAACTGAAAGTAGTGATTTCTAAAAATTAGAACTTAATCACTAACAATTAGGAATATGAAAAAATATCGACTTAAAGTAAAATTACCATTTTACTCTCTACATGTGGGAAAATGACCATTTTACCCCTAACTTAAGGATTTTGCATCCTAACTCCAAAGATCACCAAAATTTACATACCTTATGTAAATTTTATCCTAAACTCAAATATCAATTTAGAAAAATTTAAAACCAAACACAACCATTAAAACTCTATAGACCCGAAACTTACAAAGGCTATTTCCCTTGATTTTTGTTGCAATTCTTTCAAATCAAGACTCATGATTAAACCAAAAAATTTTCTTCTAATATACTCATAACATATTCCTAAGAATAATCATGTTTTGAATCATGGACAAAAGTCATCAAAATCACTAAAAACCATACTTGAACTTTTTGGCTTTTCTTCTAAGTTCAAAACATATTTTTGTTTCTAACTTGATTTGATCAACCTCTTGATCCATGACTTATAAAGATGTGATCATCAAATCAAAACATCACATGATTTAAAAAGGTGTCCTAAAATAGTTCCAAGCTTCAAACTCAAGATCACATGGTTAAACATCAACCAAAACATAATTTTAGCCAAGAATATAATCACTTTAGCCTAACCAAAAATCTCCTTGCATAAAATTCCATATCTTCGAAACTAACTTCAAATATATTCAAAATAATATTCTAACATGTATATAAGAGGCTTAGGATTCTCCAATAAAAATATCAAAGCCATAGGCATAAGATTAAACCATAAAAGACTTAAACTTTCTCAAAATAGAAACTGTTTTTCCTCTACCAGTTTCTAAGTTTCTAGATCTAAGAAAATATTTCACAAAAACTTTTAATAATACATCAAATACTCAACCAATAGTCATATACACATGCTAACAGTACTCCATAAAAATTTCGGACCAATATCTATTCATTAGCTTGGTCAAAACTCTGAAATATAACACACACTCTAGTTTATCGCCCAGAATGACCTTTCTGGGGTTTAAATAACTTTTTAACAATCAAATGATATCCAAATGGATTAAATAAGGTATACACGTAAACTAGACTCAAAAAAGAAAAACTTTCATGAAGGAAAATTTATGATAAAACACTTACAAAAGCTTCGAAACAGGCGTGCAAAAGAGATAAGAAAAACTGTCCGAGAGTGTCTTTTGTGTTTTATAAAGGAAAAGTGTAAAGGAGGGTTGCTTTTCGTGGGAAGTGGACTGGAGATCCTCTTACACAGGTTATGGAAAGTGATAGGACTGAATGGAAGCTTGACTGTTGGCCTTTTCTTCTCATTACAATAAACAAAAATCAACCCAAGATCTTTTCTCAAGGTGGAGTGTAGAAGTGAAAGAGTGAGGTGACCCCTCTTTGTAAAGATCTGGCCAGTCAAGTCGGGGTACAAAACTTAGCCATGAAACAATACTAATGTGGTCAAATTCGTGGGCCTTAATGGGTCTAAACCGAATGGGCCTAAATTTTGGGGTTTAAAGAGGGTTTGGGTTGTTATCAAGCCCAGATCCAATATCACTTGGCCCAATCAATTTTTCAAGGTTAACAAGGTTGGATAATGACGTTCTAACACAAATTTGAAGGATTAATAGCATGTGGAAATAATTAAAAAAAATGCTAGAAATCGGATTAGAAAGGGTTTGAAGGCCAACTTTAGGGTTTGGGAAAACCGTTTAGGGTTTCAGTTTCAACCAAGTTTTTGGTGTTTCAATTGGATTCCAACCATTTAGAGTTTCGCTAGGATTGAAACCCTTTTTGGTCTGGCACAAGTTGGTTGATCAGATAAAACAAAGTTTTGCTTAGGTGGCATGATCTCACACCTTAAGTTCCTTCACAAATCTATCTAATGGTTTCTCTTTATGCCAAGTGTCTAATACTATTAACTAAGTGTGGCTAAGATCTTGCCAAGTGTCCAAATAAAACTTCTCTAATCTAATTTAGACATTCCACACTGTGATTCTGAAAACACTATATTGGGTGCGCTTATCGAGGTTACTATTCACTCTAAAAAAGTGAATCATAAACTTAGCACTAAAAATTCCTAAATATTCATATTAACTTACAGTGAAAATCGTTTACCGAAATTCAACCCCGAAGTGCCCCTAAAAATAATTTCGTAGTTTTGAACAGTTGTTTCGTCCGAAAATATGAAAATAGACTTATTGCGCCATAAAATTCTAAATAATCAAATGAGTCTAGTGACGAGACCAAAACACATTCTGACACTTATAACCACCTCAAATAAATATAATCGCACTTCCGGCACCATAGTGAGTGATAACACTGACTATGTTGACAGACTAAAACCTATGCGATTGGTCGATTCGTAAAAACTTACGGGATTTTCATGAGATTCCTAAAGCCAATAGAAATTCCACTTTTGAATTTCTAGCGGGCTGTTACAGCTGTGCGTGTGGAGGAGATTGGCAGTGCAGTACAAGATTGTCTGTAGCCGCTTCGGCGTGAAAGATAGAACGTATGACATTGCTCTGTTTTGATGGGTGCAAAATAGGGGTCTTGAGGCTACGGCTTGGTGGTGGATTCGACATGTAGGGTGTGCCATTTCGTCATGGCGTCCTCAATGGGCTCGGGTTGCAAACAAGAAGATGGAGGTGGGAGAGTTTCTAGCATGGTGGTGGGGAAATCAACGCTGGTGGTCTCTTTCTCAGCACCTTTAGTGTGCGACTGGTTGTTAGCAGTGAGGATGGGGTACTCTACGGCTGACCATTATGGAGAGCCACTGGGGTGTATGTAGCCGTGAGAAGGATGAATCTACGGTGGTTGTTGTGGTTCTGGTTCTTAGTAGGTGGCTAGGTGACTGCTCTGGGTTGCTCCATGGTTTTCTCGTGGCGTTGTGGTGGTGCTCGGCTGAGTTGAGGTTGCAGGTTTGCTAATTTGCTGTTGGAGGACGTTGCTGCATGATGATGGAGAGAGTGTTTGATGGAAAGAGTGTTTTCGTGAGTATAATTGATGCGGTTTTGGGAGGATTTATTGGGAAGAATGAGAGTTTTAAAAGGAAATGCGCCTTTTGATTCCGACAGTTACAGAATGAGAAACGTTTGAGGGGAGATGGACAATGTGGAAGTTTCCACATAAAATAATCCAATATATTTATCCCATTAACGAATAAAAATAATAATACTAATAATAATAATTCAAATGAAATA
Organism: Juglans microcarpa x Juglans regia; assembly: GCF_004785595.1. NCBI lineage: Eukaryota > Viridiplantae > Streptophyta > Magnoliopsida > Fagales > Juglandaceae > Juglans > Juglans microcarpa x Juglans regia. Next base: position 22,624,191 of record NC_054603.1, on the reverse strand, counting down.
TTTTATTTGTAGTCCCCATTTATTAAATGGGAACTGCATGTACAAGCCCTTTATTAAATGGAAAAAAGTATCATTTTGACAAGAATATTATTGTAATTTTAATAAAAATTAAAGACAAAATTAACTAGGCTTACAATGCATTTGGGACAGTACGTAACATTGTTCAATTCAAATTGATTTTTTTTATAAGAATTATTTCCATTAAAACAGAAACATCATTACAAACAATGCTTATCCAACCATATAACAGATTGAAGAAAGTCAAGTACAGACCCTTCCCAAACACTTAGATCCATAATATGCCAAGCATGCTTTGCCAACTTGTGTGCCCTTTCATTGCCTAGATGACCAACATGATGTATACTGCATTGGTGGAAGATTGTCATTAGATCCTGAGTTATCTTTAACCATGTTACCAAGTAGAGACATGAAAACTCCTTTGTCTTGAATGGTTTGGACCATTCTTAAAGAGTCACTCTGATATGAACCTGCAGGAATGAAATCCCTTGAACCCACAATCAAATTAAAAACTCACCCAAGAAAGTCAAAATCAAGTCAATGGATGGAGAATCTAGACCCAATGAGAACTCGTTTCATGAACCTAGATTATATTAAAATCTAGACCCGTTGAAGAACCCTTCTCAAAAACCCAGATTGCAAAGGAGGAATGCCACAAAGGTTGTGATTTACCTTTGATAAGTTCAAAAGTTCAATTAAGAACAATAGGAGTAAAACTCAACTCATAATGAATAAATTCATTAAATTTCATAAACTTCTTAAAATGAGGCAACAAAATGTATTTAAACCTAAACTTAATTAAAACCCTAGCCAAAATAAAGCCCTTTGTTCCAAAACTACCCCTGGATGAATAGTGCTGCGCACTACAGTATGGCACTACAGTAACTCGGCTACAGTACTAGTTCGCTACAGTACTTCATAAAACCCTAGTTCAACAAAATAATAAATTTTCCAACATGCCCTTGAATAGAACCCCCTTAAGTTCTTCTCATAATTAAACCCAATAATTCTAAACTAATAAAATAAGTCATTTAAATAAATTAAACAAGTTGAAACCCTTCAAGAGCCCAAAGCCTTTAAGTATTGTCGTTACTCTCTTACATAACTTATCAAATGAATCAAAACTGGATCTTCATCCTTCAAGCCCATCTTGAATGTTGGGCTCTTACTAAACTCGTCCCAAGTGGATTGCATCAATCCTTGCATTGACTCCTTGATTTTCTTGGCCCATCTAGAAGTTGCAAAGGATCTTTAAGACTAGGCCCATCTTGGTTCCCATCATTCTTCCTCTCCTCAAAAGGATTCGATCTCGAATCTTCACCTGGATTATAGGGAAAATGGTTAGTAACATTGAAAATAGAAGAAATAGAATACTTACTTGGAAGATCCATTAGATATGCATTTTGATTAATTTGTTCAAGAATTTGGGAAAGTCCATCCAAGCTACTCCTGTCGTCAACAAGTAAAGGTGCTAAATCTAAAGGAGTAAATGGATTAAGTCTATAAACAATTTCAAAAGGTGAAAATTTAGTAGTAGCATGATAACTCCAATTATATGTAAACTCAATGAATAGTAAACAATACTCTCACAAATGTTCATGAAACATATCTAAAGCTTTCCTCACACTAAAATGATACTCCCACTAATGCTCATCCAACAAGTCATTATATGGCAAATGATACTCATACAAACGTTCATGAAACACACCTAAAGCTTTCCTTACACCAAAATAACAACTCCAATTATATGAAAACTCAATGAATGGCAAGCAATACTCCCACAAACGTTCATGCAACACGTGAATCAATGACAAATGATACTTCCACAAATGTTCATGCAACACTTCAATGAATGGCAAATGATACTCTCACAAACGTTCATGCAATACATCAATGAATAACAAATAAACTTTCACAAACGTCCATGCAACACGTCATTAAATGGCAAATGATATTCCCATAAACGTTCAAGCAACACAACAAAAGTTTTCCTTACACCAAGGTTACCCAACAAACCACTATGTCTATCACACATAAGCAACTTATGCATAAAACTAGTAGGCTCACAAAGTTTATTCTCTCTAAACAAATACCAATCTAGTCTATAGCACTTACCAAACGATGCCTTCTCACACGCTCCATACACACTAGCAAAGTCATCATCATTAACATGCAAATCGTTATCATATTCAAATCTCAATAATTTAGCATCTAAAATGATGATAAGGACATACCTTCTTTCTAAAACATCAACCACAAATCTTTCCTTACCTTGTGTGTACTTGATTATATGAGGAAAGGTCTCAATGAATTGCACCCACTTGGCATGCATTCTATTCAACTTACCTTGGCCCTTCAAGTGTGTTAAGGACTCATGTTCTTCAATGAAAGGTAGGGTAGGAATTGTTGCACCAGGCACAAAATCAATGTAACGCTCTATCTCCCTAATAGGTAGCAATCCACTAAAGACACCCCAAGGAAACACGACCTCATATCCTTGAAACAAAGAGACAACAACACTAGGCAAAGATACGTCAAGTTCGTTAGTATTAAGAATCGCCTTAGTATAAAAACTCAATTTTCTCTTTGTTTTTCTCTCAGTTTCTTCACTCTCTCTTTTCTTTCTACACTTTTTTTCTTTTTCACTCTCTTTTTTTCTTTCACTCTTTTTTTCTGTCACTCTCTTTTCCTTCATCTTTTTTTGAACTCTCGACCTGACAATTGTTTTTCAACTCATTCTCTCTTTCTCTTGAGGTCTTAACCTCAGCCTCATCTTTTTTCTCTCTCACTTTTTTCTCTCTCTCATTTTCAGCCTCACTATTTCTTTTTTTCTCAATCTCACATTCACTCTTGCTTTTTAGCTCAATTTCACTTTCACTCTTGCTTTTTAGCTCAATCTCCTTTACACTTGTTCTTTTTTTATCACTCTCATTTTCACTCCTTTTTTGAGCAACCTCACTTTTCAGTTTCAATGGGTCCCCATGGACTACTATTGGAGTTAAAGGAGCAAGTTTGATTGTTTTTCTATCCTTTTCAAAACTGTACATGTTCCTTAGCCCATCATGGATCACCTTCCTATCATACTGCCATGGCTTCCCCAACAAAATATGGCCAGCATGCATAGGCACTACATCACAAAGGACCATATCCTGGTATTTCCCAATTAAAAAGGAAACTAGCACTTGCTTATTTACCCTAACCTCCCCACAATCACTCAACCACTGCAACATGTATGGTCTAGGTGTTTCAAGGTAGGTAAATTCAATTTCTCAACTAAAGTAGTGCTAGCCAAATTAATACAACTCCTCAAATCAATAATCATACTACATACCTTGTTGTTGATGTGGCATCTAGTATGAAAAATGTTCTCGCTCTGCTGCTCGGTTTCATCCATCTTAATTTATGTATTGAGTGCACGCGTAGTAATAAGAGAATCACCATACTCTTATTTCTCATACCCATTTTCAACACTAGACTCACTTCGCCTCCTGTCTCTCCTGCCCTGTAGATTTCTAATTACCGCATCTTGATGATCTATCCTATCCCTCACTTCACCCAACACCAAGTTCAAAAGCTCAAACTGTTGTTGCATAGATTGCAACACAAATGATGAGTTATCTACCATCCCCTTTGATGAAGAGCCACTTCGATGAGACATTGTAAAGTGCTGCACAAAAGAATATTAGTGGAAAACCTCACACACTCCCATACGTGTCTACACTCAAATAATGGCACTCCACTCGTGTTTCACTCTTAATTGGTTTTCTCCCGATAATAGTCTTACACTCTCTTGCCTTTTACCTCAATAGCTTTCCCGCTCAAGTTCTTTAAGAACTAGCTGAACTCAATCAAGACAATACACAACCTTGTATTATTCCAACCAGTAATATAGATCCAAGAAACAAGAAATAAGGAAGGAATAAAATGACACGAGACTCAATGAATTTATACGAGGGAAAGAGTAATTATAAAACAAGATACCAACTACAAATATATATTCAGCCCCTTTGATGATAAAACTCAATCAACAAATATTTTTCTTTTCTCTTTGTTTGTAACTATGTAGCAACCTTTGAACATGCTAACCCTTTTTTTTTTTTCGAATTTTTTTTTTCCTTTCTTTTCTTTTCTTTTCTTTTCCTCTTCTTTCCTTTCTTTTCTTTTCTTTTCCTTTTTCTTCTCTAACTCAATCACAAACAGTAATACTCAATTGTGAAAATCAAGCAATTGAATTCAAACACGCACAAGAATTGACAACGAAATAGAAGAGAATTAATGGAATGACATTTCAAGCAATTGACAAACTTAGAGATGCATTAAACCCTAGAATTTTGAAACCCTAGGTGATGCAAATTTTAGCCAAACCCAAAACCCTAAGAATTTCGGCAGCCTACTTTTTTGTTTCTGCAATGTTTTTTTTTTTTTGGCAACCCTAAAACAATGTAGCCCTAGAATTAAATTTAAGGATACAAGAAATTAAAAGATAGAATCAGATATGATTGGAAACCTTGCTCTGAATACTAAATAATATGAACCAGCGAGAATAAAATCCCTTGAACCCACAATCAAATTGAAAACTCACCCAAGAAAGTCAAAATCAAGTCAATGGATGGAGAATCTAGACTTGATGATAACTTGTTTTATGAACCTAGATTATATTAAAATCTAGACCCGTTGAAGAACCTTTCTCAAGAAGCTAAATTACAAAGGAGGAACGCCATAAAAGTTGTGATTTACCATTGATAAGTTTAAAAGTTCAATTAAGAACAATAGGAGTAAAACTCAACTCACAATGAATAAATTCATCAAATTTCATAAACTTCTTAAAATGAGGCAACAAACTGTATTTAAATCTAAACCTAATTAAAACCCTAGCCAAAATAAAGCCCTTTGTTCCAAAACTATGCCTGGATGAATAGTGCCGCGCGCTACAGTACAGCGATACAGTAACTCGACTACAATACTAGTTCGCTACAGTACTTCATAAAACTCTAGTTCAACAAAATAATAAATTTTCCAACATGCCTTTGAATAGACCTCCCCTTAAGTTCTTCTCATAATTAAACCCAATAATTCTAAACTAATAAAATAAGTCATCTAAATGAATTAAACAAGTTGAAACCCTTCAAGAGCCCAAAGCCATTAAGTCTTGTCGTTACTCTCTTCCATAACTTATCAAATAAATCAAAACTGGATCTTCATCCTTCAAGCCCAACTTGAATGTTGGGCTCTTGCTAAACTCGTCCCAAGTGGATTGCATCAATCCTTGCATTGACTCCTTGATTTTCTTAGCCCATCTAGAAGTTACAAAGGATCTTTAAGATTAGGTCCATCTTGGTTCCCATCACACTCTCAATCACCAAGTTTGTTATGCCCCAATGTATAAAAAGTTGTGGATCTCGTAAGATGGCTAACAATTCTATTTCAATAGGGTCAATGACATCAATCTCCATCTTGCTAGCTGCAAATAGCACCTCCCTTCTCATTTATAAGGATAATACCAATTCCCAATCTTTATTGATCATGAAATATAGCACCATCCACATTAAGCTTTAGAGATCCAAATGGAGGAGGCAACCAAGTTCCTTTAAGCTTCTTGTCCACACACTTACTCACTTTGTAGTCAATAATGCCAGAGCATTTTGAGCTGCTATAGCAAGCTGAACATCTTCATTTTCAAACAATTTCTAATTTCGACTATACCAAAACCCCAAGCCCATTAGTAAGACTTTCTCCACTTCTTGATTACTACTATTAGCATGGACATGTCTAACAAGATCATGAAAGCCTGTACAATTTGCTTCAAGATGCACCTATAACTCTTGGCTCTCCCAACATTGTCTCAGCCTGGGACATATACATAAAGCATGTAACACATCCTCAACTCCAGTTCCACAAAAAGCACGAGTCATCCTTAAAATCTGTCTTTTCTTCAAGTTAACTCTTGTAGGGAGACCATTTTTACAAGCTCTCCATGCAAAAACCTTTATCTTCTTAGGAAGGTTTAATTTCCATAGCTCTTTCCAAAAGCACTTCTTTTCTGCTGCATTAGAAGACTCGGCTTGCCTAGCATCCTTCTCCAAAGATCTAAAATTTTTGTAAGCACTCTTCACACTATAAACACCACTCTTCTCTAGTTTCCATATTAACTTGTCAAGATTATCACCTGGACTGATTAAGATTCTGAACACCTATGCTGCAACAGTTGCTGGAAGCAGCTGGTTCACCTTCTCAACATGCCACCATCGAGTATTCGTATCAATAAGTGACTCAACTTTTTGACTAACATCCAGCTCTACCTCATGAACACTATGTTTCAGTTGTCTATGGTTAGGAACCCAGTAATCAGTCCAAAGATTTATCTCACTTCCTTTCCCCACCCTCCATCTGCAGCCCATCTTCAGACTTTTCTTGGCTTCCCATATACCTCTCCATGCATACGAGGGGGAATAACCCAATTTTGCATTCAAAAACTCTGTATTGGGGAAGTGTTTGGTTTTGTAAATTTTATGCAATAGGGTGGACTCCTCATTCATAATACTCCAGCCTTTTTTTGCAAGAAGGGCCATATTAAAGAGCTTTAGATCTTTAAATCCCATGCCTCCATCTGTCTTAGAGTCACGCATTTTCCTCCAACCAACCCAATGTATTTTGTTCTCCTCATTCTTCTATCCCCACCAAAACTTAGCCATCATTCTTTCCAACTCCTTACAAAACCCATGTGGTAACTGAAAGTAGCTCATATTATAGTTAGGGATGGACATAGCTACAGCCTTTATCAAAATCTCATTTCCTCCTCGTGACAGTAGTTTCTCTTTCCAGCACTTCAATTTCTTCCAGACTCTATGTTTGATCTAAAGAAGGATTTGATGTTTTGCACGCCCAACAACAGGTGGTAATCCCAGATATTTATCATACTGTTGATGTTGCTGGACTCCCCACCGAGCTAGAAGGCCTTCTTGTTGGATAGTTGAAACATTTCTGTTGAATACCATTGTTGTCTTTGTTCTATTGACCTATTGTCCAGATGCTTGCTCGTACACCTCAAGTAAATGTTGCATCCTCAGATTTTTCTGCATATTAGCCTTGCAAAACAAAAAAACACAAAGAGCAGATGTTTAATTCGAGGAGCCCCTCTACATATTTCAATGCCTTTGAGTTGTTGTTCAGCTGTAGCTTGTTGAAGCAAATAGATAAGGCCTTTAGAGCAAAGTAAAAACAAGTATGGAGATAAAGGATCCCCTGCCTAAGCCCTCTAGAGGGAATAATGGGACCTTAAGGCTCACCATTTATTAGGACAGAGAAAGAAATGGTGCTTACACAAGTCATAATCAAATCAACCCAATTTCTTCTAAAACCCATCTTAATCATAATGGACTCAAGGAAAGACCAACAAACTCTATCATAGGCTTTGCTTATGTCCAGTTTAAGAGACATGACCCCTCTTTACCCTTTCTTTTCTTCCTCAAAAAATGAATGATCTCATGTGCTACAAGTATATTGTCAGTGAATAGATGACCAGTAACAAAAGTAATTTGAGACAATGAAATAACATGAGGTAGAATACCCTTAAGCCTATTAGCAACTACTTTAGAGATTAGCTTATAAATCACATTACAAAGGCTTATGGGACTATACTTCTTTTTCTTTGGGATCAAAGTTATAAAAGTATGATTTATGGACTAAGGAAATTGACCAGTATTGAGAGCAGTAGTGGACATTGATCTTCCCACTATATGCCAATACTTCTAATAAAAAATAGGAGCCATCCCATCAGGACATGGTGCTTTAGTTGGATTCATTTGCTTGAGAGCCTCATTTATATCTGCTTCTATGAACCTCTAGGACAGCACCTGGTTCATCTCTTTTGTTACTCTTCCTTTTAGGCCATCCAGAAAGTCCACATTCCCTCTCTGATTAGGGGCAATGAACAAAGCTTTGAAGTACTCCACAATAATCTGGTCCCTTCCTTCCTTAACATGCCAATTCCCCTCCCCCAGCTTGTACTCCATTAATAAAGTTTTTCTTCTTCCATTGGGAAGCTTTCCTGTGAAAGCATTTGGTATTAAGATCCCCTTCCTTAAGCCATAAGGCTTTTGATCTTTGTCTCCACATGATCTGTTACATCTCCAACCATTGATGCAACTCCCCTCTAGCCTCCTTTTGCAAATTCACATTATGATTTTGAGGATCTTCATTATGAGTATGCTTTAGATTAAGTCTTGCCTTCTTTATATTCAGATGAACTTTCCCAAAAGTACTTTTATTCCACACTTCAACTTTTCACTACATCTAGGGATCTTTTCCATAATTCCATTCATATCATATGCTCCTACATGAACCTGCCAAGAATCAGAAATCACTTTCTCACATTCTTTATTTCCTATCCATATAGCTTCAAATCTAAATGGTCTCTTTCCCCCTCTATAAAAAACCTTCTCCATTAACTTCCAAAATAATTGGAATGTGATCTGAATGGGCAGCAATTCCATGCTTAACCATTCCTATGGGGAACATATTTGACCAACTGTCATTTGTTAAGAATCTATCAATTCTTTCACTGATTCTATAATGAGACTCTCGCCCATTACACCAAGTGTATTCTGAGCCATGATATCCCATATCAGATAAGGCACAATCATCCAGAACATGTCTAAAATCAATCATTTGCTTCTTAGTTCTTTCTCTACCACCACTTTTTTCCTAATTGATAACACCTCATTGAAATCCCCAAAAACAAGCCAAGCCTTAGGGTGAGTAACTTTTAGTCTCCTCAAGAGGGACCATGATTCTTGTCTTCTAGCCACCTCAGGGTTGCCATAGAACCCCCATTAAGAACCAATCATCTACACCCCTCTTTACACATGCATGAATATGAAATCTAGAAAAGTTAAGAACCTGCTTGTTCACATCTTCTTTCCGAAGTAGAGCCAGTCCACCACTCCTTGCTATACGATCAACTGCAAATCATCCCTCAAGACCCAGCTTCCTCTTAACACTCTCCATTTTCCTAACTGTCAACTTTGTTGCAATAAGAAAAAATATAAAGGAAACTTCACTCCTAACTAAATCATGGAGTGCTCGAATTCCCTGCGGGTTCCCAAGCCCACCGGTTATTTCAAATTAAAATCAACAACTTATTAATGACATAAATTTGATAAAATGATAATAGTATAATAATACTAATAATAATAATTTTTTTTAATAATAATATAAACATACATAAAACTTATTTTATGACCTAATTTTAGGATTGGGTTGTTACATTAAACTTACCTGAGGATCATTATGGAATCTTGAGCCTAGGAATCTAGCCCAACCCATGACCTTTATGGTCCAAAGTTTATGTTACGATCCCACATCGACTAAGTATGGGATTGGTTAGTAGTTTATAAGCCCCTAGGCACCCTTCCCTCGTAAGTCGGTTTCCAAGGGTGAGTTCTATCTAGTGGGTTCATAATAAATGGTATCAGAGTCACTCCACGTATGTAGTCCATGTTTGCGCGGTTGCAATCATACGGCACGGGGGGTGATGCCAGCATAGCAGTGTTCGTTCGAGACTAGGAAAAACCAAGCGCAGAGCCAATCGGTGTGAGCGCTGGGACTGCTGTGGATGTTGGCTGCGGAGCATGGTGGTTGTTACGATCCCGCATCGACTAAATATGTGATTGGTTGGTGGTTTATAAGCCCCTAATCACCATTCTCTTGTAAGCTAGTTTTTAAGAGTGAGTTCTACCTTGTGAGTTTATAACAATTTGTAAGAAAGTCTCGTGATCCATTCTTTTCCTTGGGTTGTCACACCACAGGGTGGCCGAATCGGGTGGTCATCAAGGCTACCCTGGTGCGACTTCTGATGGATGCCTTTTTTTTGTTCTATTATTGTTTCAAATAATTTTTTCCCCGTTATCGGCTGCTTACTATATAAGCTGGATTTTATACTGTTGGCATGCACAGTCTTAACTCTTAAGTCACTTGGATTCAATCTCTGTCTGAGCACATGTTTTCGGTTTTCAGGTCGGTCCCTGGTAAGAATTGCTGCATGCTTGTGTAAATGTTGTATTTTACTTAAATGGGCCAGGTGAGGAAACGCTTACGGAGCTTGGGAGGTGGGCTCATTGCTGGTCCAAAAAGTCATACTTATCGTCAGCTTCGGTTGATTTGGGCCCTCGTATTATTGTATACTCTTACTGACAAGTTACCCGAATGGTTTAATGTTAAGATGTTGACCATAATGTGTTTATTTATTATTTTATTTTTTTAAACTTTTATTTTTATTTCCTATGACTATGTCTGGTGAAAGCAACAAGCTGATTATGCGAGAATTTATACTTAAAAATGTCACTATAGCTATTTAGTACGAGACATTTGAGACCTGTATCTTGATAATGATTGAGATATATGCGTAAAGAACTTCGATTTTTATTTATTCTTAGTTGACTTTTACCGGAAACAAATACATTCAACATTTACCACATATATAAGTAACTTTACCTATACGTAAAGCACATGCTAAGTTTTGTCTCGAATCTAAGAAATTTGCAGGTTTAGTACGCAGTTTGATCTGCATTTATTAGAGTTTAATTTTCACCATTAATATTAGCTGTTTTTTTTTTTGCATAAAAATATGTAGTGCTGCGGATTGAGATTTTCTTCTTTTAGTTTGTTGGGCAATTTTTTTTTTTTTTTTGAAAGAAATATGTTTTATTACTCAACCAAATATTACAAAGCTTCTTGTAGAACAATAGACTTAATATAGTCAAGAATAACTTCAACATCTAACACGACTTCTCTATGATTAAGAGCATATTTAGCCAGATGGTGTGCTGCTTCATTTGCTAGCCTTCAACCATTGAGCAAATGAGTTGAGTAGCAATTTGGTGTCTTCCATAATCAAACCAGCTGAGCTCATATCCTGCATCTCATTCTGTAGGCACTTTGACCACTTGCAAAGAGTCTCCTTCTAACATAAACCTGTTGATCTCCACATCCCTACAAAAATTCACTGCCACTTGCAGTGCTATTAATTCAGTCGTAAAGGACTCAACAAACAGAGAGATCTAGAGTCACGATAGCAGCCTATGACTTGGCCCATGGTATCCCTTATTATCACGCTAATACCAACCCTGCCTCTGACTTGATCACATGATGCATCCCAATTCACTTTAAACCAGTCTACATGGGGCTTCAACCACACAGAGGTCTGAGTAATGGGATTGCCTGATGAGGGCTTCCTCTCTTGAGCCACTTGAAACATATTATAGTCCTCTTTTGTTTTATTGATCAAATAACTAGGAGGATGAAACTCTTTGCCATGAAGAAATGAGTTCCACCTCAACCAAATGAGTCTTGTGATCATAGCAGCCATATCCAAATATTCCTCCTTATTCAGTTTTTGAACTAGCTTACTCCAAATTAATGCAAAACTATAGCTTTAGAAAGACATTTTTTGGACTTTTTTACACCATATACTCCATACATCTTGTGAAGCCACACAATTCCATACGGGTTCCACTGTTTCTACCAAAGAATTACAAAAAGGGCATATGTCATCTTCCATAATCTTCCTTTTTGCAGAGATTAGAATAGGTGGGAGTGACATCTCTACATACTTTCCAAATAAACATTTTGACAATATTGGGGACATTTAGTTTCCAAATAGATTTCCAAAAACTAGAATTACTTCTTCCTACTAAAGTACTTGCATTAATCCTGGTGACAAGCTCCCTATGAAGATGGTATGCACTCTTAATAGAAAAATGGCCATTGTTAGAATAGAACCAAACTAGTTTATCATCTTTGCCTCTTGAACTGATGGGGATTTTAAGTATCTGATGAATTTCCTGAGGTGTGAAAGTCTGGTTCAATAGCTATTCATTCCACCATTTTAAATCAAGATCAATCAGTATTGCAACTTTTGCCTCCTCTCCAAGAGCTAAATTGGAAGATTTAATGCTATGACTATAAGGGGTTGGTAGCCACCTATCTTTCCAAATCCTCCCCTTCTTGTCATTTCTAATTCTCTAGTATAAGCCATCTTCCAGTAACTTCTTCCTTGCCATGATACTTCTCCACACGTAAGATGGTCTTGATCCTAGCCTTGCCTTCAAGAAATCATCTCGAGGAAAAAATAATTTGCTTTAAAGATTTCTTGTAGGTAAGAAGTCACAATGATTGAAATTCTCAAGCTTTATTTTGGAAAGCATAGCTAAATTAAAACTTTTGAAGTCCCACCATACTCATTTGAAGCACCCAATCGGTTCCAGTTCACCCATTGAATCTTTGAGTGATCATCATTATAGTCCCACCAAAATTGCTTCAACTTTCTATTCAACTTCTGCACAATGGAGTCAGGAAGCAAGAAAATTCCCATAGTGTAAGTAGGAATTGCTTGGAGGACAACTTTCATGAGAATCTCTTTACTTGTTGCTGGCAGTACTTTAGTTTTCCAATTTGTAATTTTGTTCCAAATCTTGTCCAAAAGATAGTGAAATGCCGTAGCTTTTGCTCTACCAATAACAGTAGGAAGTCCTAAATATTCTTAAAAGACCCCGAGGACTTAATACCAGTAATCTGCAAGATATTACTTTGGACATCAGCTGGAGTGTTTCAACTAAAAAATAAAGAAGTTTTCTCTTTATTAAGCATTTGTCCCAAGGTTTTTCATAAATTTTCAGCAAATGAAGAACACAACTCCATTTAAGAGAATTTGCCTTACAAAATAGCAGACTTTCATCAGCAAACAATAAGTGATTGATGAAAAGATTGTTGTTCCCAATTGGTACACCTGAAATGCTTCCCACAACTTCTGCATAATTCAGTAGAGAGGTCAAGACTTCTGAGTATAGAATAAATAAGTAAAGAGAAAGGGGGGTCTCCTTGTCTAAGTCCTCTGGAGGGGATGAATGAAGCAAATGGTTCTCCATTGATTAGTATGGAATAAAAGACTGATTTAATGCAGCTCATAATAAGGGAGATCCATCTTTTATCAAATCCCAGCCTATGCATGACTTGTTCAAGAAATTTCATTCCATGCGATCATAGGTTTTGCTCATGTCAAGTTTGAGTGCCATGAAGACTGACTTTCCATGCATTTTGGTGTTCATAGAGTGAATAACTTCATAGGCTGCTAGGATGTTATCAGTGATCAGTCGCCCAAGCACAAATGCACTTTGATTTGGTGAAATGATCTCAGGCAGGATTCTTTTTAACATGTTAACAAGAACTTTGGACACAATCTTGTATAGCACATAACACAAATTGATGGGACTGAAATCAGTCACCTTCTTAGGCTGCTTAACCTTTGGTATCAGAGTGATGAATGTGTCATGCAAAGACCAACCATGTTGCAGAACTTTCTGTACATACAGACACACCTCATCACCAATAATAGACCAGTTTTCTTGATAAAAATGAGCAGAAAATCCATCTGGGCCAGGTGAGCTAAGGGGGGAGGGGGGGGGGGGTCATTTGAAACACTGCATCCTTAACTTCCATTGTTGTAAATTCACTCAAAAACTTCGAATTTATTTCTGCTGTCACAGGAGCTATCAAACCAGAAACACAAGTAGAGAAATCAGATGGATTAGTAGAGGAGAATAGGTAAGAGAAGTAACCTGTAAAAGTCTCTCCTATCAAGATTTTTATCAGTTACAAGATGGCCATGACTATCCTCCACTGCTTTTATGGAATTACTAGACTTTCTCTGATTAGCATAGTTGTGGTAATACTGAGTATTCCTGTCCCCTTGATGCAACAAAGTCTGTTTGGCCCTCTGTTTCCACTTTAGTTCTTCCTCTTCAAGGTAAAGCTCCACTTCATTTTGTAAATTTTGAATAGGCCTTGGATTCTCTCCTGTTTTAGATTCTTGCAAGTCAACAATAGCCTTTATTTTTCTCTTAACAAAGTTCTATTTATTTCACAGGGAGAAGGATTTCCACTTCATAATAGCTTGCTTGCATCTTTGCAACCTTCCTTTGAATGATGAGCAACTAATATCACTTCTGGACCCCAACTTCCATGCACCTTTCATAGTGTCCAAGCGTCCCTCATGAAGCTGCCAACCTGCATCCCATCCGAAGATTGAGTTCAATCCCAGACTTGGTAGAAATTTCTAAGAGGAGGGGACTTTGATATAATTTTATAGTAGGTAATACAGAACAAATAGAGCTTATAAACAGTTGGTACCAGGTGGAATTAGCAACAGCTCTATCAAGTTTCTCTTTAGTAAATCCTCCATTAGTTCTATTATTCAACCAAGTGAATCTTGAGCCCCTTGTATGAATTTCACTCAGGTCACAAACTCTAAAGCTTCTCTAAAAATTTCCATCTGTTTGAAAGGTCTCAAAGCAGCTCCCCACTTCTCAATTTGGCAGCTGATTTCATTAAAGTCTCCCATACACAGCCAAAAGTCTCCCATACACAGCCAAAGGGAGTCATTTTTTGGTTTTAAATCTTTAAGCAAATCCCAGCTACTAGCTCTTTTGGAGACATCAGGATGGCCATAAAAATCCGTAAACAACCAAGGACTGCCATGCTGCCCCTAAAAAGTCCATGCACTAATATGCCATCTTGAATAGCTAGAAATCTGAACTGTCAAAGCCTCATTCCACAAAAGAGCCAATCCACCACTACTGCTAATACTCTCAATGACAAGGCAGTAATCAAACTTAAGTTTCAACCTTATACACTCCATTCTCTTCTTGTTGCACTTGGTTTCCGTAAGGAAAATCACATTGGGAGACTTTTCCTTAGTCATGAGACTAATGACTCTAACTGTTGAGGGTTCTAACTGCCATATTAGCCAAATTTGATTATTCATTTTAAAGATAAGAGAATGGCATATATATTACGTCTATATCTATTTGGACATCCTGCCGAGGTGGATGTTGCCTCAAATGGGGTGGTTTGCTTCCTCCTCAATGTGGGACCACCAGTGGGGTGGTTCTGATTTATTTTATTTTAAATTTCTTATAAAAATAATCCATTGCAATATTTAGAAAATCAATCTTATGTTTCATTACCTAATTGGAGAATATAAAACTTGCTTTTACACTGTAGCATGACAGTAGAAGTATTATGTATTATTTTAACTAGAGAATAGTTATATAAAATTTGAAACAAATAAAAAAAAATTATAGTATTTTTTATGAAGTGGTATGATCACATTGATTGATTACAAAATCCGTTTTAAGTAGTTAAATAAAATCATTATTGAGAAAACATTTTAATCGTCGTGGGGCTCACTATAACAAATTTGAGATTTTGGGACGAATTTATTTAGGGACGAAATTTTTTTCATCCCTAAAAGTCATTTTTTGAGACGAAATTTAAATTTCATCCCAAAAAATCGATGAATTTAGAAAATCGTTCGAACGTCAAAATAACCGTTCGAACAGTATTTTCTGTGACGAATTAAATCGTCTCAAAAAATTTTTCCCGTTCGAAAGTGAAAAAATACGTTCGAACAGTAAAATTTGGCAGATAATTACTTTATTATGGCGGGGAAAGTTCAAAAACGTTCGAACGAGAATTTGTTGTGTTCGAACGGAAAATGTTTGGTGGTAAATCCTGGCGGGAAGGTTTCTAAACCGTTCGAACGGAATATATTTAGTTAGAACATATTCAAGCACCACATGTATACATTCGAATGTATAACATTAATCTCGGTACGAAACTCAAAATATAAAAAATATATATCATATATACAAATTCATTAATTAATTTTATGTAATTAATTTTAAAATATTTTAATAATTTCTTTTACGTTAAATAAGATTTTTAGTTAAATAAATATTATCAACCACATATATATTAATCAACCAAATAAAGCAAATTATCAAAATGCCATATATATTGTTCATAATTACAACAAAAGAAAATATAAATGAAAGATAAAAACTATTGTGATGCGAGGTCTCTACACACATCCTCGACTGCAGCTAATTGTGTCTCTACCTGTGTCAGTCGAGTACTAACTGTGACCTGAGTTGCATTATTGGCATTAATCGTTGTACGTAACTCATTAACCTCTGTACGTAACCCAGAGACGGTAGCCATAATCTCTGTACGCAACTCAGACATGGCAGTATGCACTGCATCAATCACTACTGATGTGTGTACGCTGATCTCAGCACGCAATATGTCAGCCATCTCCTCGCGAATATATGTGCGTGATGTCTCAGCCTGTGTAGATGTCTCACCAGCTGATACTCCAGTATCTCCCGGCTGCGCATCTCTCTGAATCTCAGCTCTGTCAGGAACAGCCCCACGAAAACGAAATCTAGAGTGTCCCGTGCTCCGTGATAGGGTGGTGCTGTTGATCGGTGCCATCAGAAATCGGGAACGCTCGACAGGTTCGGACACAACCCCGGCATGTACCAAAAATCGAGTGATGAGGATCCCAAACGGAAGTATATTTGTCGTAATGAACCGTGCCTCTGATCGAATTCTCTCAAATATATAACCAACGAGGTCGATCGGGATGCCACGAGCGACCCGTATCATAAATCTCGCTCGATCCATGCCGACCTCGGTCTTGTGCTGCCGTGGGTCAATATTATTGGCAATGATCAAATTCATAATCTTGAAGAAAGAAGATAAATCTGCCTGCCTAATACTCTTGGAGCCATTGTACACTGGAGCATCTGGACCAACAATCAAGTCTCTAACCTCGTGATCAGCAAGTGTATCGATCTCATCTGTGTAATCTAGTCCCTCGTCCTGAGACATAGCTGCATCACCTGAAGGACCAGACTCTCTAGGCGGTAGGTTTGGATAGGCATCAAGAAGCCTAGGAATACCCAGATATGCAACGAGTCCGTCTGCTAAAAATATAACAGGAGCTCCTCGGACACAGATCCTATATGCCCCTCCATCGTCTGGGCTAGCAGCACCGAGCTCTTTATAGAACTCAGTAACGATCTCAATGAAGGAAACGAGCTCCATTCATTCTTCTCCCTGATCTAAGATTGGTGCCCAACCACGATCATTGAATACTGATGGGAGGGAATGACCCTCCCATATAAGAGCGACAAAATCAGACAGTTTTACCTCTCGCTCAAGTAAAACGGTCCGCTCTCGAACTGTTTGGATGGAAGGTTCTCCTGATCTACCACGTTTACGGCCCCGATAAGACATTATTATGATCCTGAAATTTCAAAAATAAAATATACATTCAAGATTAGTGATAAAATCTAATTACGACTAAAAGATTTATAAAATTATATACTAATAGCAATTTAATAAATTAATTGATAGAACATATAATCAATTAAACGATGAAAACAATTTAATAAGCTAATAAAATGTTAATGGAATGAATTTAATAATTAGCGTTCGAACGTCTAAATATATGGTCGAACGGACAATTAATAACGTTCGAACATGTCGATCAAGTTCGAACGTACAGGTTTACCCGTTCGAACGGACTGGTTAATACCGTTCGAACGTAAAACAGATCTAACTCGGCCATGGCTGAGTCAACTCAGTGGCCATGAAAATACTCAAAAATTAATCGATTCCGTGGTTTCTTCGACTAAAAACAAAGTACTCTTCATTTCTAAACATCCTACGATAGATTTATGATGTTCTACGGTAATTATTGATGAAAAAATGTAATTTAAAAAAAACAAATAAAACCATAAAATTATAAAATAAACGGTAAAATGAGTTTGAAAATACATACCTTTACTTGGGAGGAAAAGTGATTGACGTATGTGCTGATCACGACGGCAGACGGCGGTGAATGTAGTGCGTTCAAATGTTTTCTCGCTTTTTCAAACGGTGGAGACGGCGGCATGAGAGAAATTGCTGCCTGCGATAACTTATACGTGCATAACCGTTCGAACGTTAATAGTTAAAGTTCGAACGTTAATATAAAACCGTTCGACCGTTACTATTTCAAGTTCAAACAGAAGTTTTGTAAGTTTATTAAAAAATATATTAAATGTATACTATATTTATATTCCTATAAATTGTTATAATATATATACTATTATAGTAGATTATATATACTGTAATATATACGTAATATTAT